>NC_081407.1:443474712-443822212 GCF_030272615.1 Cryptomeria japonica | reverse complement strand
TGAACTCCCATATTGTCATGTCTGTACACGAACAATATGAGTTGCTTCTAGTGTTGATATCCAAGGTGGGACTGCAAAAGTTATGAATATGCCTCATCCTTGTAAGTTTTTTTATTACTTGTAAGTAATGAATATGCCTCATCCTTGTAAGTTTTTTTATTACTTGTAAGTCATGAATATTGCTCTTTAGTTGATTAAAATTAAATGAAAATCTTTAATGAATACACAAAACTATATACACATGCAGGAGCACCATGATTGAGATGGTCCAACTCCCTAGTCTCACTCTATGACTAAGCTCATGCCATATCTAAATCAAAGACATCTCAAATGTATGGTCGGTGGAAAGCTGCAAAATGTTATTTTCATACATAAGCAAGACATACACAATTGGGCACAATCACCAAGAGAATGGTAAAAAGTGTGTTTGAGATTGTATCATGGATGCTTTTAAGGATTGTATCATGGATGCAAAAATTCCCTTCATTAATCCTTGACTCATGATTGCTATAATACTTCTTTAGACTTCTCATGTCATTTGTTGCACTTCTTCACTATTTTGGACTGAGTTTCAACTACGTATTTGCCTTGACTTATGACTGTACCTAGCTTTGTCTTATCTTTGTAAGCTTCCTCTTTGAATTGTGGTTGTAGCTTTGATAATACCTTTTTAATGTTGCACTATTTGTAAGGAGGACAACTCCTAATGCATGTTGCAAATTGTTTTCTAGTGACTGAGACTAAACTTTTTGTACTTGATGTTTTTGACTAGTTGTCATAACCTCTGACTTTGATGCTTGTGCCTTAATAGAACTACATGTTTCTTGTATGCATACTTGGTCAAGGAATGCATTATGATGCTATAGGGCTACAAACTAAGATTATTTATTGTATTGAGTTGCACATTTGACATGAGTTTCCCTATGACTACTATGCCTCTTGAGGTAATAAGGTGTTATTCTTGTCAAGTTTTGACAATGTTGTAACAATAACGTGTTATTTGTTGTTAAGGTTTGAAAAGACTTTTTAGAAACTTATACCCTGCTCTTTTTCACTCAGTAGACTTGATTACTGTCATTTTATTTGGTACTAGGTATGATTGCCTACTGGCTTTACTATAGACTACAACCTCTCTAGACTATATTTTCTGAGTGTTGTTGTTCTATACTTGACCATCTATTAGGAAAACATAGCTTGAAATGTCCAAAACAATTAATGAATGTGTTGGGTCTCAAATCAACAAATTGGATAGGTTCTAAGGAAATGCCAACTCCTATGATCAAACCCTCCAATTGACAAGATATAGATACATATCTCCCCAGTTATGAACAATCTTGATATCCTCTGCAAATTCTTTGGGCCTAAGGAATTCCAAAAGAGCCTTGGGAATCCTAGGGTTTTTTGCACACAAGAAAACTCTAATTTTAGATGCAAAGCATCTATCAAACTTCAAATAACTTGCATCCTCTCTATCCCAAGATAGAACAGTACTCCACAATTGCACTGGAATCTCCTCTTTATCCTTGACCTTAACCAGGTCTATCTCTTTTGCAAAATAATCAGCCCCTTTGAATGGAAACATATGCATCAACAAGGAATACCATCTAAATGGCTTGTCTACCTTACCATTCTTAATTCCTACTAAGCCTACATGGATAGCATTAGAGAGGAAAGGAGTGAAGTCAAATGTTATGACTAGGGAAGGGTTCAAAATTTGGGCAATCATTAACATATAATGGACGGGCATGTTTTTCTCAGCATCTTCTCCAAAAATTTGACACAGTGTCCAATACCTACCCTTAGCTCTCAAGGTAAATAAATTCAGGGAAAATGGCTCCATTATGCTAGGGCCTACAACTTTTAATCCCCCTATTTTGACAAAAAATTCTCTCAATGGGCCACTCCTAAGATGATCTCTTTGGGCATTGTAAACTTGGGTTAATGCCTCAAAATCAATAGGCTCAAGGTAGCTGGAAGCTTCACTAAGCTTGAAGACATTCCTAAATTCATCATCTTTGATTTTGACAAGGGTTGATCCCTTTATGTTTCTAATGCATCTGGCACTAGGGTCATAATTCTGCACAATTAGGGTCAACAGATCTACATCCATGAAAACACCTGGGACCACAACCTTCCCTACATCTAAATTCCAGATACTATTCATAGGGGAAGGGGCATGTCTCTGACCAAAACCCACTTTAAACAAACTGAGACCGGATATCCCTATTTCAGGGTCCCTCAACCAATTTCCTTTATCATATAAACCATCCCCAATTTTCAAATGGGGGTTTTTTGGCACTAACTCCTTGGCCCTAGCCCCAACATTGGTCGACATGACTGCTCAAGAAAGTCATCACAAATATTTTGGTCCTGGTAATTTAGCCTCCCTGTTAATTCTCTTCTGGGTCCCATTTTAGGAGTATGCAACTAAGCCAATTATCAATCAAAGCAATTTTCTAACAGGACAAGACCACAATTCAACAATCTTTAAGCAATGGGTAAACAAAGAGCAAGAGAACCTGATTTCAGTTTGCAAACTTCTGCTCTGCACCAGCTCTCTCTGCAACTTCTTCTGTGAAATGATACCCTCGTTCAATTGATGCGGGGATATATATGGCAATTTGGCTCCTTAACTGCGACATTAACACCGCATGCTTCGATCGTCCCTTCAGAATTGAATTCATGAAAGAATTAAAAAATTTGGCTCTAACGGATCAAAACTGCTCTGAGTATTTTTCATTTTGCTCTCTCGTTGTTTCGCAGAGCATAAAGCTCTTGCATGTTCATCTAGCGAAAAGATGCCAATCATTGGATCAAATGAAACTTGCACCACTTTTACCCTTTTGAATCTTCCTTGCTTAGCAATAGGCTGAAAATCCTTTCACTATTTCATGATGGGTAACCATCTTGCATCTTGACCTCACGAAGCTACGCTATCTATCCGATCAACTAAAACTTGATCAATCTTTACATTGTCCTAACCTGGCGGTTTATATCACTAACTGTGTTCAAAAAGGTTAACGCTAATCATTTTTGCTATTTCGCGAATGGTAACCATCGTGCATTTAAAGGTTGTGAAATAACACCCGCCGTTAGATCCTTCTTGAGATGCCCTTCCTTTAACAACCTATTAGAACTGGCAGACGTGGGCCCTCTGAATCAGCACCATTCACTTTGGCATTCGATCCCTCTTGAACTGACATGTCAACTTCCTACTTGCTGAAAGACTTCAGTGGGATCCACTTCTGAAATGCCACCTGTGCCTGACAGGTCACCTCTTTGTCTTCAGTTTATATCATTCTATTTGTTGGGCCCACCACTTGGTCACCAAGTTTGTTCTTTGATTTACTTGATCTGGAGGACACGTGTAACCTTTTGATTTGTGATCCCTACCTCCTTGACTACTCACTTGGAATGCCATGTCATTTCGCCACTTCGCAAAAACTAACTCTTGAGAATCTTTGGGTTACAAATCAATGCAGGCCGTTGATTATTCTCTGAACCACTCACTCTTTACTTATTAGAAACCCACCAGCTTCTGAGACCCACCACAACCTTTCGCTATTTTGCAATAGATAAAACACGTGCACTTTGATCTCATGAAATAATGAGGGCCATCTGATCAAATAGAACATGATCGGTCTTTAATCTTCAAATGAAGCTTGGACGTTGGGCCCACCAAACCCTTTCGTTATTTCGCAGAAGGGTAAAAAATGGTTATCTTTATCTCAGGAAACAACACGGGGCGTCAAATCTCAGGGACTTGCACTGCTGTTACTCTTTCTACTAACCACTTCACCCGGGCCCACCATCTTTTCGCCATTTCACAACTTGTAAACCATGAGTATCTTTAGGTTATGAATCAATGCGGTTCATTGATCTCTTTCCAAACCGATTGCCCTTTAGCCAAGAAAGAAGTCCTCATCACTGGGTCCCACCAAACCTTTTCGCTACTTCGCAATAGGTAACTTTTGAGCATGTTGAGTTCGCGAATCCACGTGGGCCATCTAATTGACTGAGAGTTACGTGACAATTACAAGGCCCAACAGTCGTTAGAAAAGGTAATTTAAAGGTGAATAAAAATTAAAACATTTAAAAGGACCGCCTAGGTAAAAAACAATGGGGGGAACACTTTGCATGACAAAAGGACCTATTACTTAAGTGAATAAAGTAACACAGAAATAGAATTATAAGGGTTTTTTCTCAGACATTTTGAAAGTGATTAAACCTAAATGCTAAACCCTCTTTAGGACCCAAAGCAATAGAAGTCACAAGGCCATACCAGACCCAAGAATTTCATAGATAGCCAATTATGGAAAAGAATACCCATTTTTTAAACAGTGATAACAGTAGCCTCTGAACCTTTATCTCTTCCCTCAAAAATAAAACTTGCCATTTGAATTCCTTTCTCATATTGATTAGCTTAATAATATTTGTTCAATGTTTTTTATTGTTAAAATATTACCTTCCTTTTAGATAAATTAGTTAGATTCTTATTATGTTGAAGAACATTTAGTTAGTTTTCTCCTTCAACTGAAGTAGTTATGTTTTATTTTGAAATGCTCAATTTTTTATCTTAATATAGATCACAATTTATTTTCTTTAAGTATAGAATTAATGGAATATTGCATATGGTATCAGAGCAACCAAGTTCTACATTGTACCTCAGGCTTTCCACCTATAAACAAAACTATATACATATGTAGGCGCACCATGGTTGAGATAATATGCATGCACACTATATACAAAACTATATTTGCAAGTAAATCTTTTATTCAAATCCACAATATGAAACACAAAGTTTTACTGGAAGAACACAAGTAACCTTATCTCCTTTAGATAATATCACAAGCAATTGCCTACAGAAAGATGCAGTAATCCACAGCATATACACAAAGGAAAGATGACTGATTATATTATGTATGTTTGCAAAATGGTACAATAGTAAGCCTGAGGCTATATTCTACTTCTTCTCTAATGATCCTTATTGTTACAAAAATTCCCTCATTTATATGAGGGTATACATTATCACCAAACATCGTGGCTTTTCAGCACATAACTATTAATTATCACTTTTGTTAACAAACTGGAAGATAAACAAGTTCAGCATTCCTATGTGTTTAATGTACTTATCATCTTTATACATTAGAACATCATTGTTTAGTGTCCTCTTGTCACTTTCTGTCTGGAAATGATTGGATAGAATATTGTTAACACAAAGTGACAAATCTTTGTCCTGATCCAACTCTGCTACTGCTCGATTCTTCTCATCACTGAACTCTTGTTTCCATTGTTCCAACGATACTAAATCACCATTACTGTAAAAAGAGGGCACCCTAGGGGTATTCCCATCATCAAGCCTCTGATGATCTTTCCTTAATTGATTTGCAAATTCATCATGGGACTTCAAGTGAGCCTCGGCTTCAATTTTCTCACCTAGATTCGTCAGACTATTTTCATTCATCAAGCCTTCCAACCGAGACTTGAGCCTTTCATGCTCTTTCACAGCTTTGACTGTTCCAGTGTATGTCTTCCAATAGATTTCTACAACCTGCATCATACTTTTGAATCTATGGTCAATGACCTCGAGAACTAACTTATCCATCTTTTGTTGTTCCTTTTTTAGTTGCCGAGATGTCTTTTCGGCCCTATTCCTCCAATACATAGCATCTATCAAGGCATCCATGACATCTCTATCAACACCGTATATCATCCCTATTTGACTAGTACCTGTATCAATCTGAAGCAATCTTCCTTGCAGCCTCTATTTTTCTTCATCGGTTTTCTCATGTAGGCTTTTGTATGTACAATTTTCTCGGACTAGAAACTCTATCTGATCTTGGTTCAGTTTAGCGACATCCAAATTTAGTTTGGCAGTTGTTCTAGGGTCAATCTTTCCAACCTGCTGCATCATCAAATGTCCAAAAGCTTCTTTTGTATCAACCAATATAGGTCTTTTATCTTTGGGATAGATAGCCCACTATAGAAGAGCCTTCTGATCTGGATCATATCCTAATCCTCTAAAGAGTTTATCAATCTCTTTTGGCATCATTTGCCTACTTGGGTCCTGTTTCTTGAGGAATCCATCAAACAACAAGGTAGAGTTCATGTC
Source organism: Cryptomeria japonica (assembly GCF_030272615.1). NCBI lineage: Eukaryota > Viridiplantae > Streptophyta > Pinopsida > Cupressales > Cupressaceae > Cryptomeria > Cryptomeria japonica. Next base: position 443,816,100 of record NC_081407.1, on the reverse strand, counting down.
CCATCCACAGTATAATAGCACACCAGCTTCCTTAAGCAACTACCTTCCCTTATCAGGTGTCATTTCTCTCATCACAAGATCCATCTCCTCTTGTAACTTTTGAAGTTGTTTCTCTTCTTCACTATTTCTCATGTTATTCCTAATTTGAGATCCTTTATGTTGATAGAGGAATGCGGTGAACTCCTTGGAAGCAATGAAGTCACTATCAGCAATGAAATCCTCATGCTCCAGGAATCTGCTGTCAGCTACTTCTCGGACATTCAGTTGTCCTGTTGCCAAGTCTATCGGTGTATCCTCTGCATAACCAGGGGGTAATCCTCTCAAGGAGTGAATGGAACGATGCCAGATGTGGAAGCAGGAGACATATGAGCCAAAGGCTCTATATTCATAATAGTATCAATGTAATCCCTATAAATATGAGGTGGGACTCCCTCAAGTATTTCCAATTCATGCTCCACAAGTTTGTTGGCCAACTCCAAGGGGTCTTCAATCTTTTGTAGCACGTTCTCATCCATTTTCCTTCTATAAATCTTCCATTTATAAGCCTACATTGCTTTCTCAAACTTTATTCGCTTCACTCTGGCCTCTTCTCTGCCAATGTTCTTAATGAGGTCATCTGGTAGGTAAGATTTATGCTCTCTAGCCTTCAGCTTTTGTGATGACCAGGCTATCCTTATGTATCCTTTAGGATCAAAATTGGGCCTTGGATCCCCCATAGCCATGCCATAATAATCCAATTTTGTCTGCAGCAGGCCATAACTCTTTGAACTTTTCACAATAAAATCTGAAAATACTAACAATCCAGGTATAATTGATTGTTTTCCATGGCTTGTAAGATGTTTTGTACTCACTATTGACAGTTGCCTCATAATTTCTAGACAAGCCACTCTGATAGGGACTGTAAGTGGTAGTAATTATGGTCTCCCTTCGAACTCGTATACCCTGACTTGTGTGTAGTCTGAAAAACAATACCAATCTCCCCAATTGTGTTCAATTGAGGGATCTTTAGTGAAATCTTTTGGTCTTAGGAATCTTTGAACCTCTAGTGCAAGGGCATGATAGCACGGGCATCCCAACTATCTATATAATGGCTTGACAAATAACTCCTCAAAATGCCAATATTGATTATTCACATACCTCTGGTCCCATGAAGAAACCCATAGTTGCACTAGTTTTCTCATTCCAGCATTGTCATATGTCCTGACACATAACTCTTATGGCCATAACCCTTCATATTGGCCCACATACAATAGCATATGCATAAGTAAGGAATAATGCTTGAAATGAACATTGATGACATCCCCCTTTAACTTTTCTAACCCATGATTCAAAACCTCAACCAAATAAGCAGAAAAATCAAAGAAGCGGGGATCCTTAGACTGCAAATCGGCACAAATGACCATGGCTGCAATATCCATCAAAGGATGGGATTTTATCCCTAGCACTTGGGCAACATAGTAATAGGTATACTTGAAATATGGATGGAAAGAGTTGACATCATAGGGAGCTTTGTCATCCTAACCTAGTGGCACTAAGGACCCTACATTCCTAGGTCTATGTATAGGGAGTCTCCACATTTTGTAAATATGCTCTAGGTTAAAATATTCACTTGTTAACTTCTTGAGGTCAATCTATTCTTCAAATCCCCAATACAACTCAAACACGGTGTCAATAACCTCCTTTGTGATTGCAAGAATTGGCTCACCTATGTAGTTATATATGGTCCTAGTTGTAGGGTCACAATTGTTTGCCAATGCCTTCATGAGCTCCACATTCATGAACACATTATCCATAGCTAACCTTCCTAAGTTCAATCGCCATAAATTGTTGATAGGTTGAGGGGCAACTCTTCTGTTGTACTCATATATGAATAATTCATACCCTCACAACTTTGTCCATATGTCTCCAAGATCCTCAAACCGGTCCTCCGGGCCTTCCTCATCAGCTCTAATCTTCTTGGACCTCAAACTAGATGATGGGCACTGGTCAATCAGGTCCTGGGCCAAAGAACGCCCTTCCCTTTTCTATCTTTTAGGTTTTTCTTTTGCAGCAATAGGTTCTTTTCCCTTTCTGGTCTTATTAGTTTTAGATGATGATTCCATTTGAATTTTAAAAAAGAGGTCTGTGTGCAAACAACTTGGAATTACTAGGCTTTATCTGTGAATTCGCCCAATTTCTGCTTTCAGTTTGTCGCCTATGAATTCCTTAATGTTGTGTCCTTTGATGGTTGATCCACTACTTATGGCGTATTTAATCAGTTAGTAATGGCGCTTTGGACAATGGTCACTAGAGCACACGTTTGAATTTAATGGTGATGTGACCTTCCCTGGGATTTGTATATGATTTTCACGGCAATCAATAATCATTTTGATGAGGATATGTCTTTCGATCATTTGTTTCTTTAGTCCATCGATCTCTTTGTTTCTATCGACAATACTTTTGTTTCGAATATTACTTCAATCAAGTATTTTTTCCCTTCATTGAAATACTATATTCGGTCAGTATGGTTGTCTCCTCATTGAAACATATCTGATATCCATCGGGTCTTATGTCAAAGAAACCTTGGGCTTCGGTGTCCTCCTTTATTTTTCCATCAAAATACTTCTTTCATCGATATCACTATGCCCCGTCGATGAATGAGTCTATTATCTCACCGAAGCTTTTCTTTATTTTCCCTTATCGTTCTTCACCGATAAAGTTACATCGGCAAAACCACGCATATCAAGAACATGCCTTTTAACCTCCTTGAAACCTATATCCTCATCGATATCTTTTATTGATGTAGCTTCATTTTGTCTGGTCGATATTATTCTTTCGATGAAAACTCTCCTTTCGGTGGGTCCTTTTTATGTTGCACCGATAGTATTATTTCCTCGAGAACTTTTCCCATCAATGAAGACCCTCTCTACTTTCTTCGATATCTTTTGTCGATGAATTTTAACCTCCTCGAAACCTATATCCTCATCGATATCTTTTATTGATGTAGCTTCTTTTTGTCTGATCGATATTATTCTTTCGATGAAAACACTCCTTTCGGTGGGTCCTTTTTATGTTGCACCGATAGTATTATTTCCTCGAGAACTTTTCCCATCGATGAAGACCCTCTCTACTTTCTTCGATATCTTTTATTGATGAAGTTATTATCTTCAGTGAGTCCTTTCGGCGTTACCTTCCTTTGATGGCTCTTTTATATCGATGATAATTATTATTTTTTTATAAAAATGATCATCATCGGAATTACGATGAATACCAAGCTTTCGACCGATGACTTCTTTGACCATTGGCAGAGTCCATTGGATTGTCAAATTTCCGACGGGCATGGCATCATCGACCAATCTGACGCCGAGTTTTCGATGATGGATTTTGTTGACACTCCGACAAAAATTCATCAAAAATACGACAAACGACCGTCGGAAATTAATTCCGAATCTACTAGTGTGGCATGTCGGCTTAAGACCAAAACAATAATAACAAATCCATAAATCATCTTGAATAATCCAGGTAACATGTAGAGTACACGCTAGCATGATACCAGTCCATAACCTAGATAGGTACCAGACCTATTTTGGGTCCACCACACTAAAGCAATGTCTTCAAGCAATTGAAACACGGTCAACGAACATCTTCAATATCCTAAAATCCTTGAAGAAGCTACACCAACACCAATTGTGCATCTTGCCATGATTCCTCAATGAAATCTATGTTGATAAAGCTATAAACCAGTGCCGGTAAGGGTTTACTAGAGTGTATGATAACATCCAATTACCAAGCCAATACCAAATGACCAAAATATGCTTATGGAGCATATAACTCATGAAATCCAATATACTTCATTGATCAAACATGTCGGAAGTGTCAACCAGATAATCTCTTATGTCAGTAACACTAGATCTTATACCGGTAACCTGTCTACTGGTAACCATCCATATCAGGCAGTGTAAAATTGTTTGTCGGTAATGGCTAGTGTTGACATCAATGACAAAACATCAATGCCACACATAATCAATTCACTTATAATGCAAATAGCCTTTAAAACATTTGTAGATTTAATGTGGGTTGATGAGGTTCTTGAGCTTTGCATGAAGTGGTGAGGGTGGAGGTCGACAGAGAATTGAAGCTAAGGGTGAGGACTGAGAAGATGGTGAGTTTTCTGGCTAGTGTCAATGATCCAGATTAGAAGCAATTTAAATTGTAGCCATTTTTAGGATGTTTGGTTGTAGGTTGTTGTTTTCTGAGAGCTTTTTTGACATGGTGTATTTTATTTGGTAAAGCCGAAAAAGGATCCCTTTTTATGTTCTAATGAACTTATAGTTTATGAAGCTTTTTATGAACTTATAGTTTATGCTCATGTTTTGAAAGTTTCAGACTGAATCTTGGAAATCTGATCTATGTACTCTTTTTGGCTTTTATATATTAATGCAATCCTATATTACCAACCAAAAAAATGATATATTTTGTTTAGTTTATAAATAATTAAATTACATGCATTTGGTTAATGATATATTTTGTTTAGTTTATGATATATTTTTTTTTTAATTTTCTATTTTAGATCAGACTAAAAGAACAATATTTTTCATGTGCATTTGTTTTTAATTTTTATAAAATAATTAAGCAACAACTATTTGAAATATTGCATTTAGTTTATGATATATTTTATTTTAATTTATTTTTTATTTACATAAATTAATTAATTAAAAAACAATATTATATATCCACTTTTTTAACCCTAATAATTGTTCTTAATTTATTATATCATATTAAAGATTATATTAATGTTTATATCATAATAAATTTAATATAAATAATATTAATATACAAAATAAATATAATTTAACTAATAATTTATTATTTTAATGTTTCATATGTCAATATAAATCTAATATTTTTTAATATAAATTAATTTAAAAATATAAAAAGAAATTAAAAAAATAGAAGACGTATTGAAAACCTTGAATACCTAAATATATAGAAAACTAAATAATGGAGAGAGAGAGAGAGAGAGAGAGAGAGAGATCATAAATGCAAAATAAATGTGATATGAGTAGAGGTCCTAGAAATCTAAAAACATATCTATGACAAAAATATTCTCAGATGCACAGTACATCATTTGTTCATCGACATGTGTGAAAACACAAATTTTGAGGAGAATGTTTGAAAGGCTTCAAGGCCTAAAATCCTAAACTCTACGTTGGTTTCCCTTTTTGTTTTATTTTTTAATGATGACTATTGATCGCCTATATCTGGTCATTTAAGTTGCCCCTCAAGCCTTTTAAGTCATACAGATTATCAACCCCTCCTTGTTAGCCATCCAGTTGAAGTTTTTTCCCTGAGCTCCATATACCATTAGCATCTTGGTCGAGATCAATGATTGCAAGAGCTACATGATTTCTTCAATATACATGACAAAGCTAACTCTACAATGTCGTCGCTGACCAATCAAGGGATGATGGTGTTTTGACACAAGGAGCTAGATGTTATTGATTGGCTTGAGTTGGAGTCCACGTAATCGTGGGCCTAGATCTAAGGAGCCAAGTGTAGGTGAATGAGGACAAACCCCAACTAAATGAGTCATTTCCTGAGTGTACTTGTCAATGGTTGCCACGTAGATCATAGGCCACCAAGTAGCCACATGGGCCATGCCTTCCCCATGTTGTAAAAGGAAGTAAGAAGTGATCACGTTGATCAAGATCAACAGTGCAGGATGAGTGCATAACTGCACAACTAGATAAAGATGCAGTCAGAAGCTAACTCTGCAGCTCCGCAGGTGACATGGCTTAAGGGCCCCATGGAGGTGAGTTACTTATTAGAGGGACTCGATAGAGATAATGTATGGTCATTTTTTATCGAATCAATGACTGTGGTGACTACGCGATTGCACAATTATTCCAAGGTGTGCCCACAGGTTAATTCTGCAACACCGTTGCAGATCTAGCAGTTGGGACCCGTGGGTGACAAGGATGATTGCTTAGCCAATAAAAACATAGATGCATGGCCAATTCAGCCATGTACCAATGATGATTATGCAACGGGAAATATTTTTAATAACCAAGGTCGGTAGCAAAATAAAATATGATATAAATTCTGATTGCAGTTGGGGCCCAAATGTTCAAATATGAAATGCAACATATCTCTCTCGACATGACACTAGTATACGTGCCTGCATTTAATTTTACCATACTGATCATTATGATCCATCTTTTTTATTTATTTAGCACTGAGATTGCTCTGATTCATGTTTACAATGTTCTATATATGCTCTTGGTTTTTGTCAATTTTCGTTGTGCTTTCATTCTCATAATTAGGGTTTTTGAAAATAATTGTCGATTGTGTCATGAGTTGCATTCTCCTTAGCCTTCTACCTTTCATGCAAAATTTTTAATTGTTCACAGTCATGTAAGCACTTGAGATTCATTCTATGCTAAGGTTTTAAGCTCTTCATCCAATTCACTCATAAAACCCTAACCCTAACAATGGTAGAGTCCTCCAGCCAAGGGAAGAGGAAATGGTCTGAGGAGATTATAGCTTAGCTTCTTGGGTCAATTGAGACTCAGAAAAGGTCAAAGCTTGGTTCAAGGCAAGATGAGTTCATCATTGACCATGCAACACGTATTCAAGATTCATTTATTCCCCCAACATGATTTGGTCTATGGAGGAGAGGTTATAACAAGAAGAAAGAGGGGGTCCTAGTTTCAAATATCTAGACTTCCAATTTGGGGAAGCTTGTGGTACCAAATGTATATGTGAACACAGAATTAATTTCTATAATTGTAACAAACTATAATCCTACTACTAGGGAAATTGTAGCAAATGGGGGTGGCAGATTGATAGAAATTAACAGAGATGTGATAAATGATTTTTTTATGGTCAATCCCAATATTGATTGGCCCATCAATTTGGATGAACTGAAGATTGAATATGAGAAGAATGAGCATGTGTATAAGAGGAAGTTGGTATAGTTCTTTGTTAATCCTATGAGGATCCAGTTAATACTGAGAGGGGGGGTGAATCAGTATTAACACCAATTCAAACTTTAACTCAAAATCAAACTTTTATCATCTTATCTCAACTTCTATAATCGGATCTAATAACCTCTTTATCAAATTTGCTTAACACATTAATCAAATCATTTACCAGTACTTTCACCACCAAAGTAATAATATAAACTTGATCAATTACCAGCTCATTAACCTTATCAATAATATCAAATACTTTCTCAAACAACTTCTTATCAGTACCGGTAACCGTTGATAAACTTCTACTAAAAATCATAATCGGTGTCTAAAAATAATGCATGAAATGAAATATAAACAAGAACATCACATGAAAAGCATTCCACACATGAACACCATAAATTTTTGACTTGGAAACCCAAATAGGGAAAAAACAACGGTGGGAGTTGGCACCCACAAATATCTGTACTCTTTTAAAGTACACCTTGTTAGGAGCTTAGCCTTGTTAAAAGCTTACAATACGCTCGGTTAATAGCAAACCTTGTTACGAGTCACCCAGTTAAGGGATTTGCCTTGCAACTCGGTTAGGAGCTTGATGATCTGTTAGGATCAACCTCATGAGAGGATTTAACACTCTCTTGAGAGTTCCCTTGTTAGGGGACTTAAATTTTTAAAGCCTATTAGAACATACCCGATCAAGGGATTTAACCTGTCACAACTGTTAGGGAACAATAATAAGAAAATGATCTATTTACTTCCACTTCTTAGCTTGCTTGATCAGATCTAGTTATGCACAACACTTTGCAAATCTCAAGTAGATTACACACTTCACTTGGATGACTTAACATGCTCTCTAAGACCACCGACACAATAAACATCAACTATGTCAACCTAAATAGCCATCTCAACTAGGTTGGCCACAAAACCTAATTACATCATGAATTTACAATAAGATCATCGTAGATCGCTATCCAGATCATTACAACAAATTACAATGCAATATCAACCATTGATTGATCATAACTCATCATGGAAATCTGATCTGTATCCTCAAAACACTTTACTAAGCATTTTGTTGATTCCCAAGAAAATCTTCCTTAAATCATGCCAAAACAGCTATTAAATCTTTCACACGGTTTGCATCGTGTTACCAAATTTAAGTAGATTCATTGTCGATCACCATTATAACACAAATCATTACCATTTTGATGATTTCTTCACCAGTCCTTAAACCCTACTAAAACCTTAGCAAAACTTCTTCAGAAATTTGAAACACACCTTCTGGTAATCATCAAACATTCTGGTTCTAGTCATAAACACATTTCTATGATACAAGTTCACCATCCAACCCGCAAATAACCAATCATCGCCAATCAACCGATCCAATCAAAACAATTCAGCTTTACCAGTTAAAGTCCTATTTCACAGACTTTATCTCTCTATTGGTAAACCTTGTCTTCTGATAAACCAAATCACTTAGATGATAAAACAAAACATCAGGAACATCAGTTGCCAGCAATGACAACACAAATAACTGATCATGTCATCTATTCATAGAATCTCAATCTCTTCATCATAAATAGACTTCTATCCTTTATCGGTGCAGTCATCCAACTTCAATTGCATCACCTGATATGCATCAATTATGCCAAATGCCAACATTCTTGCATGCAAAACTCAAAGGGGGGGATAGATTGTTGACTTCAAAATAGAAATCCCCTTATATTGTGGACTTGTTTGCAAATTACTATGTGGATACATATCATGCCCTCTGTCAAGTGTGTGTTGCATATACCAAGGACATGATACCAACCTGGATGATGATGGTGTGTGCGGATTTTCAGAGCAAAGATATCAACATACTCTTTTATTATGCTTTTGTGGTGGCTGAAGGTTTGCATAATGCCCTCTCTGATTTCAAATTGGGAAAGTCAAATATTTTCAGGTATTATTCCCTTTTGATGCATATATTTTTGTATAAGGGTTTTTTAAGTGTGGCACCCTGATTTGGGGATTATTACCAAGGTTGGAGGGGAGACTCTCCCAATTCAGGAATGATTGTATGTTTGGGATTCCCATAGTAATAGGTTTGATTATTGGATGTTTAAAAATATTTTTTGTGAGAAAACTCCTTAGTATCTTGCAGAAGAAGGTTAGGTGGGGACTATCCCAGGAGGCCAAAGAATTTTTAAGGCCTAAGGACCTTAAGTCTGAATTGAAAATTACTCATAATTGGGAGTCATGGTTATATTTCAAGGACCACACTATCATAAGGGTTTTTGGTAGTCTGATCACTACTAGGTGCTTACCCACTACTGTTCAAGATAAGGTAGCTTTCCTTGAAATCATGCATCAGTTAGCAGAAGCAGATAAGTCTTTGATGGGTGGGTCACATAAGAAAGCATCAATTATCCCATCACAAGTTGTGATTGGGATGTATCATTTTCTGAATAGGAAGGCATATGATATTCTACACTCTATGTTGAATAAGTATAGGCTTCCTTAGGTTGAGTATATATACTATGATTCAAAATGATTTGTTATGAGCCTTGGTAAGGCCAATCCACAGGATCACCAATGGGATACAAAGAATGATGAACACCTCATAACGAATGCAGCTGATTATGAGGTGTTAAAAAGAAAAGAAAGATGGTGTAAGATCCAATATGAGGAAGATAGAAAGAGGAAGCAGGATAGTTCATACTCTCCTTCTTGGGAGACACTACAGATCCTAGAGGTAAGGATGAGGGCAACTTTTTTACTTACATAGATGTTGATAGGATGCCTATGCCACCTCTGCCACATGAAAGGCCTCATTTTGAGGTTGTACCCCCAGTTCAAATAATGGAGGTGGAAGAACCTCAATCCCCTCAGTCAATTGGTTCCCCCATTGGACCTTCTTCTCCTCCACCAAGCCATCAAATGCCTCCCCCCATGGTTGTTGTAGACCCTAAACCCTCAAACCCTTTCCCTTCTGAGAGGTTTCTTGTTGAAGCAACTATGAAGAATCCTATGATTGGCTCAGTTTCAAGTGGTCCACTTTACTAAGTGCGTAAGAGCCCTAGGGCAGTTACTCCTTTTCATATATTGTCACCAGGAAGGGATGTCCCTTATCAATCATAGTAGGGTTTTCAATTCCAAGTGGATGAACCACTACCTCCTCATAGATTTGATACAACAACAAGATTTATTGTCCAAGAGCCTCCTAAGGAGTGGGCTCTGGATTCATTCAATCTTGGAGGTGATGTGAGTGAAGATGTAAGGTTAGCTTCTTTTGAAGAATTCATGAGTGATAATAATTTCATCCACACATGGGAGTTTAAATAATTTGTTATCATAGATTTGACAAACCATATAGAGAGAACCCAAGGCATTGATTTTGATAAATTAGGGCATGATGAAGGGAAAAATTAAAGCATGAAGTCTTGAAGATTGCAAATCAACAATTTTCTATTATGACTCTAGAAATAGGGAGAGAAATTGTGAAGAAAAGTGGAATACTCCTTCTGGAAGGATGGGACATCTCCTCTGCTATTGTTTTTGACTAAATAAGAAGGAGACATGACATAGATTTGGATTCAATGGATCCAACACAAAGAGATAAGGTACTGTCTGGAGCTCTATTTGATTATCAAATTGATCAACTTGTTATTTGGTGCCTTCATAAGGTTACAAGGAGACCTAGCATGAGCCATGAGATGGATCAATTGTTTGGTGGTTAAAAGAGTGGTTGATACCTCTATCATAGAGGTAACATACCTCAATTTGAATGTGGTAAAGTTTACTCACAAGGTTTCTTTAAACACAGAAGAGGAACTCACACTCTTGAGAGAAAAGGTGGTTACTCTGGAAGAAATATTAAGGATGGTACCTACACATACACCCCCAAGGAGAATTTATTATGTATTCGATGAAAGTATTGGATTAAGAGATGATTTGGCTTAGGCTAGATTGGAGATTGTTGATCTTAGAAATGAAAGGGATGGCGTGAAGGTGGATGCCTTACAGATAGAAAGGAAGGTAAAGACAAGTATGGTACAGTTATTATTGCAATAAAAAATCAATGAAATTTTGGAGCATGTAGATACATCATGGGATGAGCATAGATAATTGTTAAGCTTTTTTTAGGAACATTTGGATTGGCAGGATTTTGTAGCTTGCTCATTATCTCATATGAACAAAGTGATTGCAGTGTTGGATATTTCATTAGTTAGACCTCTAACAAGTTATCTACATACTATGATGGAGAATTTTAAGGCCAAATTTGAAATAACAAGGCAACTCTTCACCATTCATAGGATGTGTAGAGCCCTCCTCGATCAAGCTCTGGTTAACTTAGTTGACCATGGTTGACCTTATTTATAAATGCTATAATTCAATAGGATGGGCTATGTTAGACAAATAGATTGGTGAGAAAAGTAATTGAACCAAGTTACAGAATCTTTTCACCTTGCATTGTACATTTTGATGTGTTATAGATTTGAAATCCTATATAATCCACTGATTGGATAATCTTGATCTCATGTGTGTTAGCTATATCTGAATTTGCAGGACTTTATTATGATATTAGAAATTATGATGCATGCCTTATGAATGGTTGGAATTTATGAGAATTGTGATAATTGCTTTATATGGAGTGCATTGTTTTATGGTAAATGGATTTGTATGATGTCAATTGTATGCAAAGTGATTGATTTGTATTCTTATTTATGTGTTTAATATTATATGAGGCTATTTGGGAATTACTGATGTGTAATTGAGATGCGCAGGAAAATTATCCATGTGACCATGGAAACATTATGGAGAATCAAGCCTAGACCTTTGTACGTTCATAAAACCAGACATTGTCTATTTTGAGAGACAACACCCCATATGTATCATATTTTAATTGTAAAACGTAAATGTTTGCATGTGTCTTAAATTGTATTTATTAAATTATTTAAAAACAACAAGAGACAATTTCCATGTGTAAATTAAGTAATGTATTTTATTGTGTCACTTGACACATGTGCTGAATAGTGTTATGATTTGACATGTCTCTTAGAGGGAAATTGTTTCAACCAAAGCCTTTTTCAAATATTTGAGTGGTGTCCCCAATTTGTCTTGGGTAAAGAGTCTTTGGGGTGGTCAACTCAGCTTTGACCCGTAGGTTAACTTCAGTTGGGTTTCTAAGGGGTCAAATGGACTCCGGCTTTTCCAAAGGTCCATAGGGTATACCTATGGGTTAGGGGTATTTTTAAGCATGTAACCACTCCCATGTGATTGATTTGACCCTTCAAAAATTGGTTTTCTTAAGATGAGCGAAAATCCAACTTGGAGGATTCTTCCTTGGTTAGATAACCTTCTTGGTATGTGTCATTCCTTTTCCCCATTCCAATTCCCTTTTTGAGGTGCCTTGGTTAGGGAGTGTGTAAGGCTTTGGGAAGACCAACCAATGAGAGCTCTCACTCTATCCAAGAGGTTGGAAAGAGTGAGAGAAGCCTTCTTAGGCAAGGGATTGAGACTTCGGAAGTCAATCACCCACTCTCCATCTTTGGAGACTAGATCTTGCAGTTTTGAAACAAGTTTAGGATAGAAGTTTTTTGGCTAAGTGTTGAAGAAAAGAAATGTGGATTTGAGCTGCTCTTCTCCAAACTATCCCTTGTAAACCCTTGGCAGATTCAAGGTTGGTTAAATCTCTTACTTTGTATGTTGAAACTTTGTTTTGAAAGATTGCTTAAATGTAGTTGTTTTCTTCCCTTGTGTTTTATTTGTGAAGATATATATGTGATCTTTCACTTGTTTTTGGTTATGCATTTACTTGTGTTTTGGGAGTATCCAAGGCCATCTTACCCTTGGGAGGGTAGAGTGGTCTTGGGGGTGGAAGGTTGTTTGACAGCCTTAGAGTGAGAGGCTCTCTTTAAGAGAGCGATCTCAAGGGTTTGTTTATGTGACCCTTGTTGTATAGTTTTGTTTATGCATTTTGGGGTCATAAGGGGAGATATTATGGCATGTGTGCCTCGGGGTCATAAGGATGTTGGGTCATGTTGGACTTGTGATCTACTATTTTGCAGTTTCTCCTCAAGGTACTTAGTCCACTTTCACCCATGTAAGAATCACATTTGGTGATGATGTTTAGCCTTGGGATGGGAATGTGTTTGTTGTAATTTTCCATACTTGTTTGTGTATTGCTTGAGTGTAACCCATCTAGGACTTGGTTCTCCAAGCTCGGGGGTGGCTTCTAGTAAGCCTAGGTTGGGAGGTGAGCCTCCATGGTCACGACCTAAAAGTTTGTATTGCAGGTTTGCTTGGAAGAGAAAGAAATAAGAAGGCTATGAGTTGATCCTAATTTTATTTGTATTTTAGTAGAAAAATGTATATATTTGTGAAGCCCTCATTTAGTAGAAATGAGAGGGTAAGTTTGAGATCTACTTATTGTAAAAGTTACCAAATGTATTAAATGTAATTATTTGTTTTAAGTTTCATTATGAAATAAAGGAGTAAATTTACTTGAGCATATTCTTGCAAAGAAAAGAATAAAGAAATAGAGTTATTTCCTTATAGATATTTGAGATAATTTTTATTAATATTTACTTGTTGCAATATATTAGGAAAGAAAATTATTTATGCCTTATTAAGCTTTTGAAAAGATATGAAATAGATAAAAGCTAGTAGTGTTGTTGTGCAAAAAAAAATAGTGTAAATCTAAATGTTAATAAAGTAGTCTCTTTGAAATAAGAAATGAAATATTGATTTACATTTATAGTTTAAACTCAAAGAAAGCATAAATAGATATTTTAAGGGTTATTACTGAAAATACATTATATCTTGTTGTTTATTGATTTAATGATATTTAAAGAGAAGTTAGTTGCAATTAAAATAAATTCATTTCTGTCATATTTTCTAATGTTGAAAATACATGTATAGCAGAAAATAAATAAATCCAGTTATAACTATTTAAACCAAAAGATAGCTAAATAGATATAAATAGTGAAATATGTACATTGAAATGAATATGCCCAATGTTTTAAATCTGCATCTAAAACTGTGGTATTTATTTCTAAAAGAAAAGAATGACTACATATTTACACTAAAGTATAGATATGTAAATCTGATGATAATGAGAAAACTAAGTTTAAGGAAACGAAGTTGTTATATATATGTGTGTGTGTGTGTGTGTGTGTGTGTGTGTGTTAATAAGCTGAAATGTAGATTTAAAAGAAAAAATACATTTTATCTTAGTACTCTGTTTATTTAATATTTTAATGTAGCCTGCTGTTAAAATATATATATATATATTGAAAGCTTTTCAATAAATTTTTAAGAGAAAAAAAAATCTTTAATAAAATATTTCAGGCAGATTTGGGGTCTGGTGACCCAGTGGGTGCTGTGGCCACCAAGGGGACCGCGACCCCACTGTGTGGGCCGTGACCCACCTTGTGGGGCATCTCACTGGTGGGCACCACGGCCACCTATCTTGGCTCCCCTTTGAACAAGTATCGCAGCCAAGGGTTAAGGAAAATCACTTCGGCCCCTGCATTATCACTTCCGCCCCCTGCAAACCGCTACCACCTCTTTGGCCCTCTATGTGTGGCCATGGCTGTCATTTCTTCACACCTGCACATACACATTGCAAAAAATAAATATGTTTGAAAAGATGAGAAGCCCTAACCCAAATACGGGTTAGGGTTAGTTATAAAAAAAAATGTGAATAGGGTTAAGTTTTAAGCAAAAGGAAACAACCCTAGTTAGGGTTTTAGAAAGGTAATATTATAAAATAATGTGAGAAGAGGAGGGAAAATGTTCCTCCAAAATTTGAAATGAAGATATCCTTTTAGCTTAAGTTATTATTTAGTTAATAGGTTAGTTTAGAGATTTAATGGAAAACGTAATGAATTGTTTTATAACATTATTAATATCATTTTGGGCCATTATATTTGAAAAGTTTGTTGAGAAAAAATCTAAATAGTATGGGGATTAAAATTTAGTTTAAGATGTATTTTTTTAAATGTCTACCATTGAATATTAATATTTATTAAATTTTGGAAATTGTTTAGTTATATAGAAGTAATATACTCTTTTCGAGTAATTTTATTAAAAGAGTTTATTGAAGGAAATGTTATAAAGTTTATATATTTAATTTAAACCTAGAGGTAATGCATATTTTGAATATTAAATATTTATATTAATATTTGGAGGATTAACATATTACGTTTTGATTTAAGTTGTATAGATACTTTTTAGAAATTTTAATGATATTTATAATTAAATGGAAGAATTTAATATAGGTTAGTAAATATTTAATTTAAGAGGATATTGTAGTGGCGTAATATATTTGCTCTAAATTAAATTATTGGGTTAAATCTTGCGAACCTTGTTAACCCTAGTGGAGTCTCTTATCAGATAATTCAATTATCATAATGAAGCTTGGCACTTTAAGCTTATCTAATCAATTAGATAATATTGATACATTGAAATTGTATTAATATTGAATGAATAGATTTAAGAATTAATTTACAAATGAAGAGGTTATAATATCAATGTATTGGGGAATACTTGATATACCTTTACCTAGATGAGCCACTATTGAATCGAGTAATTATATTAGTGTCTATGTAGTAGAGGTTGATCTAATTAAGTATTATATTTTGCAACTGAAATGAAAGGGACAATTGAGTGAATTTATTATCGTCCTTATAAAATTAATTTGTTCCGCTTGATATTAGGAGTTATTGTAATTGTTATGTAAGTAAAATTCTTATTCAATCGTCTAGGAGTTTTATCGAAACCTAAGGCTTCTAATTAAATTTTATTTCATTGCTCACTTTAGAAACCCATTTTTATATCTATTAAGGTTTCATTGGAACAACTTGTTAGGTTGTCACAACTGATTAAGCATAGGATACATTTAATTAAGTGTTCAAAAAAAAAATTGTTGTTTGTGTTTTTGCCCAAAAGTTTGGGCCTGACATTTTGGTATCAAAGCCCCAGGTTCATACACTGGTGAACATGGGCTACATTCATAACTTAGTTGAACTGAACTATGGCTTTGAAGTATAACACCTAGGTGGAAACTTGCGAAATATCAAAGTGAAACAGAAGTGAAAATTCTTTTAAACCAACAGATCAACATATATCAATTCAAGGGGTTCCAAGGGTCACTAAAAGCCCTAAAATTTGAAACTTATTAGTCATAGTATTTATGGCATAATAAGACCCCAAAGGTTACGAAATTTTCAAATTATTTATTTATATGAAAATATATTTGGGTGTTTAATAACGAAATTTAGATCTTATGAGGTTACCATTCAATGGGAACCTAAACACAATAATTGCCCTAATCAAAATCAAGTATGAGGAGTTAATTCTTCAATAAAATACCTCAGATGGTAACTAAGAGAATGGCATCCATCGAGGTATGTTATTGACATGGCAAGTCAAGCAAGATAGTTAGACATGAGATGAAGGCACAATAAAAAAGATAAATAAGATCGAGACAATTCAAGTTAACTTTTTAAGCTATGTGAAATTATGGTGGTTCGAGAACCAAGGCCGCCGTTTGAGGCACCAATGAAGAAGAGTTAATAGGTACTCTTGCGAATATCAGAAAGAAGCATTTTTCCTAATGAATAGGTACCTTAAGCATGGGGTCATGCTAGGTTGCTTATTAAGGACATTTGTTAGACAATTCTCATATCAATGCAAGAAGCTAGTATGGATAACCCTGAAGATAAGGACTAAAATGATGAAGGTCTATCTCCTTGACAAGTGAACCCTAGTGAAACTATAGAAGAATTAAGTAATAAGAAAGGAGACATGAACTTCTTGGGTTAAAACACGTAATTGCAATAAACCCTAAAGTTCTTCCGTGGATATATAATTGGGGAAAACAAGCAAAGTAAAGCCACAACTAGTTCCCTTATGGGAAGATAGTCTTGAAAGGACTAAGTAAATGGTGAAAAGAGTAGAGAGAATTTGGGAATTATGAAAAATCCCTATTGAGGTACAAGGAGTGTAGAAGAATCATGGTCCTATAATCTAGGAATGATTAATTTATACCCATTTAGAACCTAAGGAGAAAAGCACAACCCAATCATGGCTAGTCGCTAGATACAAGAAAGTCTGAAACACAATTTAACTGCTTGGTACAACCAAAGTAGGTTTGTAAATTATGGTACTCAAGTGTGAGAGTGTGAAACATTAAGTATGGATGAAACAACATGCAGTTGGAAAGGGCTTATGGAAAGATAGTATAGCGGTATTATAATACCAAATTTTTAATGAAAATTAGTTGGCAGTATAAAATGTTTTATGAGAACAATAATAAGGAGCCAAATTATGTGGTTGTAGGTCCTGGAGACAACTGAGAGGGGGGGGGGGGGGGTGAATCAGTTGTCTAATAAATTCAAACCAAAAACTTGTTAACCAACTTAATGCTTAATACCGGTAAGCCAGTTAAGTATGCTGGTAAACAGTGTTAATAGAAAATTGCAGTACCAGTAATAATTAATGCATGAAACATAAGCACAAAGTCATCCACAAAACATGACACCAATATTTGTACATGGAAACCCTATAAGGGGAAAAACCACGGTGGGAAACCTTACCCACAATCAGATGATACTACTGTAGATAGTAAGCGTACAAAGAGGGGTCTGCACATGCAGAAAGGCCAATAGCCTAGAGCTCACTGCTCAATCACAAATGGGAGTCACACTGACTACAGTTAGATGGTTAAATCCAATGAGAATGTACTGCACAAAATAGCATCTTCATATGCTGGATTCAGTACCGATGTAATGTTGATATGCTTCTACAAAAACCTAACTTCACCTTCAAATGATGTCTTCGTGTATATCTCTACTTGATCTCGCATATATCCTTAAATCTTTTTCGCATTCCACACTTGATCTTACAAATAAGATCTTACATTTATACCATACCCTAAGACCAATTTTAGTAGGTCGGCTCTACAAGATATTACAATAAAAACATTTTAAAAATAATACAATATCCGATGCAATAACCGATTGAACATGTCGGCTTAATGCATTTACAACAATAATAATCATCTCCATAGCATGCCATGTTGATCTGGAGAAGATAAGCCTGTCGATGTAACCCTAGATAACCTAGACCTATTTGCTGATAAAAGCAAATATGCAAATAAGAATATACCAATGATTATTACTTCAAAGTAAAGTGTCCACATGATGTCTTTGACATTACCAAGTGTCTTCTATGTCATTTCAGGTACCGGTGAACATTATATCCTGCCGGTTGACTATATATCGGTAACTATTTGCACAGTTTACTGTTTGCCAGTGAATGTTGCTGGATCTCCAAAGTAGGTGTATTTAGCAGGTGTTGACATCAATGACAAAACCATACCAAAATACCAACAATCTCCCCTTTGGCATTGATGGCAACACAAGATGGAAAAACCATCAAAGTGCCAAAACAGAAATGCCAAGTACAAAAACCAATTCTCCCCCTGGGAGTAATATGTGTTTATACCAATCTCTCCTCAAAAAGATAATGCATTTTTCATACATCTCTCCCCAATGTTTTTCCATATATCTCTCCCCCTTTGACATCAAATGCCAAAGTCACAAAAAGTCAAGTTCATACAAAATACCAACCAAGTCAATATACCAACTACTCCCCCTGGGAGGTAGCTTTCTCATCAAATACTAGAAAAAGATTTGTCCATTTAATTATGTCGGTTGATGACAATCATCAACTGTCTAAGTCTCTACCGGTGGAGGTAAGACTTCGAGCTGATCTCTGAGATACTCAAAAGTTTCCTTAGGCAAAGGTTTTGTGAAAATATCTGCAAGTTGTTCTTTAGTATTCACATAAACCAGTTTTATCTCCTTTTCTTCAACTTTTTCCCTTAGAAAATTCAGTTTGATAGAAACATGTTTTGTTTTAGAATGTAATACTGGATTCTTAGATATATCAATTACTGTAGTGTTATCACAATATATAGTAATAGGTTCCTTGCATTTTACCTTTATGTCTTTCAATATTTTCTTAAGCCAAAGTACCTGTGTACAGTTTGTTGTTGCTGCAACATATTCTGATTCTGTTGTTGATAAAGATGTACAACTCTATTTCTTACTTAACCAAGAAACTAGTCTCTTTCCAAGAAAGAATGCTCCTCCAGTGGTGCTTTTTCTATCATCCACATCTCCTGCCCAATTTGCATTTGTGTATGCATATAGATCAAAATTTTCATCTTTAGGATACCATAATCCAAGATTTGTTGTGCCTTGTAAGTACCGGAAAATCATTTTTACTGCTGATTCATGATTTTCCCTAGGATTATTCTGAAATCTAGAAACTATACATACTGCATTCATAATATCAGGTCTGGTTTGTGTCAAATACAGTAATCCTCCTATCATAGATTTGTATCTAGTTGGATTAACATGTGTAGATTCATCCCTTTGAGATAATTTGTCATTTGTAGTCATAGGTGTGCTTACCGATTTAGAGTTTTCCATCCCAAATTTCTTAAGTAGTTCTTTCAAGTACTTAGATTGACTCAAAAATATGCCTTTATCAGTCTGTAAAATATGCAATCCTAAAAAGAATTTTATTTCTCTGATCATAGACATTTCAAATTCATGCTACATTTTAAGAGAAAATTCTTTGCATAATCCATCTTCTCCTCCAAAGATTATATCATCAACAAATACTTCCATAATCAAGATGTCATCATTAGTTACTTTGTAATATAAATTGCTATCTGCATTTCCTTTAGTAAAACCAATCTTTAAAAGATACTTATCCAATCTTGCATACCAAGCTCTTGGAACTTGTTTTAATCCATACAGAGCTTTTCTTAATCTGCAAACCATATTATTGTCATCTATCAAAGAAAATCCATCAAGTTGTTCAATGTAGACTTCTTCTTCAAGATCTCCATTCAAAAATGCACATTTAATATCCATTTGATAAACTTTGTAATCCTTGTGAGCTGCAAAGGCCAAGAATAATCTAACTGCCTCAATTCTGGCTACCGGTGCAAAGGTTTCATTGTAATCAACTCCTTCTTTCTGAGAATATCCCTTACACACTAGTCTTGCTTTATTTCTGACAAACCTACCATCTTCATTGAGTTTGTTTCTAAATACCCATTTGGTTCTAATTACATTTTTATTTGTAGGCCGGGGAACTAATGTCCAAGTATTATTTTTCTCAATTTGTCCTAATTCTTCTTCCATAGCTTTAATCCAAAATTTATCTTCACATGCCTCATTGATAGATAATGGTTCAATTTAAGAAATAAGACATACCTC
The DNA here is from genome assembly GCF_030272615.1 of Cryptomeria japonica. Classification (NCBI taxonomy): domain Eukaryota; kingdom Viridiplantae; phylum Streptophyta; class Pinopsida; order Cupressales; family Cupressaceae; genus Cryptomeria; species Cryptomeria japonica. The sequence goes on along the minus strand of NC_081407.1, from coordinate 443,795,864 downwards.
TTCATTTTCCAATCTTCCTCTTGTCACGACTCCTTTAAATTTGCTTCCAATTATCTAATCTTCAGAATCATTCAGTCTTACATACCGGGGTGTCTTAGTCTGTTGTTGCTCTTCAATTACTGTGGAATCCTCTGATGATACCAGAGTAACTGGATCATCATTCTGTACTAGTGGATTTACTATTGGTTCATTTGTCATAATTTCTGTTACCGGTTCAGAGTCTATATACCTTGAAATTCCTCTAAATTGTTCATCAATCTTTACATTTGTACTCTCAACAATTTCTTTGTAATCTTTTATTAAAACATCTATATGCTTTACTCTTAGATGAATAACCAAGAAATATTCCTTCATCACTTCTAGGATCAAACTTGCCAATATACTCATCTCTTCTAATATAACATTTACTTCCAAAAATTCTGAAATACTTAAGAGTAGGAGTATTACCAAACCATAGTTCATGAGGGGTCTTACCGGTTTCATCTTTGATGTGAACTTTGTTGAATGTATAGACAGTAGTGCATACTGCCTCTCTCCAGTACACGTGGTAGATTTGCTTCTGATAACATACTTCTTGCTGCATCCAAAATAGTTTTGTTTTTCCTTTCAACAACTCCATTCTGTTGTGGTGTCCAAGGTGCTAATAATTGTCTTTTGATTCCATTTACTTCATAGAAGGTATTAAAATCTCTAGATGTGAATTCTCCTCCTTGATCTGATCTTAAACGTTTAATTTTCTTACTGGTTTCATTTTCAACCATTGCTTTGAATAGTTTGAACTTCCCAAGTGCTTCTGATTTTTCTCTGAGAAAAGTAACCCAACACATTCTAGAATAATCATCAATAATTAGCATGAATTATCTATCACCTTGTAAGCTTTTAGTTCTAGCTGGACCACATAAATCAGTGTGAATTAAATCAAGAGCATTATTGGATTTTTCTGGAATACTTTTGAAACTAGCTCTAACCTGTTTTCCAAATTGACATTCCTTGCAAATTGTATTCTGAGGTTTCACAATTTTAGGTAGATCTCTAACTTCCTTAGAAGTACTGATTTTTACCATGCAATCAAAATTTACATGACATAGTCTTTTATGCCATAGCCAACTTTCATCTATATGAGCAATTAAACATGCATTTTCACTGTTATTCAAATGAAAGATCTTACCTCTAGTCTGATTACCGGTTGCAATTTCCAAACCAGTTCTATTCATGATTTTGCATTTTCCATTTTTAAATTGTAACTGAAAACCTTTCTCAACTAATTGACCAACACTTAAAAGATTATGTTTTAATCCTTCAACATAGTAGACATTGTCAGTGTTATGTTTACCATCAAGAGATATTGAACCCTTACCTTTGATTGAACAGGCTTTATCATCTCCGAATCTTACTAAACCTTCATTGTATTCTTGAAAGTTCAAGAATTTACCTTTGTCTCTAGTCATGTGATGTGAGCATCGTGAGTCAATAATCCATTCATCCTTTGATTCAACTTTAGCTGCTAGGGCTTGTTCTACCGGTTGAGCAATAGGTACCAGTTGATCTTCTGTTATAGCAACAAAGACCCTTCCATTGTCTGCTGGATCCTCATCAAAATCATTAGTCACACCTTCATCAGCAATGTAACAAGATTTATCTTTGTTTTTCTTAAATCTGTATCTCTAATATTCAGGATTAGGTTTGTATGTCCTTCTAGCTTCTTCTCTTAGTCTAGCATGTCTTTCAGGGCATCTTGAAGCCATATGACCAATCTTATTGCAATTGAAACATTTAAAGGGTGCTTTACCTTCATACTTACTTCCAATTGGACCTTTTGGCATTTTTCTTGCAAATAGTGCTTCAAGTTCTTCAAGCTCTTCATTCTCCTTCCTGGTTTCTTCAAGTTCTCTTGCATAAAAGGCTCTCTAGTCTGATTTGTCGAAAGATGGAGCAGATGATGTTGATGCTTTGAAGGCCAAATCAGTTTTTATAGTAGCAACAGGACCAAATTCCTCAATTTCAAAAGTTGAAAGTTTCCCAGTCAATGTATCCCTAGTTACTGATGTATTAGGCATTGTTCTCAACTCATTTATAGCAGTAACCTTCATTTTGTATGCTGGTGGCAAACCTCTTAAGATTTTTGAAACAATCTCATCTTCACTCAAGGTTCCTCCACAATATTTGATACCCAAAACAATTTCATTTACTCTTTCCATAAAAGCAGAAATCCTTTCATCTTCTTCCATTTTCAGATATTCATACCTGACTCGGAAGCTTTCAAGTTTTGTAATTTTGACTATGGGATCCCCTTCATTCAGTGTTTCCAAATGATCCCAAATAGATTTTGCAGTGGATCTATCTGATAATGCCATGATTTGTTGATCTGATAATGCACTCAAAAGTGCTTCTCTTGCTTTGCAATCATTTTCTTCATCTTTAGCTAAAGTAATGGGAGCAGTCTAACCAGCTACAGTAGCAGTATAACCATTCTTAGTAACTTCCCAGATGTCTTTACCAATGCAATTCAGATGTGTCTCCATTCTGATTTTCCATATCCCATAGTTGGTTCCATCAAGTTTAGGACTATCCTTTCTAAAATAATTAGTAGACATTGGATCTCCTCAAGTTGTTAAACTTCTGCAAAAAGAAGACTAGGCTTTGATACCAATTGTAGGTCCCGGAGACAACTGAGAGGGGGGGGGGTGAATCAGTTGTCTAATAAATTCAAACCAAAAACTTATTAAACAACTTAATGCTTAATACCGGTAAGACAGTTAAGTATGTCGGTAAACAATGTTAATAGAAAATTGTAGTACCGGTAAGAATTAATGCATGAAACATAAGCACAAAGTCATCCACAACACATGAAACCAATATTTGTACATGGAAACCTTGTAAGGGGAAAAACTATGATGGGAAACTTTACCCACAATCAGATGATACTACTGTAGATAGTAAGTGTACAAAGAGGGGTCTACACATGCAAAAAGGCCAACAGCCTAGAGCTCACTGCTCAATCACAAATGGGAGTCACACTGGCTATAGTTGGATGGTTAAATCCAATGAGAATGTACTGCACAAAATAGCATCTTCATATGCTGGATTCATTACCAGTGTAATGCTGATATGCTTCTACAAAAACCTAACTTCACCTTCAAATGATGTCTTTGTGTATATCTCTACTTGATCTCGCATATATTCTTCCTTAAATATTTTTCACATTCCACACTTGATCTTACAAATAAGATCTTACATTTATACCATACCCTAAGACCAATTTTAGTAGGTCGGCTCTACAAGATATTACAATAAAAACATTTTACAAATAATACAATATCCGATGCAATAACCGATTGAACATGTCGGCTTAATGCATTTACAACAATAATAAATCATCTCCATAGCGTGCCATGTTGATCTAGAGAAGATAAGCCTGTCGGTGTAACCCTAGATAACCTAGACCTATTTGTTGGTAAAAGAAAATATGCAAATAAGAATATACCAATGATTATTACATCAAATTAAAGTGTCCACATGATGTCTTCGACATTACCAAGTGTCTTCTATGTCATTTCAGGTATCGGTGAACATTATATCCTGTCAGTTGACTATATACCGGTAACTGTTTGCATAGTTTACTGTTTGTCGGTGAATGTTGTTGGATCTCCAAAGTAGGTGTATTTAGTAGGTGTTGACATCAATGACAAAACCATACCAAAATACCAACAGTTGATAGCTAAGGGAGAACTTGGGAATCATGGGAGTCTTAAGACATTGGTAATTATTGGACACCTTTATGTTATAATGTAATTGGGTATCATGATATTATGATGATAAGGTGGCTTACTTGGATTGAAGAAATCGTAAGTTGTAATATGTCAGAATTGGCTAGTAAGTAAATATAAATAAGTAATATGGAAAGAGATAACTTCTTTTTACCAAATCTTAATTAAAAGGGTGGGTGTTGGTCACATCTCAAGTGCACACCCCCTTGATTTCATAGTTGCATAAGTGAAGTAGGAGAGAATAAGTCAACTCTCTGAGTTGTTAGAAATATGTCATGAAATGTGTGGGTAGAAATTTGTTGTCAACCATTATTGAATTCTATTTGACAATTATTCCACCCCAAATGGTTCTTAATCATAAGTGTTGGTAATTTGGCAACATGCTCCTGCTTAATAAGGACAAGTAAATGTTAGAGGTGAAAATACAAGGAGCTAGCATAAGGCACTAAGAGAACAAATGATGTACCTAGTAAAATTATATGATTACATTATACAAACCCTAAGTGTTTATAAGTATACAAGTGACAATTTAGTATCGAATTATCAACCACGTGTGTAAGTAAGACATGAAAGTGTCGATGCATGAGTTACCAAGTAATATTGAACCAAGGTTTAGCATATTAAGATAATTAATGGAAGTCCAAGAAGAATGGACAGAGAATGGTAGAGTTAGTGCAATCACCTATTAGATATAATTATGGATGATTAATAACCCAAAAATAGATAGCGGATTATATCGGAAGGTGTTGTTTGTAATAGTAATCATGCAAAGGTTAAGATGGAACATGACCTATAAAATTATTGCAATCTCTTGTGTATAAGCTCTTATTTCATAAATAATAAAGGAATATAGATAATCTAAGAACCTTATGAGTCTAATAATCACTTCCTAACACACTCAGGACATGTGATCTTGGGTGATGTGTTGTGGTTACTCCCTATAGTATGACTAGTATGGTCATCTTGTTTGAGTTTTGATTCATCAGTGTTTTTGACTTTCTTTGAATAGTATATTGTCACCTAGGGGCTAGTACTTTCTTTTATACTTTTTTTTATGATGAAAGGACCACTAAATTTATGTTTCTTTATTGGAGCTATGGCACTTGCCATGTTGCTAGTTTTAATATCTTTCAATTGCCGCCATTTTTTCTTCTTTTTATTGGACTTGGCAAAAGTAACTTTTATTTTGATCTTTTAAAGTGTCAAGTGGTCATCTTGACGGTTGATATAGCTAGCCCTAGTGATGTGATTTGTGTAATGTCTATCATGTTCATTGAACCACTGATAGTGTGTCAAGGGAGAATACTGCAAGGAGTGAAATTAGGCACAAAGAATTAACAAAGAATATTATACCAAAATAAGATAAAGGAAGGAATACCATCCTAAATAAAATTATTTGCGAGTAATCTAAGAGAGAAAATTCATAACAAAAAAATGTGTGATCTAGACCTAATGAATTGTGAAAGTGATGATAATTGCAGACTGGTAAATTTGGCATGTGTATGGAGATGATTGTGTGGATGATATCTAAAATAAGTATTATTAATTTTCATCACTCTCTTAGAATGGGATTGTTATGTACCTTAATGTTTGAGATTTGCGAATAATGTACCCTATGAAACTTAAACCTTGGTGCCTAGAAATATAAACATTGTAATCCCTAGTGGTAGAAAACTACCCTATATAGGGGAAGATTTGAAGAACTTAAACTTGATTATCCCTTGTTACCTTTTGATGTGGGAAGAAATCATGCACCTAGGATGGTTTAACAAATATTTGATTAACACCCTAATGAGGCGCCTTGATGTAGAATAAGTAGATTCATTTTGGTTTAAGTGTGATGTCAATTTTCTTAAGTAACATGCATGGATGAGAAATATAGTGGGATAAACATATTTTAAAATGAATCCTAGACAAAGTATGACTCATAGAAAATTTAATATGTGTAACTTTGATTATGGGAGTTGATGAGTGTTATTGATATGATTTGGATGGTGCATTAATGTAAATTGTTGAAAGATTAAATTTTGTAAACACCTACCTGAGCTTGAAGGGAAGTGTAATAAACATACTAATAATTTAACCTTATGAATATAGCAAGCTAATTAGAATAATAAGTTGGTTTTGGTATTGCATTTTTCTAGTGGGCAAGATAAGATTTAGAGTAACTTATTGAAATTGTGGGAAATGTTATGTCCCTATTTCGTATTCTACTCATGCGACTTCTAGGAGTAAGTCAAACTCTAGGGGTGGAGGATGTAGAGCCCTCCCTAATCAAGCTCTGGTTAACTTAGTTGACCATAATTGACCTTATTTATAAATGCTATAATTCAATAGGATGGGCTATGTTAGACTGATAGATTGGTGAGAAAAGTAATTGAACCAAGTTACAAAATTTTTTCATCTTGCAGTGTACATTTTGATGTGTTATAGATTTGAAATCCTATATAATCTACTGATTGGGTAATCTTGATCTCACGTATGTCAGCTATATCTGAATTTGCAGGACTTTATTATAATGTTAGAAATTATGATGCATGCCTTATGAATGGTTGGAATTTTTGAGGATTGTGATAATTGCTTTATATGGATTGCATTGTTTTATGATAAATTGATTTGTATGATGTCAATTGTATGCAAAGAGATTGATTTATATTCTTATTTATGTGTTTAATATTATATGAGGCTATTTGCGAATTACTAATGTGTAATTGAGATGCGCAGGAAAATTATCCATGTGACCATGGAAACATTATGGAGAATCAAGCCTAGACCTTTGTACGTTCGTAAAACCAGGGGTTGTCTATTTGGAGAGACAACACCCCATATGTATCGTATTTTATTTGTAAAACATAAATGTTTGCATGTGTGTTAAATTGTATTTATTAAATTATTTAAAAACAACAAGAGACAATTTCCATGTGTAAATTAAGTAATGTATTTTATTGTGTCACTTGACACAATGCTGAATAGTGTTTTGATTTGACATGTCTCTTAGAGGGAAATTGTTTCAACCAAAGCCTTTTTCAAATATTTGAGTGTGTTCACAAATTTTCCTTGGGTAAAGACTCTTTGGGGTGGCCAACTCAGGTTTGACCCGTAGGTTAACTTCAATTGGGTTTCTAAGGGGTCAAATGGACTCCTAGGGTTAGTTTAGGGGCTTTTCCAAAGGTCCATAGGGTATACCTATGGGTTAGGGGTATTTTTAAGCATGTAACCACTCCCATGTGACTGATTTGACCCTTCAAAAATTGGTTTTCCCAAGATGAGCGAAAATCCAACTTGGAGGATTCTTCTTTGGTTAGATAACCTTCTTGGTATGTGTCATTCCTTTTCCCCATTCCATTTCCCTTTTTGAGGTGCCTTGGTTAGGGAGTGTGTAAGGCTTTGGGAAGACCAACCAATGAGAGCTCTCACTCTATCCAAGAGGTTGGAAAGAGTGAGAGAAGCCTTCTTAGGCAAGGGATTGAGACTTAGGAAGTCAATCACCCACTCTCCATCTTTGGAGACTAGATCTTGCAATTTTGAAACAAGTTTAGGATAGAAGTTTTTTGGCTAAGTGTTGAAGAAAAGAAATGTGGATTTGGGTTGCTCTTCTCCAAACTATCCCTTGTAAACCCTTGGTAGATTCAAGTTTGGTTCAATCTCTTACTTTGTATGTTGAAACTTTGTTTTGAAAGATTGCTTGAATGTAGTTGTTTTCTTCCCTTGTGTTTTATTTGTGAAGATATATATGTGATCTTTCACTTGTTTTTGGTTATGCATTTACTTGTGTTTTGGGAGTATCCAAGGCCATCTTACCCTTGGGAGGGTAGAGTGGTCTTGGGGGTGGAAGGTTGTTTGACAGCCATAGAGTGAGAGGCTCTCTTTAAGAGAGTGATCTCAAGGGTTTGTTTATGTGACCCTTGTTGTATAGTTTTGTTTATACATTTTGGGGTCATAAGGGGAGATATTATGGCATGTGTGCCTCAGGGGTCATAAGGATGTTGGGTCAAGTTGGACTTGTGATGTGTTCTTGGTTGCCATGAGATGGCTTGTGATCTACTATTTTATAGTTTCTCCTCAAGGTACTTGATGCAGAGATCTTGTGCCTAGCTCTCCAAATCACCCTTACTCACCCCAACTCCTCAACTCACCCTTCTACTCAAGCTCCTCCAAGGTAACTTGTTAGGGTACACTCCTTAGACCTCCAAGGCCTAAAATCTATTGGCTTTCCTCCTAGGTATAGCCTCTTGAGGTTTCTTGCTGGTTTTGACCCAAATCTTTGATTTTGAGATGGTCTCCTACTAGTTTCCCAAAACTCCAGCTAGGCTCCAAAGACCTCCGCCAAGGATCTTCACTCTAACCATGTTTAAAGTTTTTGGTTATGTTTTTTAGGTATTTTCAAGGTCATTTTATTCATTATAAAGGTCTGCACCTTCCTTCCAATCCCTAGGCTTCCAACTTGCTTCTACCAACTGCTATTAGGCCTAAATGACTAGCCCTTCTGGGACTGTTTTTTGGTCTTTTCCCCAAAACTTTCCTAACAACCCCTAGATATTTTTACATATTCAGATACACATTTGGAATTTTAACAATATCACAAATTTTCCCATCTGGGTTTGTCGTACAACTAGGGTAACTCAAAATGAGCTAGTTTTAAGGGGTTTAGGGCTTCCAGGCAGTTTTGGAAGATGTGCTCCAAACTCTTCACCAGTCAAAGTATAAAACCAAAACAATATTTGATTATTTTATTTCACCCATAGACCTTCTTAAAACACTATGGGTTGTTAAGGTATCAGTTCTCCATGGCTTTGGAAATGAGCAATCTCTGCTGCCCCCACACACTAGCTACAAGCTTGTGTGTTGTTCATCTCACCCATTCTCCTCCTTGTGGCCTGCAAAAACACAAAAAGCCTACTCTAAAAATATTTACAGAGCCTACCCAAGTCATATAATAGATTGCAACTGGTGCCATTCATGGATGCTCAGGTAAAATACATTTTTACAATCAAATCCCCAAATTTCAAGGGTTTGTGAGCAACTTTTAGAAAAACAGTGATAACTTTTGAGTCAAAGCACTTCAGACCTTCATATTATACTTGTTGGAAAGGTAAAAAAAATTTGTAACTTCCTATTCTACTATGAGAACCATACCAGACCGTACAGGTCATATGAAATCAGAAATTCAAAGAAAAAATAATCCAAATGTGAGAAAAAGCATAGGAAACCCTTGGCAAATGAGTCGAATGCAAACCAAAAAGTTGATTAACCTCATATTGGAGATGTTTAGAAGGTTTTATACACAATTTCAAGTTGGTTCCAACCAACTTCCAATGCCATTTCCTTCATGGATAACTTTTGCCTAAAAATGCGAAAGTTGTCATGACAATTTTGATAACTTTTACCTATGAGTGCAAAAACACACTCCAAGGCTCTCAAGGCCTAAAAAATCACTCAAATGGCATCCTACAATGGATTTAAACCATTTCCAAACATTCTAACAATTTTCCAGGCATCCACCTGGTACAAACCAAAAATTGACATTTTGACAATATTTCAGGATAACAACAATTATGGATCCTGAGCACAACAAAAGTGTGGACAACCAAAATATGGCTTCAAAAAGAATCATAAGACTTATTACACCTTATTACAACATAAAATAACTTGAAATCACACAAAAACTCTAAAATGTAAGAAAAGAGAACTTGAGCTAGGTGCCCTGCACCATACTCCCCTGGGGCTAGGAACTCAAGTCCCTTGAGTTATCAGGTCTGCTAGCTGCACTCCATGATGAATTATGTTAGCTTCTGACATCCACATAGCCTCTAAATCAGGTAGACCTACCCACTTCACAAGATAATGTTTGTAGATGCCCTTTCTTGTCTTCTTGATCACCTTGGTATCCAAGATGCTTTCCAACTGAACCGGTTGACTAACTGGTAAATCCTTCACCCAATCCTCTTCAGATTGCAATGTGGTATCCATCTAAGAGGTCTGAGATTCTCCTTTATAGGGATACAAGTCACAAACATTGAAAATAGGAGATATGGCCAAAGAAGGAGGTAGTTCAACCTCATGACCATTTTGGCCAAACTTATGCACAATCTTGAGTGGCCCAATCTTCTTCATCAGCAACTTGGTTGGCTATCCTTTTGGAAGTCTTTCCTTTCTAAGATAAGACAAAACTAAGTCTCCAACCTTAAATTGCAAGTTCCTCCTTGATTGATCAGCTTGTTCCTTATATTTTTCTGATTTTTGTTGCAAGGACTGTCATACTTTGTCATGAATTTCCTTCATACCTTCAGCAAAACTCTCTCCTTGAGCACTCTTGTGGGTCATTTTACTGATATCACTAAGTTCTAAGACACCTCTAGGATGCATTCCATAAACAATTTCAAAAGGACTTCTACTTGTGCTCCGGTTGACTGAATCATTGTATGCATACTCTGCTTGGCTGATCACCAAGTCCCAAGTCTGACCATGCTGCTTAGTGAGACACCTTAGGAGATTATCCAAGGACCTATTGACCACCTCAATCTAACCATCTGATTGTGGATGGTAGGTAGATGAAAATGAGAGTCTAGTACCCAACTTCTTCCATAAGGTTCTCTAGAAGTGACTCAAAAACTTAACATCCCTATCACTCATAATGCTAACTGGAAGTCCATGGATTCTTACTATTTCTTTGAAGAAAAGACTTGCAATATAGGTGGCATCATTGGTACTCTTACAAGGGATGAAGTGAGCCATTTTGCTGAACCTATCTACCACCACATAAACACTATCAAATCCTCTTGGTGTTCTTGGTAAACCCAACACAAAATCCATGCTCAAACATTCCCAAGGCCTTTGGGGTATGACTAAGGGCTGATATAAACCTACATTACTTGATGATCCTTTTGCTCTCTGACATATGGCACATTGTTCAACAAATCTCCTTACTTCTGATTGCAACTTGGGCCAATAGTAGAACCGACTAACCTGCTCCATTGTTTTATCATTGCCAAAATGACCTCCTAGACCCCCTTGATGTTTCTCTTGAATGATGTTTTGTCTCATAGAGAATTGGGGTATACAAAGGAGATGTCCTTTAAACAACAAACCTTCCTATATCATATACTCTAAGTAGGAAACATGAGAAGTGTTAGAAAAATTAGAACATGTAGCATATATATCAGCAAAATCTTTGTCTTCTTTGTAGAGGTCTCTCAACTCCTCCAACCCCACACTATGCAATTTAATCTCTTGTATGGTCATGACTCTCCTACTGAGTGCACCAGCAACTTTATTTGAGGTGCCCTTCTTATGCTTGATGGTGAAGGTGTAAGATTGTAGGTATTCTACCCACTTGAGGTGCTTCTGATTCAACTTCTCTTGTCCATTGAGAAAACTAAGGGCATGGTTGTTAGTATAGACCACAAACTCTTTGGGCAGCAAGTAATGACACCATTTCTTCAAGGCTTGCACCATGGCATACAACTCCAAGTCATACATAGAGTACTTTTGTTTTGCTTCATTCAACTTTTCAGAGAAAAAGGCTATGGGAAGACCCTCTTGACTCAAAACAACCCCTATTGCTCTTTGACTAGCATCACACTCACCTGTAAATAACTAATTGAAATTAGGTAACCTAAGGGTAGGTAACTCAGCTATCTTCTTTTTCAACAACTCAAATCCCTTTTGGGCCTCCTCTATCCACCTAAACTGACACTTGACTCCCCCTTTGATAGTATTGAGCACAGGAGCACACACATGACTAAAGTTTCTTACAAACTTCCTATAAAAGAATGCTAGCCCATGAAAGCTCCTAGCAACACTAATATTCTTAGGTGTAGGCTAACTAAGGATTGCCTCAACCTTACTAGGATCTATTTTTAGACAACCTTGTGAAATGACAAAACCAAGATATACAAGTTCGGTCTTGAGAAACTCACACTTTTCAAGGTTGATTTTGAGTTGTGCCTTTTTCAGCTTTTTCAAGACCATCTCCACATCCTTGAGATGTTCTTCTTTGGACCTGCTAAATATTAGAATATCATCAAGATATACAATCACAAATTTACCTATGAACTCAGCCAAAACTTCATTCATGAGCCTTTGAAAGGTGCTAGGTGCATTGGTAAGGCCAAATGGCATGACCAACCACTCATAGAGGCCGGCATTGGTCCTAAAGGTTGTCTTCCATTCATCCCCTGGTCTGATTCTTATCTGATGATAACCTAATTTTAAATCCACCTTTGTGAAGTAGCTTGCACCCCCAAGATTGTCCAACAAGTCTTCTATCCTTGGCATAGGGAACTGGTACCTTATAGTGATCTTATTGATTGCTCTGGAATCTGTACACATTTTCCATTTTCCCCCTTTCTTGGGTGCTAAGACAGGAGGTACAACACATGGACTCAAACTCTTTTTGATGAATCCTTTGTCCAAGAGCTCCTGCGCTTGTTTGGCAATTTCTTCATTTTGACTACGTGTCATTTTGTAGGCAGCCTTGTTAGGCAAACTTGCCCCTAGAATCAGATCTATTTGGTGATTTACATCCCTCATTGGTGGCAAATAATCAAGTAGATCTTCTCCTATTACTTCTGCATATTGTTTGAGTAGACCCTTCACCTCTCGTGGCACTTCTTCCATTGGATCTGCCTTACCTTCTTCACTAGGTTTGAGAACAATAGCATATCCTTGATCTCCTTCTTGTTTCATCACCTTAAGAAACTCTTTCCCACTCATCATCATCACACTTGATCCCAATTTTGTTTCATCTTTTGGATCAGGTAATGGATCCATTTGATACCTCTTACCATTCTTGATAATGATATAGCTATTCTTTTCTCCATCATGTTGAGCCTTTACATCAAATTGCCATGGACGTCCCAACAGCAAATGGCAAGCATCCATAGGTAATATATCACATAAAATCTTGTCCTTATACTCACCAATCTCATAGTCTACCCATTCTTTCTCATCAACTAAGACATATTGGCCCCGGTTGAGCCATGACACCTTGTAGGGAGTGAGATGTGGCAGCCTTTTTAACTTGAGTTTATCCACCATTTCAGTTGAAACTATATTCTCAGTTGAACCTAAGTCTACAATCACTTTGCAAATCTTGCCTTGAGACTTACAAGTTGTTCTAAACAAACTCTTCCTTTGTGGTGGCTCTTGAGCTTGTGGAATCTTCAACAAAGACCTTTTTAGCATTAAACTTTCACCATCTGTCACTGGGCCTGCCTTGCTGAGAGGGGAAGACACACTTTGATTGTCTTCTTCCTGCACTAATTGTGTTCTTCTCTCACCCATGTATGAGTGAGAAGATCTGGTTGCTTTCTCTGGACACCTTCCCATTGTGTGGCCAACTTGATTACAATTGTAACATCTACCAGTGAAAACTGAATTTCCTCTTCCTAAACTTCCAAATCTACCCCTAGAATTGTTTCTTCCTCTGAAGGATCCTCTAAATGGCCCCCTTGAAGAGTCTCCACCACCTTCTTGCCTGGAGTTTTCTTCATTCCTTGATGTTTGTTGTCCTCTACTAAAAGTGCCCCTTCCTCTAAAGGATCTGCCACCTCTAAACTTTTGATTTTGTTCACTCCTCCTCTTGATTTTGTCTTCTGCCCTTAATGCTAACTGAAAACACTTATGAACGGTATCAAGAGTAAGGATACTGATTTCATCTTGTATATTTTGTCTCAATCCATTCATGTATCTAACCAATTTCTCCACCTCATTCTCATGCTTCTTAGCTCTGAGGCTTAGTTTATGGAATTCCTTCGTGTAAGCACTAACATCTAGCTCCCTTTGTTTCAGATTTTGTAGTCTCTTATGAATTTGAACCTCATAATCTCCTGGAAGGAATTGTGCCTTAAGTCTAATCTTCATATGCTCCCATGAAGTTATCTTCTTTTTGCCTTCTTGTATCCTTTCTTCTTGCATCATATTCCACCAAACCAATGCTAATCATCTCATTCTTGATTTGGCCACATTAACTCTTTTCTCTTCTGCTACCTCTTTGTAATCAAAGTGATTATTGAGAGCTTCTATCCAATCTATCAACTCTTCTCCATTGAAGTTTCCTCCATATGTGGGTAATCCATCCAAATTGTCTTTAGAAATGGATTTGACTGCATCTAGGAATAATTTTTGGTCTTGAGGCATAGCTACTGTTGCTAGTTCCTCTCCATCTTCCTCTTCTTCATCAGTCTCATCACCCCATTCTATCTTAACCTTTCCCTTCTCCTTCTTTGCCTCTTTGGTTCCTTTGCTTCCTTCTGTATCCTTCAATCCCTCTATAATCTCTGCCACCATCTGTCGGATGGCTTCTGGAGTCATTGCCTTTGGAGGCATTGAACTTGCTTCTGATTCTTTACAATCTAACATACACCAAATCTTTTAAAGAATGGCTCTGATACCACTCTGATGCAGAGATCTTGTGCCTAGCTCTCCAAATCACCCTTACTCACCCCAACTCCTCAACTCACCCTTCTACTCAAGATCCTCCAAGGTAACTTGTTAGGGTACACTCCTTAGACCTCCAGGGCCTAAAATCTATTGGCTTGCCTCCTAGTTATAGCCTCTTGAGGTTTCTTGTTGGTTTTGACCCAAATCTCTAATTTTGAGATGGTTTCCTACTAGTTTCCCAAAACTCCAGCTAGGCTCCAAAGACCTCCGCCAAGGATCTTCACTCTAACCATTTTTAAAGTTTGTGGTTAAGTTTTGCAGGTATTTTCAAGGTCATTTTATTCATTATAAAGGTCTGCACCTTCCTTCCAATCCCTAGGCTTCCAACTTCCTTCTACCGGCTGCTATTAGGCCTAAATGACTAGCCCTTCTGGGACTATTTTTTGGTCTTTTCTCCAAAAATTTCCTAACAACCCCTAGATATTTTTACATATTCAGATACCCATTTGGAATTTTAACAATATCACAAATTTTCCCATCTAGGTTTGTCATACAACTAGGGTAACTCAAAATGAGCTAGTTTTAAGGGGTTTAGGGCTTCTAGGCAGTTTTGGAAGATGTGCTCCAAACTCTTCACCAGTTAAAGTATACAACCAAAAAAATCTTTGATTATTTTAGTACACCCATAGACCTTTTCAAAACACTATGGGTTGTTAAGGTATCAATTCTCCATGGCTCTGAAAATGAGCAATCTCTGCTGCCCCCACACACTAGCTACAAGCTTGTGTGTTGTTCATCTCACCCATTCTCCTCCTTGTGGCATGAAAAAACACAAAATGCCTACTCTAAAAATATTTATAGAGCCTACCCAAGCCATCCAATGGATTGCAACTGGTGTCATTCATGGATGCTCAGGTAAAATACATTTTTACAATCAAACCCCCAAATTTCAAGGGTTTGTGAGCAACTTTCAGAAAAATAGTGATAACTTTTGATTCAAAGAACTTAAGACCTTAATATTATACATGTTGGAAAGGTAAAACAAATTTATAACTTCCTATGCTACTATGAGAACTATACCAGACCGTACAAGTCGTACGAAATCAGAAATTCAAAGCAAAAACAGTCCAAATGTGAGAAAAAGCCTAGGAAACCCTTGGCAAATGAGTTGAATGCAAACCAAAAGTTGATTAACCTCGTATTGGAGATTTTTAGAAGGTTTTATACACAATTTCAAGTTGGTTCCAACCAATTTCCAATGCCATTTCCTTCATGGACAACTTTTGCCTAAAAATGCAAAAGTTGTCATGACAATTTTGACAACTTTTACCTATGAGTGCAAAAACATACTCCACGACTCTCATGGCCTTAAAAATCACTCAAATGGCATCCTAAAATGGATTTAAACCATATCCAAACATTCTAGCAAGTTTCCAGGCATCCACCTGGTACAAACCAAAAATTGACATTTTGACAATATTTCAGGATAATGACAATTTTGGATCTTGAGCACAACAAAAGTGTGGACAACCAAACTATGGCTTCAAAAAGCATCATAAGACTTATTCCAACTTATTACAACATAAAATAACTTGAAATCACACAAAAACTCTAAAATGCAAGAAAAGACAACATTGAGCTAGGTGCCCTGCACCAGTACTTAGTCCACTTCCACCCATGTAAAAATCACATTTGGTGATGATGTTTAGCCTTGGGATGGGAATGTGTTTGTTGTAAGTTTTCCATGCTTTTTTGTGTATTTCTTTATTGTAACCCATCTAGGACTTGGTTCTCCAAGCTCGGGGGTGGCTTCTAGTAAGCCTAGGTTGGGAGGTGAGCCTCCATGGTCATGACCTAAAAGTTTGTATTGAAGGTTTGCTTGGAAGAAGGAAAGAAGAAGGCTATGAGTTGATCCTAATTTTATTTGTATTTTAGTAGAAAAATGTATATATTTGTGAAGCCCTCATTTAGTAGAAACGAAAGGCTAAGTTTGAGATCTACTTATTGTAAAAGTTACCAAATGTATTAAATGTAATTATTTGTCTTAAGTTTCATTATGAAATAAAGGAGTAAATTTACTTGAGCATATTCTTGCAATGAAAAGAATAAAGAAATAGAGTTATTTCCTTATAGATATCTAAGATAATTTTTATTAATATTTACTTGTTGCAATATATTAGGAAAGAAATTTATTTATGCCTTATTAAGCTTTTGAAAAGAAATGAAATAGATAAAAGCTAGTAGTGTTGTTGTGCAAAAAAAATAGTGTAAATCTAAATGTTAGTAAAGTAGTCTCTTTGAAATAAGAAATGAAATATTGATTTACATTTATAGTTTAAACTCAAGGAAAGCATAAATAGATATTTTAAGGGTTATTACTGAAAATACATTATATCTTGTTGTTTATTGATTTAATGATATTTAAAGAGAAGTTAGTTGTAGTTAAAATGAATTCATTTCTGTCATATTTTCTAATGCTGAAAATACATGTATAGTAGGAAATAAATAAATCCAGTTATAACTATTTAAACCAAAAGATAGCTAAATAGATATAAACAATGAAATATGTACATTGAAATGAATATGCCCAATGTTTTAAATCTGCATCTAAACTGTGCTATTTATTTCTAAAAGAAAAGAATGACTACATATTTACACTAAAGTATAGATATATAAATATGATGATAATGAGAAACTAAGTTTAAGGAAACGAGGTTGTTAAAATATATTGAAAGCTTTTAAATAAATTTTTAAGAGAAAAGAAAAAATTTAATAAAATATTTCGGGCAGATTTGGGGTCTGGTGACCCAGTGGGCACCGCGGCCACCAAGGGGACCGCAACCCCACTGTGTGGGCTGTGACCCACCCAGTGGGGTGTCTCACTGGTGGGCGTTGTGGCCACCTGTCATGACTCCCCTTCGAACAAGTATCGCAGCCAGGGGTTAAGGAAAATCACTTCGGCCCCTGTGTTATCACTTCTGCCCTCTACAAACTGCTGCCACCTCTTCGGCCCTTCATGTTCAGTCATGGCTGTCGTTTCTTCACACTTGCACATACACATTGCAAAAAAAAACTATGTTTGAAAAGATAAGAAGCCCTAACCCAAATACAGGTTAGGGTTAGTTATAAAAAAAAATGTGAATAGGGTTAAGTTTAAAGCAAAAGGAAACAACCCTAGTTAGGGTTTTAGAAAGGTATTATTATAAAATAATGTGAGAAGATGAGGGAAAATGTTCCTCCAAAATTTGAAATGAAGATATCCTTTTAGCTTAAGTTATTATTTAGTTAATAGGTTAGTTTAGAGATTTAATGGAAAATGTAATGAATTGTTTTATAGCATTATTAATATCATTTTGGGCCATTATATTTGAAAAGTTTGTTGAGGAAAAATCTAAATAGTATGGGGATTAAAATTTAGTTTAAGATGTATTTTTTTTAAATGTGTATCATTGAATATTAATATTTATTAAATTTGGGAAATTGTTTAGTTATATAGAAGTAATATACTCTTTTCGAGTAATTTTATTAAAAGGGTTTATTGAGGGAAATGTTATAAAGTTATTTATTTAATTTAAACCTAGAGGTAACGCATATGTTGAATATTAAATATTTATATTAATATTTGGAGGATTAACATATTACATTTTCATTTAAGTTGTATAGACACTTTTTAGAAATTTTAATGATATTTATAATTAAATGGAAGAATTTAATATAGGTTAGTAAATATTTAATTTAAGAGGATATTGTAGTGGCGTAATATATTTGCTCTAAATTAAATTATTGGGTTAAATCTTGTGAACCTTGTTAACCCTAGTGGAGTCTCTTATCAGATAATTCAATTATCATAATGATGCTCGGCACTTTAAGCTTATCTAATTAATTAGATAATATTGATACATTGAAATTGTATTAATATTGAATGAATAGATTTAAGAATTAATTAAGTTACAAATGAAGAGGCTATAATATCAATGTATTGGGGAATACTTGATATACCTTTACCTAGATGAACCATTATTGAATCGAGTAATTATATTAATGTCTATGTAGTAGAGGTTGATCTAATTAAGTATTATATTTCACAACTAAAATGAAAGGGACAATTGAGTGAATTTATTATTGTCCTTATAAAATTAATTTGTTCCGCTTGATATTAGGAGTTATTGTAATTGTTATGTAAGTAAGATTCTTATTCAATCGTCTAGGATTTTTATCGAAACCTAAGGCTTCTAGTTAAATTTTATTTCATCTCTCACTTTAGAAACCCATTTTTATATCTATTAAGGTTTTGTTGGAACAACTTGTTAAGTTGTCACAACTGATTAAGCATAGGATACATTTAACTAAGTGTTCAAAAAAAAATTGTTGTTTCTGTTTTTGCCCAAAAGTTTGGGCCTAAAAAGATGTACACCCAGAGAATTAACAGTGAATTCATAAGTTTTCATTGCTTGGTCACTAGCCATATGCCTACCTTTTTTGATAAGGAAAGAAGTAGGAGAAAAGGAGGGAAAGTTTTAAGGGATAAAACAGATTGGATAGCTAATGTCATAACACTTCAGAGACATATATTTCCTGATGTTACTTTAGATGATGCATAGCTCAACAAGAAGCTAGGGTCATCCATGGATTCCCTTTCAAGATTGGACAGTGGTATGACAAGGATGGAGGTTACCAGGTCAGAGATTGCAGAGAGGGAGTACCAGCAAAACATCAAGGCTCTTTAGGACCTTAAGCAACATGGATTTGGAGAATTCTAATCCATCTTTCCTTTCTCTCTTCCTTTTTCTGAATTTGAAATTTTAAACTCAAAGTTTCTTGCCTTTTTTGTAACTTTGGTTTCTTCTTTCTTGAAGTTGTAAAAGGTCTGAAGCTTATTGCATCCTTGTTTCTATAAAAGGATATTCAAGGCCTTTTTTCTTTCTTCTTCAAAAAATGAGAAATATAGATGACTAGTTTTTGAGAAGCTTGTATGCATTGTTTTTTCACTAAGGGTGAATAGTATGCCATATATTTTAGTAGTCTTTTACAGAGCAGTACTGTGACCATATGTTTCCTACTTCCAGAAAGATTTACAAAGGATCATATGTATGAATTCTGCATATATATATATATATATATATATAAACATATTAAAATCCAATTCAATGGTTTTGAAATTTTTTCTCTCCACTTGTGATCCAAAGTCTTATGTGAATTAATAAAATCAAGGGTTTTGAATTCATATCTCTTCATTGTGTTGAATGAGTTTTGGATAGAATTTGGCTTCTTCTAAAGTAGGAGATTAAAATTTGCTAATTTTTGCTCAAAAGGAGTCTATGTAGACAACAAGTATTGAGTTATAATTGATAAATTCATCGTTTGTTGTGAATAATACCAGGTATTAACCATACAAGGCCCAAGGCACTCCAGAGGATATATATCTTTTTATTGTAATAATGGTTCATCTAGTACACGACCCAATGGAATAGGCACTGTTCATATCTTTTTATTGTAATAATGGCTCATCTAGTGCATAACCCAATCACATATGCATAGGTCACACTATTGTGTTGTTAATTGTGCTCAAAGGAAAGATTTTACCAAAATATTTCAAATTATCATTTCATTTCATAGAGTTCTTTTTTAAGTTTTAGGAAAGCTTTGTTCTCATTGTGATCATAATTACATAGGAATGAAGGCCACATCTTATACAATTTAAATATCATTGATTCACATAATAGGCTAAGAACATGTTTGTTTAGCATCATGTCTATCTAAGAATATCAAAAATGCTACCATAAGGCATACCCACCTTGGTCCTACAAAGCTTAAAGTGTAGAGAGTGTGATTAGGTCCTTATCCCTAGTCCACACTCTGTCAGTTGGTCCACTGATCCAAGGTCTTAAAGATTGAGATTGGCCCCCCATAGAGCTTTCTTGGAGCAATCAGTTGGAAACACCTACAAATTGTAGGTTTATTTCAAGGAAAAAAAAAGTAATTCTATAATTATATTGCAACAAGGTAGACACAACTTATAATGATTCTTAAGTAAAGACAACAAATCCATGAGGAAGTATCTGCAATTTATCAATTTCTTTATTATATGAAAAGTTGAAATAGGATACAAATTAATGGTGCAATAGAGGGCTAGACAAACTCATGTCTACCTTCAACAATTAATACCAACAAGGTTTTCATGTAATGGGACAACCTAATTGGTCTCATTCAAGTTCATAAAGGGCATTGCCCTAATTTTAAATAATACAAATATAATGTCTATAGGAGTTGTATAGAGAATGCACTATGCCAAGCTATTTGATTGATGACCTTTTAACACCTTTAAATTTGATTTGATAACCCCATTGACATCATGAATGAAATGTGAATTTTTGTCAACTCATGTACCTACACATTTGGATCACCATGTGAGACCCAAATTTGTATTGAAATTTCATTTAAAACATATTTTATCTTTTCTCCAATTTCATTTCACTACAAAATATGAATGGATGGTGAAAGAAACTTACACCAAGAAGTAGGTAGCAACAAATTGGTTGAGTTATCTCGAACATTCACCATCGAGAATATTCATTGCACCTAAAGCCAAAAAGTATAAAACCAATATTAGATTTGATAAAAATAAAAAAATTAAACAATCTAACATATGGGATTACATAGTGAAGAAGAAAGTAGAATGTTTTGAAAATACACCTTGTTCATATTTTTAACAAAATCTGAAAAAAAATTGTGATCTCTTTCTTCTAATTTGTATGTATCATTCCTAGCATTGTAAGATAAGTTAGTTGTTTCTATGACAGAATCAAGCTCCACAAAAGCATGATCTGTCAAATCATACTTGTACATGTGTTGCCCCTTTATTCTATTGTACCAACATAACTGAAGCTCGAAGCCTTCTGGCCTATCGAAAAGGGAAAATGCCATTATGGTAATCAAACACCCTATTACCATCCTTCCTTTGCATTCTTTTAACCCTTCCAATGTACCAGGTTCCACAAGAAACTCCTTGTCTTGTACTTTGAGAAACATATTTTCTTGTAGCACGTTCACTAGGAGGTATTGAATTGCTCTCAAACAACACACCACTAATCCAATTCCAAATTTAACACTATTTACCGAGGCCCTCTCATCTCACCTAAAGTAGACCTCATTCCTTACTTTAGTCAACCTATCTTTTGATAACATCAAATTTCCATTCAATTGACTAACCAATCAAGCTTTGAGCATATCCTTACCATCAATCTCTACCACTGGTTTTACAGTTTTTTTTTTACATTTTCATCAATGGAATCTAAAATTTCATCTAACTCATGCCTCCACTCACTTTCCATTATTTGTAATTCACCATGATTGTATAACAATGAAAGCATAGATTGGAATATAGTTGGAATGAGTTGGTGAAAAGTCATTAGCTACTTCCTCCACAACTTGGAATGTTGGATAATTTTGGTCCTCTATCCATGGTTTAACCCACCAAGAATATTCTGTGGGATTCTCTAGTTGCATGCCAAGAGATGATTTTGCATCCTTCAATCATATCTTGAGGGATTCTATAATTTAATCATCTGTAGATATTGAATCATACTCTGATAATATGTTAACGTTTAGTATCCTTTCTTGGTGCAATCTATTCTAGATACTTTCTTGCTTCTTATGAGATTTATTAAAATGAAGCCCTTGGGGATTTGATTCTTCTTCTGCAACTCTATTTAGGGTTCCAACGGTGTGAAGCAAGTCAGTGAAATCATAGGCCCTTTCTAGTCCAACCATCCCACCAACTTTGCTAAAGAAGTTCTCACATACATCTAACCCAGTTAGGTGCAAAACACATGGCAAGTGAGAGTATTGATTTCGAAACAATCTCAACAAAAAAAACTACAAAGTGACAAGAAATTTTCATGTCTTGATATGCCTCTCTGTTGTTTAAATTTATGTTGACATTATTATTAGATTCTTTTTCATAGCCAACATAACCATAACATGAAGAAATGATGAACTCGTGAAGCATTTCACACT
The DNA here is from genome assembly GCF_030272615.1 of Cryptomeria japonica. NCBI lineage: Eukaryota > Viridiplantae > Streptophyta > Pinopsida > Cupressales > Cupressaceae > Cryptomeria > Cryptomeria japonica. The sequence goes on along the minus strand of NC_081407.1, from coordinate 443,773,698 downwards.
CTTTCCCAAAGAGTCAAACTCTAAGACATAAAAATGTCAATTTAGTCATCAACAATCATTAGATATGTCTCTACACCTAGTGTCCTCTCTACCCTTCCAGTGGATGTGCTTCTCATCTCTTCCAAACAGCTCTGAACATGCCTCGAAGCAATTCGTTGTGCCGAACCCCAATTTTGTCGATCTATCCTCTCTATATATTCACTTTTAAGCTTGTGATCATCCACTTTAAAAGTGTTATAAACCATCCTAACATGATTAAAACTTATTAGCTCTTCTCCTAAAATCAAATTTTGTCAACCGCTAAATAAAGGATTCACTAGCTTTTTGTCGTTGTGGATGTTGTCCTAGTCATGCAATCCTATTACATTGCAACCATTGGACAACCCACATAGTCTCCACCCTTCCCAAGGAATTTGATATCGAATACCTTTTGTTGAACAATAGTCCATCAACATAAGTTGTCTTCTTCTACTATCCCCATTCGAGGAATGACCAACAATAGGTCCCAAATTATTTTCTACATGTCTCTTCCACAAAAGTTCTATTCTTTCCCATTGTTGATGAACAAAATTAGCATTGAACCTATTGCATGTTGGATGGGTAACCACAACCAAATGAGGAAGCTTTTCATGTAAAGGTTTTGCAATAATAACACGTGCATAGTGCCCAATAACATTGTTCTTAAAAGAATTTGTTATGATATCAAATCTCGCAACTCCCTCGCCAACTATCACCAAGAAATGTGATTTGCATTGATGTTATTTATTACCACAAAAACCCACTAATGTATCACTTTTTGCTACCCACCTAACATACTTTCTCACAACAATTTCATCTTTAGCAAGGTAGACAAGAATTAGACCATCTATACCATGTTTGGTTTTATAATAAGCATACACTTTTCCTACTGCCTCAAAAATATAGTTGTGCTCCCCTAGGATGTATGCCAATGACTTTATAACTTGCCTCAAAACTATAGAAATTGAAGGACCATCCAGATTCAAGCTAATAAAGCTATGTAATCTAGGACCTCCCCATAACTTGATCATCTCATAAAGTGATTTAGTGGATGTACTATACCTTCTCCCTACCTTTGGATGCATCAGGTTGTGAAAGATATCCTTGACAAAATCCCAAACTGCATCTTTACCTTGTAATTTTCGTTGTTTATGTGCCTCACACACATCCTTGAAAAACATAAAGACATCCTTCCTTTCAGTCGATTCAAGCAACTTCTCCTTTAGTGATCTCATTCTAACAGAGAGTATAGCAACCTTTGTCTTTTCCAACCAAAGAGCTCGCATTGTTGATCTTTGGCTGGCATTTGAAACCCTAGCAACTTTTTTGAGTTCATTTTGAGTCAAATAGTCTAGTCTTCTCCCTCTCCCTGTATCCCTCCCATGTCTTTTATTGGCACATATTGATTCATGATATAAACACATCCTAAAATCATCACATTCTGGAATCATCTTACAAAAGTTGCATGTCAATGATTCAAATGGGATCCCTGTCTCTTGCAATGAATATGTCTATTTGTGCCATCAATATAATATTCATTACCCTCATAACATAGCATCATCTTGGTATGCTTCTCTATGGCCCATAATTTTCCACCCCTTTGATCATCCATTAGGATGTTTGTGTCTAATCTCTCTCCATTTCTACTAATATAGGAATACCAATACCCCCAACATTGTAGCATCAATGGGGATGCATGACCTTTAATAAGATGATAAAACAAAAAATGAACAAATTACAACAGATCATATTCAAAATAAATTTGAACTTGGGTAGTTAACACCCCTGAAGTAGAAGGATCTGCACTTGTAGAACCCATGTGTAATACAAATGGTGATGATGGGACCAAGAACCTAGTCAAAATTTATTGGGACTTTTCATTGGTAGGTTTCTTGGGTCTCCCAACTGTGCCACTCCTTAAAAAAATTGTATCATGTGAATCCTCATTTGTAGTAGTGGTATGCTTCTTTGATTTCATTTATTCATTTAGATAACTGACAATATTACCACTTGTTGACACCAAACAGAACCATTTATTGCATTGTGTACATTCCACTCTTACGTTTTTCTTATCCTCATAGCCTGCAAGTGTTGCTTCCACCACCTTGAAAAAATTAGGCTCTTGTGTCTTGTTGAAATCATCTAGAAATTTAATTACTTGATCAATATCAAATCGATCTCTAATCGTGATTGTCTTCTTTTCTATACTACTTGAATGATTTTCACCATTCCCCTCCATTAAAATGTGATGTCGATGGGACATTGTTTTCATATGATTTTTTTCTAAAGTTACAAACTATTTGTGCTGCCATGGATATTGTTGGCATTAGGTTGTCATTGATGTCAACCAATATGGAATGGTCACTGGTAAGTAAGTAGTGGTGAACAGTATAGGTGAAGTATGTAGTGATGTCAATCGATATGATGGATGGAGTGTGTAAGTAGACCGAAAAGGTATGTTACTGATACACATGAAGTGCAACATCTATCGGTAAAGCAAGACCACCGGTGAGCAAGAAAAGAAGCAAATAAGAACATAGGGATGTGATCACCAATATATAGAGAGAAGTATAAAGCAATCTATAAATGGACTTAATGGATGAACCAACATATTTGATGGAGGGCCAAGATGATCCATCGACAGAGGAGATGTTAGCAGGTATGAAGGTCCACCAGTGAAGTTAGGTTATACCGGTAAGGTGAGTTGAACCGATAGTGAGTCTTGGTCAGTGAAGGATGTCAAACTGACTTTGCAGTCTGAGCATAGGTGGGTGTCAACAAGGATGATAGGTGGACACCAGGTGGTGACCATGTAGAGGTCTGTTAAATGTTCATCGATGCGATAGTTGACAAGCAGGTCAATATTAATGAAGAGCTCACAAATCATGGGATGATGGTGGGATGTTTCATCTCGAGGGAGACAAAGTGGCAAGATGATTGAACTGACCTTGTGGGATGATTTGATCCTTATACTCGTTGGCTGAAGGAAACAACTGAGCCATTAAAGGATTAACAAAGCAATGCCGAAAATCATGTTGCAAACATCTAAGAATAGAAAATATGCATTGGAAGGCAAGGATATGGCAGTGTTGTTTGATATGATGTAGACCATCTTTCCAGAAAAGGAGATCTGATCAGATCTGATACTGATTGAGTTGGTAGAGAAAACCCTAGCACGCCACTATTTGAATGTTTCTTTTGGCAAGAACCCTCAAATATAAATATGTGAACTCGAGACTAAAGAGTGTGATGTTGAATGAGAGTTGTGAGAAAAAAGAGAGCTTGAAAAAGAAGAGAGACTATATATCTAAGAGTTCCTTTCACAGAGAGTTAGAGTGTGGAGTGTTAGGTCCAACTAGGAAAGCTAATGTACTGAGAGGGGAGGGGTGAATCAGTACTTCAAAAATTTTCTTCTAAAACAATATTACTGATAAACATAAATTGTGTATAGCTGATCTCATAATATATAATGCTAAAACATAATCATAGAAATAACATTCATACACATTTCACTCCATAACTCAAATATTTTGGTTACGCAAAAACTCTTTGTTAGAGAGAAAAACTACGGTGGGGATGGCACCCACAACTTCACTACTGCAATAATAAAGGTTGCTCGGTTAGAGCTACATGTTTAGATATTTCAGATAGCTTACACTGTTAGGAGTATCAAGATCTTTAGATATACCTTGCTAAAGGATTTTACAAACACTTTTACAAAATTTTGTACCTGGTTAAAGGCTTTACACTTTATAGACTTTGTTAGACTCTTTTACCCTGTTAAAGGTTTCTATTACAACTCAAATAATTCAATCAAAAATATTTACAAATATCTGCAACTTTACATCTGAAATGCTATAGTAGACTCTATGTACTCAATATGAAATTACCTTGCTCATAGCATACCTCGGTAATTGATAAATCAACTCGGTGACCTCTTCTGTATACTCTATCCCTTAAACTGTTTTCTGAAAAACCTTCTTGATGACCTTTGAATATCTCTATCACTCTTCACATCTTATCTTCTCTCATGATTTTCATTTTCAAATCATCAATCTTCCCTCTTCACTTTAGATACTCAAATCACTCTGAATATATAGATCTCTGAGCTAGTGATCTTGTTCATACATTGATCATACAAACATGTTTTATCGAATGAATAAACATAGAAATTACTTCATTGGATAAACTTCCTCAAAATCATACAAAATCTTTGAGTGCAATTCCCTATGTAATAACGGTTCCCTGTTCTTGAATCTTGTAACACATTTCCACATATGTGTCTAGGTTCATTGAATCTAGTAACACATTTCCACTCAATTCAGATTAACTCGGTATACCTTCTTTGCTGCTCGGTAGGCATAGGAACTTTACTCGGTAGGCAGCTCGGTATCTCTCATCTCGGTGACTAGCCTTTCTTTTGTAACCGACAGCCTTAGTACTTACCGACTGAATATTTTGATAGTATTAACCGACTAGAGTATATAGGATGACTTTGGACATAAAACTAATGACAACTTAGTAAATAGTAACAATCTCCCCTTTTGACATTAGTTTGGTATGTTTGACAAAACTCCTTTCAAAGTCATAAGACAAAATCTATATACTTACAAAAATTTGACTGAAATGACAGTATATACATTTGTTCAAATACATACTTCAAGTACATACTCCCCTTATCAATATGTTGTACATAACTTGATTTGCATGCTCCTGATGTTCCATGCTCCCCCTATCAACATTGTCTGTACACTCAGTAGATAGTATAAAACTATGTACTCTATATACTCGGTACACTCCCCCTTTTTGACAAACATCAAATCTAGTTACCATTAGGTGGGGGCAACTGGTCAAGAATAGATTGATACTTAGTACGAGTGTTGGTGAGAGCATTAGTAAGTGCATCCTTGACACTTTCCACTAAAGAATTTTGAGCTATAATATCAGCTGATGGTGAAATCAAACCATCTAAAGTGCTTCCCTCTGGTTGAGTGGATAATTGGGTAGCTCACTTGATCTGCTCTTGAACGGATGATAAATGGGGAATAAATAATGTTTGAAGAGTCATAATATCCATCCTTATTTTGTGCCCTTCATTCCGAAGTTCTAACTGCTGAGCCATAAGAGTTTGTAGCTTTGTATAAAAATTCTGAATAGAATTTGGCTCGGTAGTCAGTTTATTTGAGAGATCAGTAATCTCTTTTTCAATGACTTTGGTCTTATGCTTGATATCTTTAATAAAGAATGAAAATGTACATAACTTTTGGAATAAATAAATAATGTGCTTGAGTTGAGGGGACAACTCAACAATGAATCCAACAAGCTTGACTTTACCTATAGCAACTTCTTCAATCATCTTGGCAATTAGCTCTTTGTCTTTTAATTTGGTAAGGTATTCTGATGCATCTACTCCTGATGCTTCTAATTGAGTGAGTAGTTCATCTAGTTGCATATGGATGGCAGCATCTTTATTCATGGTAGCTTCAAGTAGCATGTCTATCAATAATGCTTTGACCTTCTAAAGTACTTGGTTCTTCTTCTGAATAGCTATCTATTTTTCCTATTCTGCTTTGGCTTTACAAAGCTCTTTGAATTCAATAAGTGCTTGCCCTTTTAGTTTTGAAATGTCAACATTCGGTAGCATAATAGGCTTTGATAGATCTATCTTAAAACTGTACTTCTTTGCTTTCTTCTCTTTAGATGATGATGCCTTCACTGGTTGAATGAGTACAATGGCTTTGGAGGCTTGTTCTTCCTCGGTTTGTTGCTCGGTGGAAGCAACACTTTTGTCAGTTCTTGTAGCCTCTAATGTAACCTTCAGTGTTTCCTTTCTTGGGGTCTCAGTGGTAATAGTTTCAGTGTTTGTAGGTGCTTGATAAGTTTGCTCGCATGTGGCCTGAGAGATAGATTCACCTTGTGTATCCTTTTGATCCTCTTTACCTTGTTCGGTGTCCTGAGGTTTCTTAGTTGTCACTTGTTGAGTTATCAGAGGATAGGACTTAACTTGTTCCAAGACTGATTCACTTGATACCAGTTTGGCATAGGCATTTCCTTCTATCATTTCTTCTTCTTGTGCCTCAGTGTCCATGACATCCTCATCTAGTTGAATAATTGAAGCAGGATCTTGCTCGGTGATGTCAACTATTTCCACTTCACCTTGAGTCTCTTCAGTCTGAATTCTGAAAATTTCTTGCCATTTTTCTTTAGTTTCCTTCTCTACTTGAAGATAAAGACCATTCATCATTTTCAAGGCCCTTTGCTTCACTTGAATATTTGTCTGGTAGTTTTTCAAATGATTTCTTATATCATCTACCGACATGTCTGGAAAGAGATGTACCAAAACTCTTTCTCTAATCTGTTTCTTCGAGTCCATAGCATATTTCCATCTGTTGTCAATATGAGAGTACAATGCTTCTGGAAGAAAATTAGTTACTTCCAATGGAACTACTCAAAATTTGAGAAGTGTACACGCTACTGATTCTTCTATTTGCCTATTTTCTTCTTCTGTTTGGGAGTCATATTTTACATACCTAAATGATCCAAATCCTCCATATTGTTTCAATTTTGCATAGAAATTGTCAACATTGTGTACATCTTCCTTTGTGCTTTTAACAATCTGAAATTTATTTGGATCTTCAGATTCAGTGTCACTTGACTCCTTATTCAAAATGAGTCTCCTGGTTGAATTTCTATAAGTCTTTGTAACTTTAGGCAATTCACCATTTTTCTACCTCTTACCAGGTGACACTGTAGATGATCTTGTGTTAGGTCTCTTAACTGGTGGAGTTGGTGATACCTTAGTTGTATCCTATTTCTTTCTTTTCAAAAATTTTCCCTTTGGCAACTCGGTGCTTAGTGTAATTGCGGCTTCTTGAGCTTCAGATTCTTCCTCAATTGAAAGTTGATCATCTTTCCTTCCTACTAGCTTAGTAGGTGTGGAGGTAGAACCTTCTCCAAACTTCTCAGTTAAATCATTGATCATTTTAGTGGCTTTCCTGGTAGCCTTTGGTACCACAATACTCATTTTTACTTTTTCTTTTACCTCTTCATAGGTATCATACCTGATCTCAGTCGAGTGCCTTGGAAGTGCCAAAAAGGCATCTATCTGTTGTTGAGTAATATCAAAATCAATCTCATAACCCATAGGTGGTAAAGATTGAGTTCTAGGTTCTACTGTATTAACATAACAGTAGTCGGTATCCACTTCAAAATATATAGTATCCTTATATTTTTCCACTAGCTGAGGTGGGATCCTGTACCTGTTATGCATCTTATCCTGAAATTTGTTAAAGTAATCATCCATTATCTCATTGAAATTATCACCTAGCTGATTGATAAAATCATTTATTTGTTGGGTGATTGGTCGGTGTAATTCCCAAATGATGTTACTGACTGAAGGAAAGAACTTCTGAAAATAGAAGAACATACATACTAAGAGTGACCCAAACTTTAGTGTGTTAGCAGTGTTATTCTTCTTAGGTTTCCTTATTGTGTTGAGATTTTCAAAAAGGTTCTTCAACAATACATCACATAAATCAACTTTCATACCATTTTTCACAATTTTATAGGCCAAATCCACAGTTGCACATGGTACACTGTTTTCTCTTGCAGATTGAAAGAAACAATAACCAATGACTCTAATTGCAAACTTTAGTTCTGCATCTATTACATTATTCAACTTAAGACCTCTGCAATCAGATTCAACTCCAGTTAAAGTTATCAATTCCTTATGTGAAATCATCTTCTGTGCTCGGGCATGGTTGTATATAGGGTATCTAGTTATTATGTGAACAATCTCCGTGGTGATCTTGAATGGTTGATCCTCTAACCACATGAAGTCATCATGCACTCTACTCAAGATAAATTTGACCCATTGGGGTTTGAAAACTCGAGGATATATTAGGGCTTCGGTCAATCCCTTAACTTTGATATGCTCAAACTTACTATCCAGGATTCCATCGGTGCATAATTCATCATACATTTCCTTAATTTCGGTATAACCTAACTCTTCAACACGACACTTAGTATAAAATCTGACATCTTCGACCAACAGAACCCTATTCAAAATAAGAGAAAATGCACTTTTCTCATCAGGTTCAGATGCCACTTTGGGAGGTAAGGAATACTTTAGTGAGTGCTTCTCAATAGTCTCAACTACAGCAGGTTTCTACATCTTGGGAGCCATTTCAAACTTGGATTTCTACTAATGAAAAAAGCTTAGGGTTCCAACTAACTAGAAAACGCTTTCGACTTAGTAAATATAATGCAAATATTCACAACTAATATTGATCAGTTAACTTTCTTGAAAATGAGTTTAAGATTGTGTGAAAGTACCTTGAATTCACTCTTGGAAATGTTTGATCGCCTTTGATTCGCTTAGCTCTTCTCTTTGAAAACTTGTAAGTGTAAAATGACCGCACAAAGAACTTTAATACACCCTTTACCTTATCAGGCTTCGTGCAGTTAGGTAAGATAAGCATTAAATGCACTTGGTTCCACTAAACCAATTATATTCCTTCTATGCTTTTACTGACTAGACAAGTTTCCTACACTTATCGACTTCTCTAGTATTTCGAAAGACTAGATAGTATTTAAAAAACAAATGTTATTGCATCTTAGGTATGCATATTTTGGAATTGTGTTCATGATTAAATAGGAACTGTTGAGATCTAACCTTGAGAAAATGTAGTCCCTTCATACCTTTATGATTAATTCGAAGTAGATGCACCTAACTCGGTAGGTAAGGTGCTTTCTTCATTATTAGACCCATTTTCCTTCTTTTTCCATATTTTCTATAATTTGATTCCTATCTCTTCAGTATCTCCTCTGGGTTGATCTCTGCAATCTTTAGCCAAGTGTCCAACTTTGTGACAATGAAAACATGCCATTCCAGGATTTCTCCATGATCTCTGGTTGTTCATTCTAAACCTTATTATATAGTTGGTACTTATATGTCCATATCTTCCACAGCATTCACACCATATCCTTGTATTGTAATCCCATGGTACTGCAATATATTGTCAGTTAAGATCTGTGTGAGTTCGGTAGCTTCTAGTATTTTCTCGGTATGAAGACCACATATAGTTTTTTCTGCTTAAACCAATACTTCTCAGTATTGTGTCCATATCTATTGCAGTTTTTGCAAAACCCCTTGTATTTTGCCTTCTGATAATTGCTAATAGACTTTGTCCTACATTGATTAGATGTGTGACCATACTTATTGCAATTGTAACAATAACCATCAGACCTAGTGACATTCGGTTGCTTACCTTTTCTTATTTGGCACATGTTGGCAGTATGTCGTTGTTTTCCACAATAATTACAAATAGGCTTCTTATTTTTCAACTTATCTTTATTTCCAGCCTTCTTTGATGATTCTCCTTTCTCAGTAGTGTTGATTCCTTTGTCGGTAGAGTTATTTCTTTTGTAACCGAGTCTAGCAGATTTGTTAGGTGATCTTATGTTTAGTTGCTCATCCAACATTCTTGACGCTTCATAACTTCTCTTCAATGTTTCTTTTGACTTCTTTTCTACTTCAAGTTCATCGGTCAATCTTGATAATTCAAGTTTCAATGCTTGATTCTCATTTTCTTTTAGATTTTCTTCATGATGTGCATAATCCAATTGATCAGACAGATTATGCTAAATTCCAGTCATCCTTGTGATGTCATCATTCTTTTCAAACACCAATGCTTCTAGATGTTGTTTTTCTCTTTCTAAGTCACTTATGTTATCTTCAGTTGTTCTCAATGCATCAAGATTTTCAGTCATCTGTGTACTAAAATACTCATGTTCTCTTTTCATTGCTTTTAGCTGATCATTGGGTGCTTTGTTCTTTTCTTTCAATTCTACAATCATTTCTTCAGACTCTTTTGATATGCTATTCTCAAATGATGTCTCAATTTGTTCCACTAACTCTTGTGAGTCCTGTAAATCATCAGATAATCTTCTTCTGACTTTCAGTGATTTTTGCATTTGTCTCTGCATGTCTGCAATCACTTGATTAGCATGATCCAATTCTTCTTGAAGATTCACAGTTCTGTGTGATTCTTTATAACCTTCCATTGATAGGATCTTTCTCTTTAGGCTGTAAAATCCTTTTCCAAGAGTAGAGCTCTGATACCAATTGTTAGGTCCAACTATGAAAGCTAATGTACAGAGAGGGGAGGGGTGAATCAGTACTTCAAAACATTTCTTCTTAAACAATCTTACTGATAAACATAAACTATGTATAGCTGATCTCATAATATATAATGCTAAAACATAATCATAGAAATAACATTCATACACATTTCACTCCATAACTCAAATATTTTGGTTACGCAGAAACTCTTTGTTAGAGAGAAAAACTGCAGTGGAGATGGCACCCACAACTTCACTACTGCAATAATAAAGGTTGCTCGATTAGAGCTACATGTTTAGCTATTTCTGATAGCTTACCCTGTTAGGAGTATCAAGAGCTTTAGATCTACCTTGCTAAAGGATTTTACAAACACTTTTACAAAATGTTGTACTTGGTTAAAGGCTTTACAATTTATAGACTTTGTTAGACTCTTTTACCCTATTAAAGGTTTCTATTACAACTCAAATAATTAAAACAAAAATCTTTACAAATATCTACAACTTTACATCTGAAATGTTATAGCAGACTCTATGTGCTCAATATGAAATTACCTTGCTCATAGCATACCTCGGTAATTGATAAATCAACTTAGTGACCTCTTCTGTATACTTTGTCCCTTAAACTGCTTTCTGAAAAACCTTCTCGGTGACCTCTGAATATCTCTGGCACTCTTCACATCTTATCTTCTCTCATGATTTTCATTTTCAAATCATCAATTCATCAATCTTCCCTCTTCACTTTAGATGCTCAAATCACTCTGAATATATAGATCTCTGAGGTGGTGATCTTGTTCATACAAACATGTTTTATTGAATGAATAAACATAAAAATTACTTCATTGGATAAACTTCCTCAAAATCATACAAAATCTTTGAGTGCAATTCCCTATGTAATAACGGTTCCCTGTTCTCGAATCTTGTAACACATTTCCACATATGTGTCTAGGTTCATTGAATCTGGTAACACGTTTCCATTCAGTTCAGATTAACTCGGTATACCTCTTTGTTGCTCGGTAGGCATAGGAACTTTACTCGGTAGGCAGCGCGGTATCTCTCATCTCGGTGACTAGCCTTTCTTCTGTAACCGATAGCCTTAGTACTTATTGACTGAATATTTCGGTAGTGTTAACTGACTAGAGAATATAGGATGACTTTGGGCATAAAACTAATGACAACTTAGTAAATAGTAACATGGAGTTAGCAGGCTGAACTAGTGAGAGGCTTTAACTGGTAGAGATAGAGTAACCGGTGAACTGTTATAGTCTTAACAGTCAAGTGTACCAGTAGAGATAGAATGATTAGGAAGGCATCTAAGTGTGGTACTATGTAGGGTGAGGTTCTGAGAAAGAGAAGAGAGGCAGAGAGTAATTGGTAAGAGATCAGAGAGAGCAATCTGATAACCGATGGTAGAAGGATTGGTGAAACAAAGGAAGTTGGTAACCGACAGACATCAATTGATCAGGTGTTGCATAACTCATTTGCAACTAGGTGCTATCATTTCATTAAAATTGTGTTTCATTGTATTAGACCGAGTTGGTGCTTAGTGCAGGGGTTGGTGCTCCTTGGTTTGGTGCTCCTTGGGTTGGTGCCCTAAATCATTGTAACATGTTGTTTCATTTTGAGGCTCGATTGGAGCAGTAGACTCTAGAAACATTTCTCACCGAGGTTTCTTCCATATTGTGTTTTCCTTGTACATCTCATGTTGTGGATTATGCATTTGTGTGTTTGCCTCTTTTGATATCCTCTCATATCTTACCAGTTTAATTTCTTAATGTTTAGGTTGTTAACTGGTTCTCAAAGCTTGATTTAAAAAGAAAATATTTTAGGAACCATTGATTCAACCCCCCCCTCTCAGTGGTACATTGTGTTCAACAATTGGTATCAGATCCTAGCTTCCTAGTTGATCAAATCTTTCTCTAGCTTGGGTAGATTCTGGTCAAAGAACACAATGGAAAGAAATGAGTCTAATCGCCATTTGGAGGAATTCATTATGTGTTTCATTGATGTCAACACTAGTTGTTTTGGCTGCTTTATGAGTATCCTTTTGGTCCCGATAGGTTGTTTGGTTTCTAGTTGATTAGATCATGATAATCCGGTATACTCTGGTATGCTTTGGATTTTGGAAATGGCTTAGATCTACTATTCATGCTACTCTGATTCATGTTTAGTCAGTTAGTTTTGATTTGGTGATCGGATGTTATCTTATATGCTGGTAAGCTTGGTTTTTTGAAGATCTTTAATGTTATGTATAAGTGGTATTGGTGCAGCTTCTAGTAGAGATTCAGGATGCTGATGGTGATTGTGTTTGAGACTTGGCTAATTGGGATCATTGCATTTGGTACCAGACCTATTATGTACTATCTAGGTTATGGACCGACTTAATGTAATGTGTTTTTTGGACTTCTTGATGTGTTTTTGGGATGCCTTATGGGTTGAATATTATTTCTTTGGTCTCAGGATGACATGCTTTGTAATTATATAATTTTTTTATTGTCTAGTGGCCAACCTTATTATTTTTGGTTGAGGGTTTGTATATATATGATGTAAGATCTCATTGTAGATAATAAGATGGAATATAAAGGATGTATAGGAGCGAATAATGTAATAATCATTCATGCAAAGGATTTGGTCAACCATTGATGATCAAGTTGGGTTTATGTAAGAGGATTAAGTCCTTCGGTATTGAGCTTAACCAGAGTGTATTCATGCATAGGAGATGATATCATTGTAGTTCATTCTTTCTTCCGGATTGTAGTCTGGATTTTTTATGTAGTCAGTGAGACTCCTTTTGTAATGAGCAGTGTTATCTAGGCTATTGGCCTTCCTGCAAGTGAAGGCCCCTCAATTTGTATTCACATACTTACTGCAGAAGTATTAACTAACTATGGGTAGGCTTCACACCGTGGGTTTTCCCTTTACTGGGTTTTCCACGTACAAATCTCGGTGTCATGTGGATGGTATTTATTCTCTAATTATTGCTTATGTTTAATTAGTATATCTGCTATTTTGGTAATTAATTTATGCATTCTGGAATTGATCTTATGTGTTCCTGTATTAAAGTTTTAATTGCTTAAGGTTCCGATAATCTGGTGACAACTGATTCACCACCCCCCTCCCTCTTAGTTGTCTTCTGGTTATTTGAATTGTCTAACAATTGGTATCAGAGCTCTGGTCCTCTTTGCAAAAGCTTAACCGCTTGAGGAAGATCTTATGGCGAATAATAGTTCAAGTTCATCTAGTTCATTTGTTGTTGTCTTTCAAAGAGAAATTTCTAGGATTGATGGAACAAATTATAGAGTATGGAAGATTTAGATGGAGACTCATCTGAGATGTCTTGGTAAGGAAAATTGGGAAATCATAGAGAATGGGATTACTCCTTTTAATCTGGCATCTGGAAATCCTCCTCCGGGAAACTTGGATAAGGAGCTTGAGAATGATTGTAGAGCTAGAGAAGCCCTCTTATGTGCACTTTTTGATCAGCAAATAATGGGATTGACTGACAAATCATCAACAAAGGCTACATGGGACAAGTTGGAGACTCTTAATAAAGGTGACCCTACTATTAAGATTGCTAAACTTGATGGTTACCGGGTGAGATATGAAAATTTTAAGATGGAAGAAGATCAAAGGATTACTGCATTCATGGAAAGGGTAAATGAAATTGTCATGGGAATTCAATGTTGTGGTGGAACTCTGAGTGAAGATGAAATAGTTTCTAAAGTTCTGAGAGTTTAACCACTAGCTTATAAGATAAAGGCTAGTGCAATTAATGAATTGAAAATAATGGCTAATACCTCTATCAATAGGGATATCTTGGTTGGGAAATTATCTAATTTTGAGCTTGAAGAATTTGGACCTTTTGGAGCTGTGAAGTCTCAACCTTCTTTTCATGCAAATACATCATCAACTAACAAGCAAGATTGGAAAGTTTTGTATGCAAAGGAATTGGATGATATGAAGAGAGAAGATGAAGAATTTGAGCAACTCGAAGCCCTATTTGCTAGAAGAGTACCTAAAGGACTAGTAGGAAGTAAGTATGAAGGAAAATCACCTTTTAAATGTTTTGTATGTAATAAGATGGGTCATTTTGCATATAGATATCTTGAAAGGAATTCAAGATTTGAAGAAAGAGCTAGAAGATCTTTTAATCCTAACCCTGGATATCAGAGCAAGCATAAGTACATGAAAAATAGAGATAAATCATGTTACTTTACGGATGAGGAAGGTGTGACTGATTTTGATGATGAACCGGCACAAGACACTGCTAGTGGTTCTAGCAATGGAAAGGAATGGGTGTTCCTGACTATCAAGGAAAATGATCCAACACTAGAAGATAATGTATCTGAAGAGAAGGCTCTTGCTACTAAAATTGAAGATAAGGATGAATGGGTAATTGACAGTGGATGTTCACATCATATGACTGGAGATAAAAAGAAGTTTCTATCTTTGCAAGAATTTGATGGCAGTCTAGTTAGATTTGGAGATGACAAGGCATGCATGATCAAAGGAAAAGGAACTATATCATTAGATGGTAAGCACACTATTGATAATATTTATTTTGTTGAAGGTTTAAGGCATAATCTTGTGAGTGTGGGACAGTTGGTGGATAATGGATTTCAATTTCAATTCAAGGATGGAAAATGAAAAATCATTAATAGATCTAGATTGGAGATTGCAACCAGTACTCAGACAAAAGGTAATATATTTCATTTGAATTCCGGTGAGAATACATGTTTGATTGTATAAATTGATGAGAGTTAGATATGGCATAAAAGGCTATGTCATGTGAATTTTGATTGCATGGTAAAGATCATTTCAACTAAGTCAGTTAGAGATATACCTAAGATTGTGAAGCCCTATAATCTGATATGTAAAGAATGTCAAATGGGAAAACAAGTTAGAACCTCTTTCAAGAGTATACAAGACAAATCTAATGATTTTCTTGATCTTACTCATACTAATTTGTGTGGCCCTACTAGAATTAAAAGTTTTCAAGGTGGTAGATGTTTTATGCTAATCATTGATGATTATTCTAGAATGATAAGGGTTACTTTTCTAAGGGAGAAATCTGAGGCTTTTGAAAATCTTAAAATCTTTAAAGCTAAGGTTGAAACTGAGACAAGATTGAAGATTAAGTGCTTAAGGTTAGATCATGGTGGAGAATTCACATCCGGTGAGTTTAATAACTTTTGTGAGAAGCATGGCATAAGGAGACAATTTTCTGCTCCCCAGACACCTCAGCAGAATGGAGTTGTGGAAAGAAAGAACATAACTATCTTGGATGTTGCTAGAACCATAATGATGGAAGCTAATCTACCTCATATCTACTGGAGAGAAGCAGTGAGAACAACAGTTTATACATTCAATGGAGTTCATATCAAAGGGGAAATCGATAAGACACCTTATGAATTATGGTTTGGCAATACACCTACAGTTAAGTATTTCAGAATCTTTGGTAGTAAATGCTATATCAGGAATGATTTCATTGGCAAGTTTGATCCTAGATGTGATGAAGGAATATTTATTGGTTATTCTAATGAAAGCAAAGCATATAGATGTTATAACAAGAGATTGTAAAGAATTGTGGAGAGTGTTAATGTCAAGGTGGATGAGAAAAATAGAAGTCAAATCAGAATTTATGAGCAAGAGCCGGCAATGGAAATGATCATAACTGAACTGGTAACACCTTTACTGGATAATGTTGAATTGGTTACTCCGGCAGTATCAGAAAATTCAACAGTAATTGAAGAATAGGAAAGAGGAACAGAGAATCGGAAGAATCCTAGGTATGTAAGGTTGAATCATTTAGAAGATCAGATCATTGGGGATAAGAACAATGGGGTGATGACAAGAAGAAGATTGGCAGCTAATGAGGTATTTTTAATTTCTCAAGTTGAACCGGTATCAATTTTTGAAGCATGTAAAGATGAATGTTGGATTAAAGATATGGAAGAAGAATTGGATCAGATATAAAAGAATAACACATGGATTTTAGTTCCCCGACCTAAAAAATAAGAATGTTATTGGAACTAAATGGGTATTTAGGAATAAATTAAATGAGGATGGACAAGTTGTGAGGAATAAAGATAGATTGGTTTGTAAAGGATATTCTCAGAAGGAAGGAATTGATTATGGTGAAACTTTTGCTCTTGTAGCTCGGATTGAAGTTGTAAGATTATTTCTTGCCTATGTTGCACATAAAAACTACAAGGTTTATCAGATGGATGTTAAGTGTGCTTTTCTGAATGGTGATCTTGATAAGGAATTTTATATTAAGCAACATGATGGTTTTTCACTTTTAGATGATAAAAACATGGTTTGCAGGTTAAAGAAAGCCTTATATGGATTGAAACAGGGACCTAGAACTTGGTATGCAAGGTTGGACAAATATATTTTAAAGCTTGGTTTCACTAAAGGTAATGCTAACACTAATCTATATTATAAAGTCACTGATGATGATATACTGATTATTGAGATCTTTGTTGATGATATCATTTTTGGAGGTGAAGATAAGTTCTGCATGGAATTTTCTAACAATATGGAGAAATAATTTGAGATGTCTATGATTGGGGAAATGACATTTTTGTTAGATTTGCAGATTACTCAGACTGATAAAGGTATTTTCATCTATCAAACTAAGTATGTGTGAGGCCTTACTCCGAGCCGTCATAGCATTTCTGTTATTTCCATGTTGGACCTATTTTGGATACTATATTTTGATGCTTTATGGACCTGAATTTTATATGATCTCGTGTTATGGATAACATTGATATGATTATGTCATTTATTTTGATTTGTAGTACTTTATTTTGATGCTTGTAATTACAAATGCATGCTCTATAAATGATTTAATTCCATGTTTATGAGGATGATGCCATTTAGTAGATGATTGTATGTGGATGTTATCAAATAATTGGATACTTGATTTTATAATTTAAATTTTATGCGATGTCTGCATTGTATTCTTTTTTATAATATTATATGTGATTGTTGGAATTCCTAATGTGCAAGTGAGATGTGCAGGAAAATTATTCCATGTGACCATGGAAATTATTTGGAGAATCAAGTCTAGGCCTATGTGCGGTTATGAAGCCAGGGGTTGTCTATTTGGAGAGACAACCCCTCGTTTGTAAATGTGTTTTAATTTGTAAATGTTATGCTTGGATGAGTGTTTAATTTGGAAATTATTTAATTTTTAAATTTTTTAAAAAAGGGACATTTGTCATGTGTGTTTTAGTGATGTGTAATTCTTTTTGTAGTGTCACTTGACACACGTGTTGTAAGATGAGTTGGCATTGTCATGTCTCTTTTTGAGGAAATTTATTTTACCAATGCATATATTTTCAATTATCCTAAAATGGCCCCAAGTAAACCTTGGATAGGGAGCCATTAGAAGGGTCAACTTAGGGTTGACCCGTAGGTAACCTTTGGGTGGACTTTCAAACGGTTAAACCAACTCCTAGAGTCAGTTTAGGAGCATTTTTAGTGGGTCATATGATGTACCTATGGATGAAGGCCAAATTTAGCCATGTGTCCACTCCCTAGGGCCTGTTTAACCTCCCAAAAAATTGAGTTTCCCAAGTTGGCCCAATTTCATCTTTAGACGAGCCTTCCTTGGTTAGATAACCCTCCTCATGAGTGTCATTTCTCTTCCCCATTCCATTTCCCCTTTTTGAGGTGCCTTGGTTAGGGAGTGTGTAAGGTTTTGGGAAGACCAACCAATGAGCATCCTTCACCCTTCCCAAGTGGGTTGGAAAGAGTGAGGAGTGGCTTCATAGGGAATAGTTTGGGAGGGAGAAGTTTGATCACCCACTCTCCATTTTGGAGACTTAGAATTTTTAGAGTTTTTGGCAAGTACTGGGAAGATTTTAGCTAAGTTTTGAAGGAGAAAAAGTGGTGGATTTGGGCAGCTCTCCTACAAATTATCTTACCCTTTTGGCAGATTAAGGTTGGTTGAACTCCTATCTAGTGTATGATGTTGTTTTCTTTTGAAAAGATTGTGGTTGTTTTTGTTTTCCATTGTTGTTGTTTTTGTTTATGTGTAGGAAGGAGTAGAATTCTTCCTTATGTGTTTTTTTTGTTGTGTTTTTATGTTTCTTTGTTTTGGGAGTTTTCAAGGCCAAACTCACCCTTGGGAGGGTAGAGTGGCCTTGGGGTGAAGGGTTGTTTGACAACCTTTGAGTGAGAGGCTATCTTTGGAAGAGAGTGATTCTCAAGGGATTTTGTGACCCTTTCTACATTATGATTTGTTTATGCAATGGGGGTCATAAGGGGAGTTTTGTTGGCTTGTATGTCTTGGGGAACATAAGGGATTATAGGGACAAGTTTGGAACTTGTGTATGTGTTATTTGCAGCCTTGTTATGGCAATTATATTCTCTATTGCAGAATTCTCCTCAAGGGACATAGTCCACCTTCACCCCATTTGAAAAGTCACATATGTGACATTGTGTAATCCTTGGGTTGGGAGTGTCTTTGTTGTTATGAGTTTCTGCATGTATGTGTTTGTATGTGTGTTTCCCATCTAGCCTTGATTCTCCTAGCTCAGGGGTGGCTTCTAGTAAGCCTAGGTTAGGAGGTGAGCCTCCATGGTCACAACCTTAAGCTTTTTATTGCAGGTTTTGCTTCGGAAAAGGTTCGAGAAAAAGCTTTGCAATGATCCTATGTATTATTGTATTTTAGTTGCAGAAAAAGGAAAAGAATTTTCGATTGTATTTTAGTTGAAAAGAAAGAAAGGAAGTTTTCTTATTGTATTTTTATTGCAAAGAAAAATATATATATATATATATATTACTAAGTATTACCATGTAATAAAATGTATTTTAATTGAAGTATTGATCCTTTAAATAAAATGAATGCATTTTGGATTATTTTTGTTTTGTTATATTTGTTGGAAAATGATGTTTTATTCTATTTTAAAATTTTAATGCAAAAAGGAATAAAAAAGTATTTTCTGTTTCTATATGTTACAAAAAAAGGGGAAAAATAAATAGATATCTAGAGTTAATACTGCACATTATCTTGTTGTTATTAATCAATGGATTTAGGAAGAATTATATTGTTGTTTATGTTATTTTGTTTTTATTCTAAAAAATACATGTTAAAAGAAGGAAATAAATAGACATTTTAGATCTAGAATACATCTACATTGCATCTTGTTGTTTATTGTTATAAAGAAATGTAAATAAAAAAAGGATAGTTGCAGCTGTAAATAACTTTATTGATGTTATACATTTTTCTATTTTGGAAATGCATGTTTAGTAGGAAAAATAACTTAATCCTGTCATTTCTTTACATTTTGTAAAAACAGTAAAATTAATCTACTCTGTTTATTAAAAAAAAGAATAACCTGCTCTAAATAATATAAATACAGGCTCAAACCTGTAAACTTATATATATTTTCATATGTAAAAATATATATTTTTACAAGGGATAATGCCTGTAGTTTTTATTATTTAAAACTAAGTTGTTGTTCAAAAAATATATATATAATTGACATGTATGCTGCTGTAAAAAACTAAAATAAACATGCTCATGTATATATATATATATATAAAAATTTACTTATTTACATTTTATCCTGGAAATGAAAATACTTGTCATTTTAAGTTTCTGGTTTTTACTAAAATCATGCATGTCAACTAGAATCTTTTTTTTTTAATCGATAACCAAGATAATATATTGCTTAAAATAGGAAAGATTTACATCCAAAATGCTGATAAACAGTCTACACAAAATGGGGTCTCGCCCCTACAAACCATCCGAACCCAAATATGACACCAAACCTATAGGACCATTCTTTACAAAAAAATTCCAACCCTACATACACAAGCCCAAAAAAACCTGACAGTCCCTAAAGACCTGCCTACCGAAACCAACCCAAGGCCTCTTCTCTTGAGAAGTTTGGAATACCCCAGCTGGGCCTTGCTTCATGCATCTCTCTCTCTCCATCTGGTAGTGTTCTCAGCCTACCACCATGCATCGAACCATGCTCCACCACCTTCACAAGCTTCCGTGGAAACTGATGGCAGATCATAGGCCTCCCATCCTCGTCCAGAGGAGCTTCAGACCAAATTGAGGTCATCTTCCCATGAATATTCCCTCTCTCAGTCAGCCCCAACCCACGCACAAACTACATGACCTCCCTCCATCCAACCCTTGTGTTCTCCAACTAAGTATCAATAGGTCGAGATGCCGACCAAATTACAAAAGGCTGCAACTCCCCCAATTCTATGCCAATCCTCTGCCACGGCTCTTCCACCATCTTTAGCCCTTTGCCAACAACATCTCAAGCCACCACATCATTAAATCCTCCTACCCATTTGGGTCGTAACACCAAAGAGGCAACCCGCTGCACCTCCTTCATCGACGTTCCCACCGACAAGGCCAGAGCAATGAACAGTGACGAGATGTCAAGGTTAGTTCGAGGCTAGCAGTCAGAAACCAGAAATTCCTCCCCAAAAATCAACCACATAGCCCTCCAAAATTCCTCCCCATCCACCCTGAAGACATTCATCAGCCTGTTGCTCGAAATCAGGCCACGAAATGCTAGCATTTGACCGTCAGTTGTCAATGAAAAATTTGCCTCCATTCTGCCTCGCCTCTTCACCAAAACCTGCACAATCAACCAACACCAAAACCAAAAACAATGAAATGTCGAGGAACCAAAAGCCAAGGCCTTAAAAAATCTACCTCCATCACATGACATGATTGCTCCACATGAATCACATCAAACCACACATAATCACAGACCAACTCACTGATTACCGCCATCATCACTCCGTCACCGCTTAGGCCACTTGCACCAACATCGTGGATCACAATTCACAAAGGCCATTACTTCCCACAAGGCCAATGTCAACATCTTCAAAAATAATTCGGGTTCACTTCCTTAAGTTTAACCAATTCAACCAAGATCATGAGCACTAACATATCAAAAGTCCTTGAATAATCTAAAATTGTTTTCTAATGAGCCATTCGCTCCCACATTTGAAAGCTTGTCAGCCTCCACATTTGCTTCCCTAAGAATGTGAGTCACCTTATAGTCTTCAAACCCACACAGAAGAAGTTTCATTCTTCGAACGTGTTCATCTAAATGCCACGCCTCCATTCGGCCTCTAACTATCCCATTCACCACAATCTGAGAGTCTCCCTCTAGATGGAGTTTCTTCACTCCCATTTTCTTGGCCATGAGAATGGCCTCTAAAACCACTTGGCATTCAGCCTCATTATTCGATCCATCCACCAATCTTTTTGCTCCTATGGCTAGTATGTTGCCACAATCATCCCGGGCTATTAGCCCAGCTCCAGAAACCCTTGGATTTCCCCTCGAAGCACATCAAAATTTACCTTAGTCCAACCCTTATCTGTCAGGTCCCACTCTTGTCTTCCTTCACCCATCCTCTAAGGATTAACCCTCAAAAGCCCATTAGCAGGCCCAAGTCAACTAGAATCTTATATGTATATATATTTATAAATAAATATATATATATATATATAAATTAAAAAAAAAATTAAAAAAGGGCTTTAAATAAAAATTTAAATATAATATTAAAAAAAAATTGCTAGTAAAAATGAGTGAGCTCAAACCTCCCTCCAGTAGCCCCTTGCGAGCACGCAATGGGGCGTCTTGGGCCCCCTCTGTGGATCGAAACCCACAGGGGCGCCCGCGGTGCCACTACGGGCCGCGACCCGCACGGGTGGCCTCGACCGCAACTACGGGCCAAGACCCGCAGGGACGCCTGCGGTGCCACTACAGGTGGCCACCACAGCGGCCGCCGCCGCCTCCATAAATCTGCGGCCATCTCCTTGCATAATGCCTTTGCTCAGCCGCCTCTAGTAAACCTACACACACACAAGGGAAAAACAAAAAAAAGATTAAGATATGTTAAAATATGCAACCCTAACCCATTTTCGGGTTAGGGTTAGCTTTTAAAATAAAAGAGAGAATAAGATATGCAACCCTAGCCCATATTCGAGTTAGGGTTAGCATTTAGAAAATATAAAAAAGAATAGGTTAGTAAAGGGATAAATCAACCCTAACTAGGGCTTGAATTTAAATATTATTATAATGAGAGGAGGGGGAATTCTTTTTAAAATTTGAAAAAGAATTTCCCCCCATTTAGCTATAGTCAATATGTGGGATTTATTAACTCCTAATATTGACTATGATGAAATTAATTTTAATATCATCTTTATTATCAAGGTTTAATTAAAATTGGGGATTAATTTTTATATAGCTATATTAATCACATAATTGATTTAATTTTATTAACTAGGGTTAGTAATGAGGAGTTTTATATAGTTATTTTTCATATTTAATTAAATATGGATGTTAGATTTAAAATTCCTTTGGGGGATTTTATTAATGAAATTTATTAATTGTTTTATGTATAATTCTAGCCTATGAGGTCATTATTGGCCGATTATTTGATAGTTGAAATTTAATTGTCTTAGGGGATTTAAAATCAACTTTAATATAAAATATATTTATTTGGCAAATATCATAATTGAATTAGTTAAATTTATTAGTTATATTTAAAAGTGAAATAGCATACATTCAATTAGTTAATTTTAATATGAGATAACATTATCATTATTTTTATTTAGCCTTGAGTATTTTAAATGCTATTGAGTGAATTAATATCTCTCGATTTTAATTAGAGGAAATTAATTAGTTTAATTAGATTAATTAATTAAGTTGAGATGACCCTTTTAGGGAATAATTAGTCTTCCCTAATTATTGTCGTCATATTGATTTAGTTAATTAAATCAACTTTAGTAAACAATTCTATTCAACCCAGAGTTAAACCTTAGTTAAGACAAAATTTATTCATTCCTTTGTAAACCTAGATGTTTTAACGAATTTATATTGTTTTAAAAAAAAAAAAATTGTTCTGTTTTTGCCCAAAAGTTTGGGCATGACATTTTGGTATCAGAGCAAGGTTTCCAACACTAGGAACCTTTCTCCATTATGTTTCTCTTCTAATATTATTTTCTTTTAAGAATTGTTATTAATTTTATTTATTTTTATTTACTTTATTTTATTTTATTGATCATTAACGATGTCACTGGTTACACGACAATCTCGTAAGTATGGTAGGGGTTCTAGACGTGCTCGCATGGCATGCGAGGATATTGTACGGGATGAGCCAGATCCAGAAGGGGATCAGGAAGATCCTCCAGAGCAACTGATTGATCCCAATAGAGACATTTTGGTTTCACTCCAGAACCTAATAGGCATAGTTCAGGATAGACTCCCAGCAGTAGATCGATAAGCAGAACACCAGAGTTTTGGGAGTCATAGATCCGTAGCTAGAGAGCGGAGTAGGATTCCACCTCCTAACTGTATAGAGGTCCAAGCTGAGCATGAGCCTGAGTCAGTCCATCTACTTGAGGCACCCTTAGTAGTGGCACCAGTTATTTTTCAGAGAGCAGCCCATGATCCCGGGGATCAGATCAGAAAGATTCTACGCCTTCAGCCACCATTCTTTGTAGGATCTACCGATGGGGTAGAGGCTGAGGCTTGGATTTTGAGTTTAGACAGGTGCTTTGAATTGCATCCCGATGAGAGCAATCTGAAGGAACGGATTTCCATTCACCTTCTGAGAGGGACAACTTCCACATGGTGGAGGCAAGAGGAGTACAAGAATTATTTATCTGGAGACACTATTACTTGGGACATCTTTACAGAGAGATTCAGAGATAGATACCTGTCAGAGCATTATAGGCAGCGTAGGATAGATGAGTTCCATGACCTTCAGTAGAAGAGTATCTCTGTGTCACAGTATGAGAGCAAGTTTTTTGAGCTCTTACCCTACATAGACTACCTAAAAAATGAGAAGTTACTTGTCAACCGGTTCATTAGAGGATTGAATGTCAAGATAGCAGGACCTGTTAGGATGGCAGCTCCAAGGAGCCTTCAAGTTGTCATGGAGAAGACCTTGATTTCAGAGGTTATTCAGGGTAGATCGCAGGACACGCGGGCTTGGCATCAGAATCCAAACCCTGCACTGCAGTCTTTTGGGTTTCGGAAACCCCACTAGAAGGGTAACCACAGGAATTCATCAGGGTCCTTTAGCCCCCTCCTTCATAGCAGTCACAGCAGAATCAGAGGCAAAGACCTCCATAGCGACTGTTAGGTCCCAAAGACAACTGAGAGGGGGGATGAATCAGTTGTCAAATAAATTCAAACCAAAATAACTTAATCAACCTTAATGCTTAATACCAGTAAACCAAACTTTATGTCGGTAGACAGCTTATTAGTTAATTATAGTACCGGTAAGATTAATGCATGAAATAGAAAGACAATAACATCCACAACACATAACGCCAATATTTGTACGTGGAAACCCTGTAAGGGGAAAAACCATGGTGAGAAACCTTACCCACAATTAGATGATACTACTGCAGATAGTATGTGTATACAAATGGGGTCTGCACATGCATAAAGGCCAAGTGCCTAGAGCTCACTACTCAAACACAAATAGGAGTCACACTGACTACAATTGGATGGTTAAATCCAATAATGATGTACTTCTCAAAATAGCATCTTCATGTGCTGGATTTAGTACTAGTGTAGTTCTGATATGCCTTCACAAAAACCTTGCTTCACCTTCAAATGATGTCTACATGTATAGCTCTACTTATTCTCACATATACCTTCTTACAATTCCTTTTCCCAATCGCATATCGATCTTACATATATACCATAACCTAAGACCAATTTTAGTAGGTCATCTCTAAAAGATATTACAATAAAATCAATTACAAGTAAATCAATAACCGATGCAATATTTGATTCAACATGTTGGCTTAATGCATTTATAATAACAACAAAATCATCTCCAAAGCGTGTCATGCTAATTTGGAATAGATAAGCCTGTCGGTGCTTATTCTGGACCTATTTGCTGGTAGCAGCAAATATGCAAATACGAATATATCAATGAACAAATATCCAAGACAAAGTGTCCAAATGATGTCTTCAACATAACCAAGTGTTTTCTATGTCATTCGAAGTGCCAGTGAACAATATATCCTACCGGTGAACCAAATACTCGTGACTATGCATAAAGTCACTTGCTTGCCGGTGAACATTGCCAATCCTCCAAAGTGTCAGAGTTGATAAGTATTAATAGGTGTTGACATCAATGACAAAACCATATCAACATAACCAAAATACCAACAATCTCCCCTTTTGGCATTGATGGCAACACAAGATGGAAAAACCATCAAAGTGCCAAAATAGAAATGCCAAATACCAAAAACCAACAATCTCCCAAAAGAGATCATAACCAGAAATCAAAATTTAGATACAGAGAGTAATTAATCTCTCCCAAAGTAAAAATCTCTCCCCCTGAGAGTAACATGTGTTTTCCTTGTGTTTTTCCATATCAATCTCTCTCCCTTTGACATCAAATGCCAAAGCCAATACAAAAGCTAGGTTCAAGTACAAAATACCAACCAATTTAGTATACCAACTACTCCCCCTAAGAAGTAGCTCTCCTCATCAAAGCTGGAGTAAAAGATTTCTCTATTAATTCTACCAGTTGATGACAAACATCAACTGTCTAACTCTCTGCTGGTGGGGATATGACCCCAAGCTGATCTTTGAGATATTCAAAAGTCTCCTTAGGCAAAGGCTTAGTGAAAATATCTGCAATTTGTTCTTTAGTATTCACATAAACCAGTTTTACTTCTTTTGCTTCAACATTCTCTTTCAGAAAATTCAGTTTGATAGAAACATGTTTAGTTTTAGAATGTAGTACCGGATTCTTAGATATATCAATTGCTACAGTGTTATCACAATAGATAGTTATAGGTTCCTTGCATTTTACCTTTATGTCCTTCAACATTTTCTTAAGCCATAATACCTTTGTACAGTTAGTTGTTGCTGCAACATATTCTGATTCTGTTGTTGATAAAGGTCTGCAACTTTGTTTCTTACTCAACCAGGAAATTAATCTGCTTCCAAGAAAAAATGTTCCATCGGTGGTGCTTTTTCAGTCATCCACATCTCCTGCCCAATTTGCATCTGTGTATCCACATAATTCAAAGTTTTAATCTCTAGGATACCATAAACCAAGATTTGTAGTGCCTTGTAAGTACTGACAAATTCTTTTTACTGCTGATTCATGATTTTCTCTAAGATTAATCTAAAATATTGAAACAATACATACTGCCTTCATAATATTAGGTCTTGTTTGTGTCAAATACAGTAGGCCTCCTATCACAGATTTGTACCTAGTTGGATTAACAGGTGTAGATTCATCCCTTAGTGATAGTTTGTCATTTGTAGTCATGTGTGTGATTACCGGTTTAGAGTTCTCCATCCCAAATTTCTTCAGTAACTCCTTCAAGTACTTGGATTGACTCAAGAATATATATTTATCAGTCTATGAAATCTGCAATCCTAAAAAGAATTTTATCTCTCCAATCATAAACATTTCAAATTCTTGTTGCATTTCAATAGAAAAGTCTTTACATAATCCAATTTCTCCTCCAAAGATTATATCATCAACAAAAACTTCTATAACCAAGATGTCATCATTAGTCACTTTATAGTATAAGTTGTTGCTAGCATTACCTTTAAAAATTCAATCTTCAAAAGATATTTATCCAATCTAGCATACCAAGCTCTTGGAGCTTGCTTCAACCCATACAAAGCTTTCCTTAACTTGCAAACCATATCTTTGTTATCTGTCAAAGAAAATCCATCAGGTTGCTCAATGTAAACTTCTTCTTCAAGATCTCCATTCAAAAATGCACATTTAATATCCATTTGATATACTTTGTAGTTCTTGTGTGCTGCAAAAGCCAAGAATAATCTGATTGCCTCAATTCTAGCTACCAGTGCAAAGGTTTCATTATAATCAATTCCTTCTTTCTGAGAATATCCCTTACACACTAATCTTGCTTTATTTATGATTACCTTACCATCTTCATTAAGTTTGTTTCTGAATACTCATTTTGTTCCAATCACATTTTTGTCTTTAGGTTAGGGAACTAATGTCCATGTCTTATTCTTCTCAATTTGTTCTAGTTCCTCTTCCATAGATTTAATCCAGTGTTTATCTTCACATGCCACATTAATTGATGATGGTTCAATTTGAGAAATAAGACATGCCTCTTCATTTGCCAGTCTTCCTCTTGTCATAACTCCTTGATACTTATTCCCAATTATCTGATTTTCTGAGTGGTTCAATCTTACATACCGAGGTGCCTTCGTTTGTTGTTGTTCCTCAGTTATAGTGGAATTTGCAGATGATACTGGTGTAATTGGATCTTCATTCTGTACCGGTGGATTCAATGTAGGTTCATTTGTTAGTATTTATTTTTCCAGTTCAGAGTCTAGATACCTTGAAGTTCCTCTAAACTATTCATCAATCTTCACATTTGTACTCTCAACAATTTTTTGTAGTCTCTTGTTAAAACATCTATATGCTTTTCTCTTAGATGAATAACCAAGAAATATTCCTTCATCACTTCTAGAATCAAATTTGTCAATATATTCATCTCTCCTAATATAGCATTTACTTCCAAATATTCTAAAATATTTAAGAGTAGGAGTAATGCCAAACCATAGTTCATGAGGAGTCTTACTGGTTTCACCTTTGATGTGAACTTTGTTGAATGTATAGACCATTGTGCTTACTACCTCTCTCCAATATACATGTGGTAGGTTTTCTTCTGATAACATACTTCTAGTTGCATCCAAGATAGTTCTGTTTTTCCTTTCTACAACTCCATTTTGTTGTGGTGTATGGGGTGTTGATAATTGTCTTCTGATTCCATTCACTTCACAGAATGTATTAAATTCCTTAGATGTGAATTCACCTCCTTGATCTGAACTCAGACATTTGATTTTCTTACCAGTTTCATTTTGTACCATTACCTTGAATAGTTTGAACTTCCCAAGTGCTTCTAATTTTTCTCTGAGAAAAGTAACCCAACACATTCTAGAATAGTCATCAATGATTAGCATGAAATATCTATCACCTTGTAAGCTTTTAGTTCTAGCTAGACCACATAAATCAGTGTGAATTAAGTCAAGAGAATTATTGGATTTTTCTGGAATACTTTTAAAAGACGAAATTCCTCAATTTCAAAAGCGAAAAGTTTTCCAATCAGAGTGTCCCTAGTTACTGATGTATTAGGCATTGTTCTTAACTCATTTATAGCAGTAACTTTCATTTTATATGCCAGTGGCAATCCTCTTAAAACTTTTGAAACAATTTCATCTTCACTTAAGGTTCCTCCACAACATTTAATACCCAAAACAATTTCATTCTCTTTCCATAAAAGCAGAAATCCTTTCATCTTCTTCCATTTTTAGATTTTCATACCTGACCCGAAAGCTTTCAAGTTTTGCAATTTTGACTGTGGAATCTCCTTCATTCAATGTTTCCAAATGATCACAAATATCTTTAGCAGTAGACCTATCTGATAATCCCATGATTTTATGATTTGATAATGTGCTCAAAAGTGCTTCTCTTGCTTTGCAATCATTTTCCTCATATTTTCCTAAGGTAGGTGGATTAGGCTGACTTTGAGTAGAAGCAATATAGCCATTCTTTGTAACATCCCAGATGTCCTTTGCAATGCAATTTAGATGTGTCTACATTCTGATCGTCCATATGCCATAGTTGGTTCCATCAAGTTTAGGACTGTCCTTCCTGAAATAGTTAGTAGACATTGGATCTCCTCAAGCTGTTAAACTTCTGCAAAAAGAGGGCTAAGCTCTGATACCAATTGTTAGGCCCCGAAGACAACTGAGAGGGAGGGGGTGAATCAATTATCAAATAAATTCAAACCAAAACAACTTAACCAACCTTAATGGTTAATATTGATAAACCAAACTTTATGCTAGTAGACAGTTTATCAGTTAATTATAGTACCGGTAAAGATTAATGCATGAAACAGAAAGACAATAACATCCACAACACATAACACCAATATTTGTACGTGGAAACCCTGTAAGGGGAAAAACCATGGTGGGAAACCTTACCCACAATCAGATGATACTACTGCAGATAGTATGTGTATACAAATGGGGTATGCACATGCAGAAAGGCCAAGCGACTAGAGATCACTGCTCAAACACAAATAGGATTCACACTGACTACAATTGGATGGTTAAATCTAATAGTGATGTACTGCTCAAAATAGCATCTTCATATGCTGGATTCAGTACCAGTGTAGTTCTGATATGCCTTCACAAAAACCTTGCTTCACCTTCAAATGATGTTTGCGTGTATAGCTCTGCTTATTCTCGCATATACCTTCTTACAATTCCTTTTCCCAATTGCATATCAATCTTACATATATACCATAACCTAAGACCAATTTTAGTAGGCCGTCTCTAAAAGATATTACAATAAAATCAATTACAAGTAAATCAATAACTGATGCAATATTCGATTCAACATGTCGGCTTAATGAATTTATAAAAACAACAAAATCATCTCCAAAGCGTGTCATGCTGATTTGGAATAGATAAGCCTGTCGGTGCTTATTCTGGACCTATTTGCTGGTAGCAGCAAATATGCAAATATGAATATATCAATGAACAAATATCCAAGACAAAGTGTCCAAATGATGTCTTCAACATAACCAAGTGTTTTCTATGTCATTCGAAGTGCCAGTGAACAATATATCCTACCGCTGAACCAAATACTAGAGACTATGCATAAAGTCAATTGCTTGCCGATGAACATTGCCAATCCTCCAAAGTGCCAGAGTTGATATGTATTAATAGGTGTTGACATCAATGACAAAACCATATCAACATAACCAAAATACCAACAATCTCCCCCTTTGGTATTGATGGCAACACAAGATGGAAAAACCATCAAAGTGCCAAAATAGAAATGCTAAATACCAAAAACCAGAAAATCTCCCAAAAGAGATCATAACCAGAAATCAAAATTTAGATACAGAGAGTAATTAATCTCTCCCAAAGTAAAAATCTCTCCTCTTGAGAGTAACATGTGTTTTCCTTTTGTTTTTCCATATCAATCTCTCTCCCTTTGACATCAAATGCCAAAGCCAATACAAAAGCTAGGTTCAAGTACAAAATACCAACCAATTTAGTATACCAACTACTCCCCCTGAGAAGTAGCTCTCCTCATCAAAGCTGGAGTAAAAGATTTCTCTATTAATTCTACCAGTTGATGACAAACATCAACTGTCTAAGTCTCTACTGGTGGGGATATGACCCCAAGCTGATCTTTGAGATATTCAAAAGTCTCCTTAGGCAAAGGCTTAGTGAAAATATCTGCAATTTTTTCTTTAGTATTCACATAAACCAGTTTTACTTCTTTTGCTTCAACATTCTCTTTCAGAAAATTCAGTTTGATAGAAACATGTTTAGTTTTAGAATGTAGTACCGGATTCTTAGATATATCGATTGCTACAGTGTTATCACAATAGATAGTTATAGGTTCCTTGCATTTTACCTTTATGTCCTTCAACATTTTCTTAAGCCATAATACCTTTGTACAGTTAGTTGTTGCTGCAACATATTCCGATTCTGTTGTTGATAAAGGTGTGCAACTTTGTTTCTTACTCAACCAAGAAATTAATCTGCTTCCAAGAAAAAATGTTCCATCGGTGGTGCTTTTTCAGTCATCCACATCTCCTGCCCAATTTGCATCTGTGTATCCACATAATTCAAAGTTTTAATCTCTAGGATACCATAAACCAATATTTGTAGTGCCTTGTAAGTACTGAAAAATTCTTTTTACTGTTGATTCATGATTTTCTCTAGGATTAATCTAAAATATTGAAACAATACATACTGCCTTCATAATATTAGGTCTTGTTTGTGTCAAATACAGTAGGCCTCCTATCACAGATTTGTACCTAGTCGGATTAACAGGTGTAGATTCATCCCTTAGTGATAATTTGTCATTTGTAGTCATGTGTGTGATTACCGGTTTAGAGTTCTTCATCCCAAATTTATTCAGTAACTCCTTCAAGTACTTGGATTGACTCAAGAATATATATTTATCAGTCTGTGAAATCTGCAATCCTAAAAAGAATTTTATCTCTCCAATCATAAACATTTCAAATTCTTGTTGCATTTCAATAGAAAAGTCTTTACATAATCCAATTTCTCCTCCAAAGATTATATCATCAACAAAAACTTCTATAACCAAGATGTCATCATTAGTCACTTTATAGTATAAGTTGTTGCCAGCATTACCTTTAAAAAATTCAATCTTCAAAAGATATTTATCCAATCTAGTATACCAAGCTCTTGGAGCTTGCTTCAACCCATACAAAGCTTTCCTTAACTTGAAAACCATATCTTTGTTATCTGTCAAAGAAAATCCATCAAGTTGCTCAATTTAAACTTCTTCTTCAAGATCTCCATTCAAAAATGCACATTTAATATCCATTTGATATACTTTGTAGTTCTTGTGTGCTGCAAAAGCCAAGAATAATCTGACTGCCTCAATTCTAGCTACCAGTGCAAAGGTTTCATTATAATCAATTCCTTCTTTCTGAGAATATCCCTTACACACTAATCTTGCTTTATTTATGATTACTTTACCACCTTCATTAAGTTTGTTTCTGAATACTCATTTTGTTCCAATCACATTTTTGTCTTTAGGTCGGGGAACTAATGTCCATGTCTTATTCTTCTCAATTTGTTCTAGTTCCTCTTCCATAGATTTAATCCAGTGTTTATCTTCACATGCCTCATTAATTGATGATGGTTCAATTTGAGAAATAAGACATACCTCTTCATTTGCCAGTCTTCCTCTTGTCATAACTCCATGATACTTGTTCCCAATTATCTGATTTTCTAAGTGGTTCAATCTTACATACTGGGGTGCCTTCATTTGTTGTTGTTCCTCAGTTATAGTGGAATTTGCAGATGATACTGGTGTAACTGGATCTTCATTTTGTACCGGTAGATTCAATGTAGGTTCATTTGTTAGTATTTATTTTTCCAGTTCAGAGTCTAGATACCTTGAAGTTCCTCTAAACTATTCATCAATCTTCACATTTGTACTCTCAACAATTTTTTGTAGTCTCTTGTTAAAACATCTATATGCTTTTCTCTTAGATGAATAACCAAGAAATATTCCTTCATCACTTCTATAATCAAATTTGTCAATATACTCATCTCTCCTAATATAGCATTTACTTCCAAATATTCTAAAATATTTAAGAGTAGGAGTAATGCCAAACCATAGTTCATGAGGAGTCTTACTGGTTTCACCTTTGATGTGAACTTTGTTGAATGTATAGACCATTGTGCTTACTACCTCTCTCCAATATACATGTGGTAGGTTTTCTTCTGATAACATACTTCTAGTTGCATCCAAGATAGTTTTGTTTTTCCTTTCTACAACTCCATTTTGTTGTGGTGTATGGGGTGCTAATAATTGTCTTCTGATTCCATTCACTTCACAGAATGTATTAAATTCCTTAGATGTGAATTCACCTCCTTGATCTAAACTCAGACATTTGATTTTCTTACCAGTTTCATTTTGTACCATTACCTTGAATAGTTTGAACTTCCCAAGTGCTTCTGATTTTTCTCTGAGAAAAGTAACCCAACACATTCTAGAATAGTCATCAATGATTAGCATGAAATATCTATCACCTTGTAAGCTTTTAGTTCTAGCTGGACCACATAAATCAGTGTGAATTAAGTCAAGAGAATTATTGGATTTTTCTGGAATACTTTTAAAAGACGAAATTCCTCAATTTCAAAAGCTAAAAGTTTTCCAATCAGAGTGTCCCTAGTTACTGATGTATTAGGCATTGTTCTTAACTCATTTATAGCAGTAACTTTCATTTTATATGCCAGTGGCAATCCTCTTAAAACTTTTGAAACAATTTCATCTTCACTTAAGGTTCCTCCACAACATTTAATACCCAAAACAATTTCATTCTCTTTCCATAAAAGCAGAAATCCTTTCATCTTCTTCCATTTTTAGATTTTCATACCTGACCCGGAAGCTTTCAAGTTTTGCAATTTTGACTATGGAATCTCCTTCATTCAATGTTTCCAAGTGATCACAAATAGCTTTAGTAGTAGACCTATCTGATAATCCCATGATTTTATGATTTGATAATGTGCTCAAAAGTGCTTCTCTTGCTTTGCAATCATTTTCCTCATATTTTCCTAAGGTAGGTGGATTAGGCTGACTTTGAGTAGGAGCAATATTGCCATTCTTTGTAACATCCCAGATGTCCTTTGCAATGCAATTTAGATGTGTCTACATTCTGATCTTCCATATGCCATAGTTGGTTCCATCAAGTTTAGGACTGTCCTTCCTGAAATAGTTAGTAGACATTAGATCTCCTCAAGCTGTTAAACTTCTGCAAAAAGAGGGCTAAGCTCTGATACCAATTGTTAGGCCCCGAAGACAACTGAGAGGGAGGGGGTGAATCAATTGTCAAATAAATTCAAACCAAAACAACTTAACCAACCTTAATGGTTAATATTGATAAACCAAACTTTATGCTAGTAGACAGTTTATCAGATAATTATAGTACCGGTAAAGATTAATGCATGAAACCGAAAGACAATAACATCCACAACACATAACACCAATATTTGTATGTGGCAACCCTGTAAGGGGAAAAACCATGGTGGGAAACCTTACCCACAATCAGATGATACTACTGCAAATAGTATGTGTATACAAATGGGGTGTGCACATGCAGATAGGCCAAGCGACTAGAGATCACTGCTCAAACACAAATAGGATTCACACTGACTACAATTGGATGGTTAAATCTAATAGTGATGTACTGCTCAAAATAGCATCTTCATATGCTGGATTCAGTACCAGTGTAGTTCTGATATGCCTTCACAAAAACCTTGCTTCACCTTCAAATGATGTTTGCATGTATAGCTCTGCTTATTCTCGCATATACCTTCTTACAATTCCTTTTCCGAATCGCATATCAATCTTACATATATACCATAACCTAAGACCAATTTTAGTAGGTCATCTCTAAAAGATATTACAATAAAATCAATTACAAGTAAATCAATAACCGATGCAATATTCGATTCAACATGTCAGCTTAATGAATTTATAATAACAACAAAATCATCTCCAAAGCGTGTCATGCTGATTTGGAATAGATAAGCCTGTCGGTGCTTATTCTGGACCTATTTGCTGGTAGCAGCAAATATGCAAATACGAATATATCAATGAACAAATATCCAAGACAAAGTGTCAAAATGATGTCTTCAACATAACCAAGTGTTTTCTATGTCATTCGAAGTGCCAGTGAACAATATATCCTACCGCTGAACCAAATACTAGAGACTATGCATAAAGTCACTTGCTTGCCGATGAACATTGCCAATCCTCCAAAGTGCCAGAGTTGATATGTATTAATAGGTGTTGACATCAATGACAAAACCATATCAACATAACCAAAATACCAACAATCTCCCCCTTTGGCATTGATGGCAACACAAGATGGAAAAACCATCAAAGTGCCAAAATAGAAATGCTAAATACCAAAAACCAGAAAATAACCCAAAAGAGATCATAACCAGGAATCAAAATTTAGATACAGAGAGTAATTAATCTCTCCCAAAGTAAAAATCTCTCCTCTTGAGAGTAACATGTGTTTTCCTTTTGTTTTTCCATATCAATCTCTCTCCCTTTGACATCAAATGCCAAAGCCAATACAAAAGCTAGGTTCAAGTACAAAATACCAACCAATTTAGTATACCAACTACTCCCCCTGAGAAGTAGCTCTCCTCATCAAAGCTGGAGTAAAAGATTTCTCTATTAATTCTACCAGTTGATGACAAACATCAACTTTCTAAGTCTCTACTGGTGGGGATATGACCCCAAGCTGATCTTTGAGATATTCAAAAGTCTCCTTAGGCAAAGGCTTAGTGAAAATATCTACAATTTTTTCTTTAGTATTCACATAAACCAGTTTTACTTCTTTTGCTTCAACATTCTCTTTCAGAAAATTCAGTTTGATAGAAACATGTTTAGTTTTAGAATGTAGTACCGGATTCTTAGATATATCAATTGCTACAGTGTTATCACAATAGATAGTTATAGGTTCCTTGCATTTTACCTTTATGTCCTTCAACATTTTCTTAAGCCATAATACCTTTGTATAGTTAGTTGTTGCTGCAACATATTCTGATTCTGTTGTTGATAAAGGTGTGCAACTTTGTTTCTTACTCAACCAAGAAATTAATCTGCTTCCAAGAAAAAATGTTCCATCGGCGGTGCTTTTTCAGTCATCCACATCTCCTGCCCAATTTGCATCTGTGTATCCACATAATTCAAAGTTTTAATCTCTAGGATACCATAAACCAAGATTTGTAGTGCCTTGTAAGTACTGAAAAATTCTTTTTACTGCTGATTCATGATTTTCTCTAGGATTAATCTAAAATATTGAAACAATACATACTGCCTTCATAATATTAGGTCTTGTTTGTGTCAAATACAGTAGGCCTCCTATCACAGATTTGTACCTAGTCGGATTAACAGGTGTAGATTCATCCCTTAGTGATAATTTGTCATTTGTAGTCATGTGTGTGATTACCGGTTTAGAGTTCTTCATCCCAAATTTATTCAGTAACTCCTTCAAGTACTTGGATTGACTCAAGAATATATATTTATCAGTCTGTGAAATCTGCAATCCTAAAAAGAATTTTATCTCTCCAATCATAAACATTTCAAATTCTTGTTGCATTTCAATAGAAAAGTCTTTACATAATCCAATTTCTCCTCCAAAGATTTTATCATCAACAAAAACTTCTATAACCAAGATGTCATCATTAGTCACTTTATAGTATAAGTTGTTGCCAGCATTACCTTTAAAAAATTCAATCTTCAAAAGATATTTATCCAATCTAGTATACCAAGCTCTTGGAGCTTGCTTCAACCCATACAAAGCGTTCCTTAACTTGAAAACCATATCTTTGTTATCTGTCAAAGAAAATCCATCAAGTTGCTCAATGTAAACTTCTTCTTCAAGATCTCCATTCAAAAATGCACATTTAATATCCATTTGATATACTTTGTAGTTCTTGTGTGCTGCAAAAGCCAAGAATAATCTGACTGCCTCAATTCTAGCTACCAGTGCAAAGGTTTCATTATAATCAATTCCTTCTTTCTGAGAATATCCCTTACACACTAATCTTGCTTTATTTATGATTACCTTACCATCTTCATTAAGTTTGTTTCTGAATACTCATTTTGATCCAATCACATTTTTGTCTTTAGGTCGGGGAACTAATGTCCATGTCTTATTCTTCTCAATTTGTTCTAGTTCCTCTTCCATAGATTTAATCCAGTGTTTATCTTCACATGCCTCATTAATTGATGATGGTTCAATTTGAGAAATAAGACATACCTCTTCATTTGCCAGTCTTCCTCTTGTCATAACTCCTTGATACTTGTTCCCAATTATCTGATTTTCTAAGTGGTTCAATCTTACATACCAGGGTGCCTTCATTTGTTGTTGTTCCTCAGTTATAGTGGAATTTGCAGATGATACTGGTGTAACTGGATCTTCATTCTGTACCGGTGGATTCAATGTAGGTTTATTTGTTAGTATTTTTGTTTCTAGTTCAGAGTCTAGATACCTTGAAGTTCCTCTAAACTATTCATCAATCTTCACATTTGTACTCTCAACAATTTTTTGTAGTCTCTTGTTAAAACATCTATATGTTTTTCTCTTAGATGAATAACCAAGAAATATTCCTTCATCACTTCTAGAATCAAATTTGTCAATATACTCATCTCTCCTAATATAGCATTTACTTCCAAATATTCTAAAATATTTAAGAGTAGGAGTAATGCCAAACCATAGTTCATGAGGAGTCTTACTGGTTTCACCTTTGATGTGAACTTTGTTGAATGTATAGACCATTGTGCTTACTACCTCTCTCCAATATACATGTGGTAGGTTTTCTTCTGATAACATACTTCTAGTTGCATCCAAGATAGTTCTGTTTTTCCTTTCTACAACTCCATTTTGTTGTGGTGTATGGGGTGTTGATAATTGTCTTCTGATTCCATTCACTTCACAGAATGTATTAAATTCCTTAGATGTGAATTCACCTCCTTGATCTGAACTCAGACATTTGATTTTCTTACCAGTTTCATTTTGTACCATTACCTTGAATAGTTTGAACTTCCCAAGTGCTTCTGATTTTTCTCTGAGAAAAGTAACCCAACACATTCTAGAATAGTCATCAATCACTAGCATGAAATATCTATCACCTTGTAAGCTTTTAGTTCTAGCTGGACCACATAAATCAGTGTGAATTAAGTCAAGAGAATTATTGGATTTTTTTGGAATACTTTTAAAAGACGAAATTCCTCAATTTCAAAAGCGAAAAGTTTTCCAATCAGAGTGTCCCTAGTTACTGATGTATTAGGCATTGTTCTTAACTCATTTATAGTAGTAACTTTCATTTTATATGCGAGTGGCAATCCTCTTAAAACTTTTGAAACAATTTCATCTTCACTTAAGGTTCCTCCACAACATTTAATACCCAAAACAATTTCATTCTCTTTCCATAAAAGCAGAAATGCTTTCATCTTCTTCCATTTTTAGATTTTCATACCTGACCTGGAAGCTTTCAAGTTTTGCAATTTTGAGTGTAGAATCTCCTTCATTCAATGTTTCCAAATGATCACAAATAGCTTTAGCAGTAGACCTATCTGATAATCCCATGATTTTATGATTTGATAATGTGCTCAAAAGTGCTTCTCTTGCTTTGCAATCATTTTCCTCATATTTTCCTAAGGTAGGTGGATTAGGCTGACTTTGAGTAGGAGCAATATAGCCATTCTTTGTAACATCCCAGATGTCCTTTGCAATGCAATTTAGATGTGTCTACATTCTGATCTTCCATATGCCATAGTTGGTTCCATCAAGTTTAGGACTGTCCTTCCTGAAATAGTTAGTAGACATTGGATCTCCTCAAGCTGTTAAACTTTTGCAAAAAGAGGACTAAGCTCTGATACCAATTGTTAGGCCCCGAAGACAACTGAGAGGGAGGGGGTGAATCAATTGTCAAATAAATTCAAACCAAAACAACTTAACCAACCTTAATGCTTAATACTGATAAACCAAACTTTATGCTAGTAGATAGTTTATCAGTTAATTATAGTACCGGTAAAGATTAATGCATGAAACAGAAAGACAATAATTTCCACAACACATAACACCAATATTTGTACGTGGAAACCCTGTAAGGGAAAAAACCATGGTGGGAAACCTTACCCACAATTAGATGATACTACTGCAGATAGTATGTGTATACAAATGGGGTATGCACATGCAGAAAGGCCAAGCGACTAGAGATCACTCCTCAAACACAAATAGGAGTCACACTTACTACAATTGGATGGTTAAATCTAATAATGATGTACTGCTCAAAATAGCATCTTCATATGCTGGATTCAGTACCAGTGTAGTTCTGATATGCCTTTACAAAAACCTTGCTTCACCTTCAAATGATGTTTTCGTGTATAGCTCTGCTTTTTCTCGCATATACCTCCTTACAATTCCTTTTCCCAATCGCATATCGATCTTACATATATAACATAACCTAAGACCAATTTTAGTAGGTTGGCTCTAAAAGATATTACAATAAAATCAATTACAAGTAAATCAATAACCAATGCAATATCTGATTCAACATGTCAGCTTAATGCATTTATAATAACAAAAAAATCATCTCCAAAGCATGTCGTACTGATCTGGAATAGATAAGCCTGTTGGTGCTTATTCTGGACCTATTTGCCAGTAACAGCAAATATGCAAATACAAATATATCAATGAACAAATATCCAAAACAAAGTGTCCAAATGATGTCTTCAACATAACCAAGTGTTTTCTATGTCATTCCAAGTATCGGTGAACAATATATCCTGCCAGTGAACTAGATACTGGTGACTGTCCATAAAGTCACTTGCTTGCCGATTAACATTGCCAATCCTCCAAAGTGCCAGAGTTGATAAGTGTTAATAGGTGTTGACATCAATGACAAAACCATATCAACATAACCAAAATACCAACAGAATCGAAACCCTACACTGTAGTCTTTTGGGTTTCAGAAACCCCACTGGAAGGGTAAGCAAGGGAATTCATCAAGGTCCTTTAAACCCCCTCCTCTGTAGCAGTCATAGCAGAATCAAAGGCAAAGGCCTCCATAGGGATAGCAGGGATTTACGCCCAAGCAGTGGCATTCACAGGGTCCTAGGTGCGACCAGAGATCACAGGGTCCTTACACACCTTCAGCATGGACTCAACAGTCCTCCAGGGGTGGTTTCAATGGTTCAAGCAGGACAGGAGGACAAGGATTCTCCTGGCCATAGGGTGCATAGTTCCAGACATGTTGTGCTTGCTTCACTTGTGGGGCCATGGGGCACATGGCGAGAGAGTGTCCATAGGGTCAAATGGCAGGTAATCAGAGGATGGTAGGTTCAGAGCCTATAGTTGGGGACATGGGTAAGTCCCATAGAGTCTTCACAGTGATTGGCAACCTCCAGGCAGAGCATCAGGCCATAGTCATAGAGGTCGCATGTATGATTAGAGGTAGTAGTGTTTCTATTTTGTTTGATTCAGGAGCTACTGATTCTTTTATATCTCCATTGGTAGTGGAGCGTTGCGAGCTAGTGGCATCTAGGCAAGGTGTTAGTTGGGAAGTGAAGTTGGCTTCAGGAGCTAGAGTGTCTGTTGAGTCAGTGGTTAGGGGTTGTCAGCTTCATATTAGGAGTACGACCACCTTAGTAGACCTTCAAGTCACACCTCTAGTATCTTATGGCATTGTTCTTGGCATAGATTAGCTATATACCTATAGAGCCAAGATGGATTGTCGCCAAAAGAAGATTGAGTGTGTGGACGATCAGGGTACCTCCATAGTTATTTCAGGGATTCAGAGGCTCATGTCACTTTGTATGATTTCCGCTATGCAGCTTAAGCAGAGCATGCGAAAGGGATGTCAGTTGTTTGCTATCACCATCAGTGATAGAGAGGAAGAGAATGAGGAGCCTTCCCTAGACGATCATCCCATCCTTATGGAGTTTGTAGATGTGTTTCCTTCTGAGCTACCTAGTATGCCACCTAGCAGAGATTGATTTTCACATAGATCTTGTACTAGGAGTTGAGCCGATTTTGAGGGCACCATATAGGATGACCACAAATGAGATTGATGAGCTCAAGATACAGCTTGAGGAACTCTTAGAGAAGGACCACATACGTCCTAGCATCTCCCCTTGGGGTGCACTAGTCATCTTCGTGAAGAAGAAGGACGGTCCCCTTTGGTTATGTATGGATTATAGGCAGTTGAACAAAGTGACCATGAAGAACCGTTATCCCTTTCCCAGGATCGATGACTTATTTGATCAGCTTCAGGGTGCTAAATTGTTTTCCAAAATAGATCTGAAGTCAGGGTACCAACAGTTGAGGATTGTAGAGAGCGATATCCACAAGACCACTTTTCATACCAGATATGGCCACTATGAGTTCACCATGGTCCCATTAGGTCTTACGAATGCTCCAGTTGAATTCATGAGTCTCATGAATGGGGTAATCCGCACTTTCCTTGATCGATTTGTGATTGTGTTCCTCAACGACATATTTATATATTCTCAGAATGAGAAGGAGCACGAGGAGCACTTGAGATAGGTATTGCAGTGCTTGAGGGACAATTAGTTATATGGCAGTCTATCGAAGTGTGCATTCTTCAGATCAGAGGTCAGATATTTAGGTCATGTTATATCCAGGGATGGGAACTTAGTTGACCCATCAAAGATCAGAGCTATTATGGATTGGCCAGCACCATCTAGTGTGACAGATGCTTCATTGAGGGGTTCTCCAGGGTTGCACATCCCATTACATCCCTTCAATGAAAGGGAAAGAAATTTGAGTGGATAGAAAGGTGCGAGAGGGCCTTTCAAGATCTAAAAAGGGCACTCACTAGTGCACCTATTCTTATTGTGCCAGACCCCTCAGCTGATTTCATGGTATGCACAGATGCTTCCTTGGACAGATTAGGAGAAGTCCTTATGCAGGAGGGTTGAGTTATAGCATATGAGTCTAGGAAACTTAAGACTCACGAGCTTAACTACCCTATGCATGACCTTGAGCTTGCAGCAGTAGTGCATGCACTTGTGAGGTGGAGACACTTCCTTTTAGGTCATCATTTTGAGTTTCATTCAGATCATTAGAGCTTGCAGTACATATTCACCCAGCTTAATCTTAATGCCCATCAGAGGAGATGGATGGAGTTTCTATGTGAGTATGATTTTGATGCTCACTACATCAAGGGGAAAGAGAATGTAGTTGCAGATGCCTTGAGTAGGAGACATCATGAGATATGCTTTGTGACTATGGACACAGATTTGAGAGGTCGTATATTGTAGTAGCTGCCAGAGGATGAGTGGTATCTAGAGGTATGTCAGGTAGTGCAATCTTAGGAGGCCCTGGAAGGGAGATATGCAGACTATTCTTTAGAGTCCGATGGACTACTACTATCATCCAGAAATGGATGGACAGACACAGAGGGTAAACCAGGTGTTAGAAGACTTGCTCCAAATGTACGTCATGGATCATTAGACTAGATGGGAAGAGTACCTTCCTTTAGTAGAGTTTGCCTATAATAATGGGCATCACACTTCTTTCGGGATGCCACCTTTTTAGGCTTTGTACAACAGACCTTGTAGGACACCTTTGAGTTGGGACCGTATTGAGGATAGAGTGGCCATAGGACCTGAGATGGATCATGATATGGAGCAGCAGGTGATTTTGATTAGACAACACCCTAGAGAGGCACAGGATAGGTAGAAGAAGTATGCAGATGCGAAGAGGATAGACTGAAGCTTCATGGTTGGGGACAGAGTTTTCCTAAGAGTGCGACTGCATAAGAGTCCAATCCATTATGGAAAGGGTTCTAAGCTTGCACCTCCCTTTGTTGGACCATTTGAGATCCTTCAGAGGATAGGACTAGTTGCATATCATCTAGCTTTGCCACCTAGCCTGTCACGCATCCACGATGTGTTTCATGTATTAGTTTTGAGGAAGTACATTTATGATGAGTCTCATATTCTGGATTGGGATGCCTTGTAGGTGGAGTCAGACGGGCAGCTAGCCTTGGAGTCCATCTGCATTTTGGCTCACCAGACACTGTCTCTTTGACGTCGAGAGCTAGACCAGGTTAGGGTCCAATGGGATTGTTATGACAAGGTTACGACATCATGGGAGGACGCAATGCAGATGAGATCTCAGTACCCCCATCTTTTTGATGAACTTCAGGAGGAAGTTCATGCCTAGAGGGGGAGGGTGTGAGGCCCTACCCCTAGTTGTCAGAGCATTTTTCTTATTTCCATGTTGGACCTATTTTGGATACTATATTTTGATTCTTTATGGACCCAAATT
Organism: Cryptomeria japonica; assembly: GCF_030272615.1. Taxonomy (NCBI): domain Eukaryota; kingdom Viridiplantae; phylum Streptophyta; class Pinopsida; order Cupressales; family Cupressaceae; genus Cryptomeria; species Cryptomeria japonica. The sequence goes on along the minus strand of NC_081407.1, from coordinate 443,731,154 downwards.
CTATATGATCTCATGTTATGGATGACATTGATATGATTATGTCATTTACTTTGATTTGCAGTACTTTATTTTGATGCTTGAAATTATAGATGCGTGCTCTATAAATGATTTCATTCCATGTTTATGAGGAGATGTCATTTAGTAGATGATTGTATGTGGATGTTATCAGATAATTGGATACTTGATTTTATAATTTAAATTTTATGCGATGTTTGCATTGTATTTTTTTTTATAATATTATATGTGATTTTTGGAATTATTAATATGCAAGTGAGATGTGCAGGAAAACTATTTCATGTAACCATGGAAATTATTCAGAGAATCAAGCCTAGGCCTATGTGCGATTGTGAAGCCAGGAGTTGTCTATTTGGAGAGACAATCCCTCATTTGTAAATGTGTTTTAATTTGTAAATGTTATGCTTGGATGAGTGTTTAATTTGGAAATTGTTTAATTTATAAATTTTAAAAAATGGACATTTGCCATGTGTGTTTTCGTGATCTGTAATTCTTTTTGTAGTGTCACTTGACATGTGTTGTAAGATGAGTTGTCATTGTCATGTCTCTTTTTGAGGAAATTTATTTTACCAATGCATATATTTTCAATTATCCTAAAATGGTCCCATGTAAACCTTGGATAGGGAGCCATTAAAGGGTCAAATCGGGGTTGACACATAGGTAAACTTTGGGTGGACTTTCAAAGGGTTAAACCAACTCCTAGAGCCAATTTAGGAGCATTTTTAGTGGGCCATATGATGTACCTATGGATGAAGGCCAAATTTAGCCATGTGTCCACTCCCTAGGGCTTGTTTAACCTCCCCAAAAATTGAGTTTCCCAAGTTGGCCGAATTTTATCTTTAGAAGAGTCTTCCTTGGTTAAATAACCCTCCTCATAAGTGTCATTTCTCTTCCCCATTCCATTTCCCCTTTTTGAGGTGCCTTGGTTAGGGAGCGTGTAAGTTTTTGGGAAGACCAACCAATGAGAATCCTTCACCCTTCCCAAGTGGGTTGGAAAGAGTGAGTGGCTTCATAGGGAATAGTTTGGGAGGGAGAAGTTTGATCACCCACTCTCCATTTTGGAGACTTAGAATTTTTAGAATTTTTGGCAAGTATTGGGAAGATTTTGGCTAAATTTTGAAGGATAAAAAGTGGTGGATTTGGGAAGCTCTCCTACAAATTCTCTTACCCTTTTGGCAGATTAAGGTTGGTTGAACCCCTATCTAGTGTACGATGTTATTTTCTTTTGAAAAGATTGTAGTTGTTTTTGTTTTCCATTGTTGTTGTTTTTTTTATGTGTAGGAAGGAGTAGAATTCTTCCTTATGTGTTTTTTTGGTTGTGTTTTTATGTTTCTTTGTTTTGGGAGTTTTCAAGGCCAAACTCACCATTGGGAGGGTTGAGTTGCCTTGGGATGAAGGGTTGTTTGACAGCCCTTGAGTGAGAGGCTCTCTTTGGAAGAGAGTGATTCTCAAAGGATTTTGTGACCCTTGTTGCATTATGATTTATTTATGCAATGGGGGTCATAAGGGGAGTTTTGTTGGCTTGTATGCCTTGGGGAACATAAGGGATTATAGGGACAAGTTTGGAACTTGTGGATGTGTTATTTGTAGCCTTGTTATGGAAATTATGTTCTCTATTGCAGAATTCTCATCAAGGTTCATAGTCCACCTTCACCCCATTTGAAAAGTCACATATGTGACATTGTGTAATCCTTGGGTTGGGAGTGTCTTTGTTGTTATGAGTTTCTGCATGTATGTGTGTTTCTCATCTAGCCTTGATTCTCCTAGCTCGGGGGTGGCTTCTATTAAGCCTAGGTTGGAAGGTGAGCCTCCATGGTCACAACCTTAATCTTTTTATTGCAGGTTTTGCTTGGAAAAAAGTTCAAGAAAAAGCTTTGGAATGATCCTATGTATTATTGTATTTTAGTTGCAGAAAAAGGAAAAGAATTTCTTATTGTATTTTAGTTGAAAAGAAAGAAAGGAGGTTTTCTTATTGTATTTTTATTGCAAAGAAAAAAAAAGAAAATGTATTATTGACTAAGTATTACCATGTAATAAAATGTATTTTAATTGAAGTATTGATCCTTTAAATAAAATGAATGCATTTTGGATTATTTATGTTTTGGTATAGTTGCTGGAAAATAATGTTTTATTCTGTTTTAAAATTTTAATGCAGAAAGGAACAAAAAATTATTTTTTGTTTCTATGTTTTACAAAAAAAGGGGAAAAATAAATAGATATCTAGAGTTAATACTGCATATTATCTTGTTGTTATTAATCAATGGATTTAGGAAGAACTATATTGTTGTTTATGTTATTTATTTTTTATTCTGAAAAATACATGTTAAAAGAAGGAAATAAATAGACATTTTAGATCTAGAATAAGTCTACATTGCATCTTGTTGTTTATTGTTATAAAGAAATGTAAATAAAAAAGGTTAGTTGCAGCTATAAATAACTTTATTGCTGTTATACATTTTTCTATTCTGGAAATGCATGTTTAGTAGGAAAAATAACTTAATTCTTTCATTTCTGTACATTCTGTAAAAACAGTAAAATTAATCTACTCTGTTTATTAAAAAAAAGAATAACCTACTCTAAATAATATAAATACAGACTCAAACCTGTAAACTTATATATATTTCCATATGTAAAAATATATATTTTTACAAAGGATAATGCTTGCAGTTTTTATTATTTAAAACTAAGTTGTTGTTCAAAATATTTATATATATAAAATTGACATGTATATTGTTGTAAATAAGTAAAATAAACATGCTCATGTGTGTGTATATATATATATAGACATGTATGTTGTTCTAAATAAGTAAAATAAACATGCCCATATATATATATATATATATATATATATATACTTGTTTACATCTTATCCTGAAAATGAAAATACTTGTCATTTTAAGTTTATGGTTTTTACTAAAATCATGCATGTCAAGCAGAATCTTATATATATATATATATATAAAGGGAACTTTAAATAAAAATTTAAATATAATATAAAAAAAAATTGCTAGTAAAAATGAGGGAGCTCAAATCCCCCTCTCTTAGCCCCTTGCAAGCACGCAGTGGGGCGGCTCGGGCCCCCTCTGTGGCCAAAACCCACAGGGGCGCCCGCGGTGCCACTGCGGTCTGTGACCTGCAAGGGTGGCCTTGGCCGCCAATGCGGGCTGAGACCCGCAGGGACGCCCGCGGCAACACTGCGGACTGCAACCCGTAGGGGTGGCTTCGGCCACCACTGCGAGTCGAGACCCGTAGGGACGCCCGCAACGCCACTGCATGTAGCCACCGCACCGATTGCCACCACCTCCATAAACCTGCAACCATTCCCTTGCATAATGCCTTTTCTCAGCCGCCTCCAATAAACCTGCACACACACACACACACACACACAGGGGCAAAACAAAAAAAAGATTAAGTTATGTTAAAATATACAACCCTAACCCATTTTCGGGTTAGGGTTAGCTTTTAAAATAAAAGAGAGAATAAGATATGCAAGCCTAGCCCACATTTGGGTTAGGGTTAGCATTTAGAAAATTTAAAAAGAATAGGTTAGTAAAGGGATAAATCAACCCTAACTAGGGTTTGAATTTAAATACTATTAAAATGAGAGTAGGGGGAATTCTTTTTGAAATTTGAAAAAGAATTTCCCCCCATTTAGCTATAGTCAATATGTGGGATTTATTAACTCCTAATATTGACTATGATGAAATTAATTTTAATATCGTCTTTATTATCAAGGTTTAATTAAAATTGGGGATTAATTTTTATATAGCTATATTAATCCCATAATTGATTTAATTTTATTAACTAGGGTTATTAATAAGGAATTTTATATAGTTATTTTTAATATTTAATTAAATATGGATGTTAGATTTAAAATTCCTTTGGGGGATTTTATTAATGAAATTTATTAATTGTTTTATGTAAAATTCTAGCCTATGAGGTCATTATTGGCCAATTATTTGATAGTTGAAATTTAAATGTCTTAGGGGATTTAAAATAGACTTTAATATAAAATATATTTATTTGGCAAATATCATAATTAAATTAGTTAACTTTATTAGCTATATTTAAAAGTGAAATAGCATACGTTCAATTAATTAATTTTATTATGAGATAACATTATCATTATTTTTATTTTGCCTTGAGTATTTTAAATGCTATTGAGATAATTAATATCTCTCGATTTTAATTAGAGGAAATCAATAAGTTTAATTAGATTAATTAATTAAGTTGAGATGGCCCTTTTAGGCCTTTTAGGGAATAATTAGTCTTCCCTAATTATTGTCGTCATATTGATGTAGTTAATTAAATCAACTTTAGTAAATGATTCTATTCAACCTAGAGTTAACCCTTAGTTATGACAACTTATTCATTCCTTTTTAAACGTAGATGTTTTAACGAATTTATGTTGTTTTAAAAAAAGAATTGTTCTGTTTTTGCCCAAAAATTTGGGCATGACAGTATGCTAGGAAGATGTTGAAGAAATTTGGTATGGAAGATTCTAAACCGGTTAGTACTCCTATGGTTACAAGTGATAAATTGACAAGGAAATATGAATCTACACCAATAAATCCTACAAGATACAAGTCTATGATTGGAGGTCTACTATATTTGACTCAGACTAGACCAGATATAATGAATGTTGTTTACATTACATCAAGATATCAAAGTCATCCTAGAGAAAATCATGAGAGTGCGATGAAAAGGATTTTTAGATACTTACAAGGAACATCTAAATATGGTTTGTGGTACCCTAAAGATGATGAGTTTACTCTATGTGCATATACAGATGCAGATTGGCTAGGTGATGTTTATGACCAGAAAAGTACTTCCAATCGAGCTTTCTTTCTTTGAAAGAAACTTATTTCTTGGATCAACAAGAAACAATCATGTACTTCTTTATCTACTACTGAAGTTGAGTATGTTGTTGATGCTACTAACTATACACAAGTTCTATGGATGAAGCAAATGTTGAAGCACATAAAAGTGCATTGCAATGGACTAGTAGTTATTCACTGTGATAACTCTGCAACTATTGACATATCAAAGAATTCAATATTTCACTCTAAGACAAAGCACATATCTATCAAGTATAACTTTTTGAAGGTGAAGGTGGAAGAAAATGAAGTTAGATTGATTTATGTGAACACTAAAGAGAAGATTGTAGACATCTTCACTAAACCTTTGCCTAAAGAATCATTTGAGTACCTCGAAGACAAATTAGGGGTTTCTGCCCCTCCGGCAGAAAACTGATTAATGTTATTTGGCATCAATTCGGTATGCATTATCAAAGATATTATTCATTCTGGATTGATGTGGTGATGCTACAGGGGGAGTAGTTAGTCTTGTGATATAGTAGTTTATGTTTTTGCTTTGATATTTTTGTCAGATTTTTGTCGTTGATATCAAAGGGGGAGAGATATTCATGTGAAAAACTTAAGGAGATATATACATTAGGGGGATAAATTTGTAGAACTTAATTGTGATATCATCTACAGGGAGAGTATGGATCAGAACTTCATTGCTATATTCTTGTGTGGAAGATTTGTTTGGCTTTTCTTGGCAACTTGGATTTTTTTCACATCTAGTGTTGCCATCAATGCCAAAGGGGGAGATTGTTGGCTATTTGGAGGAATTGATTATGTGTTGCATTGATGTTTTGTCATTGATGTCAACACTAGATATTTTGGTTGCTTTACCGGTGGTCCTGGTAGTTTGTTTGGTTTCTGGTTGATTAGATCATGATGATCTGGTATACTCTAGTATGCTTTGGCTTTTGGAATTGTCTTAGATCTGCTATTTATGCTACTCAGATTCATATTCATTCCATTGGTTTTAATTTGGTGATTGGATGCTATCTTATATGTTGGTTAGCTTGGTTTGTTGATCCGGTAAGGGTTTCACCGGCAGAGCATTGTTGAAGATATTTGATGTTATGCATAAGTGGTGTTGGTGTGGCTTCTAGTAGAGATTCGGGATGTTGATGGTGATCGTATTTGAGACTTGGTTGATTGGGATCATTGCATTTGGTACTGGACCTATTATGTACTATCTAGGTTATGGACCGAATTAATGTAATGTGTTATTTGGACTTCTCGATTTGTTTCCGGGATGTCTTATGGGTTGGATATTATTTGTTTGGTCTCAGGCCGACATGCTTCATAATTATATAATTGCTTTATTGTCTGGTGGCTAACCTTATTATTTGTGGTTGAGGGTTTGTATATATATGATGTAAGATCTCATTATAGATAATAAGATGGAATATAAAGGATGTATAGGAGTGAATAATGTAATAATCATTCATGCATAGGATTTGGTTGATCATTGGTGATCTAGTTGGGTTTATGTAAGAGGATTAAATCCTCCAGTATTGAGCTTAATCGAAACTGTGTTCAGGCTTAGGACATGTTATCAATGCAGTTCATTCTTTCTTCCAGATTGTAGTTTGTATTTTTATGTAGTCAGTGAGACTCCTTTTGTAATGAGCAGTGTGCTCTAGGCTATTGGCCTTCCTGAAAGTGCAGGCCCCTCGATTTGTATTCACATACTTACTGCAGAAGTATTATCTGACTATAAGTAGGCTTCCCACCATGGTTTTTCCCTTTACTGTGTTTTCCACGTAAAAATCTTGGTGTCATGTGAATGGTATTTATTCTTTAATTGTTGCTTATGCTTAATTAGCATATCTTCTATTTTGCTAATTGGTTTATGCATTCTGGTATTGATCTTATGTGTTCCAGTATTAAATTTTTAATTTATTAAGGTTCCGGTAATATAGTGGCAACTGATTCACCCCCCCTCTCTCTCAATTTTTTTTCGGTTATTTGAACTGTCTAACAGATTTTTCCTCCTCAAAATCCCCCATGTTTGATGGATCTAACTATGCCTTCTGGAACACAAGAATGGAGGCCTATCTTTCCTCTCTTTATTTTGCTATGTGGATGTCTGTCAAGAATTGGTATACTGTCCCTAGTGTTCCTCCCACTGATCTGGATGCTAAGAAGGAGTATGAGAACAATGCAAAGGCTAAACATGCTATTCTAAGTGGGCTATCAGATAATGAATTCGTCAACGTCATGCACTGCACATCCGCCAAGGAGACTTGGGATAAATTGCAGAGATTATTTGAAGGAGATGCCAAAGTCAAAGAGGCCAAGCTACAATCACTAAGAGGTCAACTTGAAGGCTTGAAGATGAAAGATGAAGAAAAGATTGCAGATTGCCTTCACAGAGTAGATAAAACTATGAACACCATCAAAGGACTTGGAGAGGAAATTGTTGACGAAATTATTGTCAAAAAGGTACTTAGATCTCTCAAATCTAAGTATGATACTAAGTTTTCTTCCATAGAGGAATCCAAGGATCTAAAACCCTTCACAATGGATGAGTTATGTGGCTCCTTAACTGCCTATGAAATGAGGACAACCGATGAAGCATCTTCAAGGAAAGAGGCAGCTTTCAACTCCATCAAAAAGGGTAAGGAAGAGGTTGCTCATAAAGGATCCAGTGACGAATCGAATGCAGAGGTAGAAAACTTTGTCAGAAATCTCAAGAGAGGATCCGGTAAGTATAAAGAAAAGTTACCACTCAAATGCTTCAACTGTGGTAAAGTTGGACACTTTGCTGCAAAATGTCCCTATAATGAAATCAGTGGAGATGAACAAAGAAGTTTTGGCAGAACTGTCAGTAAAGACAAAGAAAGGAATGTCTACCGACAAGGAAGAAGAAGCTATCGGTAGAAGAATAGCCTATATACTATTGAGGATGATGCCACAAATGAAGAAAGTGCATCGAAAGATGACTGCCATAAGGATGGAAGAGAAGTCAATCTCTTTATGGAACTAGATGAACTGGTTGGTGAAGATGAGGAAGAAGAAGACATGGAAGCTGAAGTGGATCTAGAAGGTGAACTCATAAGTTCTCTTGAGTTAAGTAAGACAAGAAGAGAACTCAAGAAGGTCAAGCTTGTTGCAGCAGAAGAACAAGGTCTCTTGAAGCAATCCCTGGATGAGTGCAATCAAGTTATCTCTGACTTAAAACTCCAGTTGGAAGAAGCCAATAGGATATGTGAAGTTACATCCTTTTATTTGATGAAGAAGGAAAAGGAGCATCAAGATCTAGAAGAAGAAATAGTGAAGCTCAAAAAGGATAAAATGTTGAGAAAATAGAAGCAATCGAAAGATACCGGTGGCTTAGGATTTGAAGAAGGACAAATTTCAAATAGCAAAGACACATTTGGTAAGGAGATACAGTTCACTTCTTCAAGTGAATGTGAAGAGAAGAAAACATTCATAGTAAGCAAGGATACCGGTAAGAAGACTTATGCAGAAGCTACAAGAAACCACCCCAAAAATCGGTATGCTCGATCAATGAACCGGAGGCCACACTCAATGTACCCGAATGTAGATCTTAGGAGTAAAGAAAAGGTTGATCATGAAGGGTTCACTAGATTTAGTAGCATGAAAGGAAGACCACCAGTGAGATAGATGTTTGTAGGACCAAGGCAACCAAACTGGTATGTATCAAACTTTCATGGCTATTGTTACTGGTGTAACAAGTTTGGTCATAGAACTAGTGATTATAGATTGATGAACAAGCCCTCTATTAGTTTTTCAAGTAGAAATCCATTTAATGCACTCTGGGATATGAATGTTGTCTATTATCAATGCAATGGATTTGGTCATAGGAGTTTTGAATGTAGGAAAAGTAAACCGGTGTCCTACAATAGTTTTAAAGATTCATCTTTCAATGTAAATGTAAAGTGTTATAATTGTCATGACTTTGGAAATATTGTCAAGAATTGTAAGAACAGGAAAATCAAGCATAAGATGACAACTCTTGAACAAGAACTGATAGCTAAACCGGAGCACAAAAATGTAGTTGACAAGAAGAAGGAAACTCAACCGGTTTGGGTTGAGAAAGAAAAGGACAAAGCAGAATCAAGTCTGATAGTGCATACTATCCTACATGCAAAAAGAAGAAACTTGTGGGTTGTAGACAGTGTTTGTTCCAACCACATGACCGGTGATAGAAAGAAATTTATCAAGCTTGAAGATTGGAATGGTGGCTCAGTAAGGTTTGGAGATAACTCATCTATCAAGATAAAGGGAAAAGGTACTCTAAATATTCATGGCAAATTGAAAGAATGTGATGTATATTGTGTGGAAGGCCTGAAGCATAATTTGCTTAGTGTGAGTCAGATGTGTGACAAAGGTTATAAATTCACCTTTGATTCTACCAGTTTCCAGATAAAGAAGGAGAGTACTGGTCAGGTTGTAGCATAAGGCAAGAGGACAGATGGAAATGTATACAATCTGAAAGAATGTTTTGAATCCCAATGCATGTTGGGACAAGTGGATGAAAGATGGTTGTGGCACAAGAGATTAGGCCACATAAATTTTGATAATTTAGTTGCAATAAGCAAAAAGGGTTGTGTGAGAAATATACCACCCATCATCAAACTGGTAGCACATTTTGTGATGAATGTGTGAAAGGAAAGAAGACTAAAGTGAGCTTCATGAAAAAAGAACTCAACACCTCAAGACCACTTGAACTTGTACATATAGATCTATATGGTCCAACTAGGACAAGAGCTCTTGCCGGTGAGAGATACTTTATGCTCTTCATTGAGGACTATTCAAGAATGACATGGGTCACTTTCCTACAAGATAAATCACAAGTGTTTGATAGATTCAAGATCTTCCAAAAGATGGTATAAAATGAAAGTGGATGCAAGCTGAAATGCCTAAGATCTGACTGAGGTGGAGAGTTCATATCAAATGAGTTTCAATATTACTATGAGAGACATGGAATCAGAAGGCAATACTCAGCCTCTAGGACACCACAACAAAATGGTGTGGTAGAAAGGAAGAACATGACAGTCAAGGAGATGGAAAGAACTATGTTGAATGAGGCAAGTTTACCGGATTTATATTGGAAGGAAGTAGTTCATACTGCATCATATACTTTGAACTAGGTTCAACTAAGAATAAATAGTAGAATGACAACTTATGAGTTGTGGTATGACCAGAAACCATCAATCAAGTACTTCAAGGTATTTGGAAGCAAATGTTTTTTTAAAGAGAGACATGGATGGTTTAGGTAGTTTTGATTCTAGGAGTGATGAAGGGATCTTCCTTGGTTACTCAACTAACAGTAAGGCCTAAAAATGCTACAACAAAATGCTAAGAAGAGTCATTGAGAGTGTGCATGTAAGAGTTGATGAGGATATGCATAAATGTAGACAAGCACAAGTGAACTGATATGATGATTCCCATGATGAAGGTGAAGAAGCTTAGTCAAACAATGAGCCAGAAGAAGCATCTAATAAGGTCCCTAACCGGTATGTACATAAAACCCACTCGAAAGAGAAGATTTTAGGTAATAAGAGTGATGGTGTGCAGACTAGAAGAAGACTTTCCCGCTAAGACATTAAATGAGGCCATTAAAAGTCAGAAATGGATGGATGTAATGGAAGAAGAGTTGCAGCAGATTGATAAGAATGAGACTTGGGAATTAGTCCCTAGGCTGATAGACATGAACATCATTGACACCAAATGGGTCTATCAGAACAAGACGAATGAAGAAGGTAAAATTGTTATGCATAAAGCTAGATGTATGTGCAAGGGTTACTCTCAAGTAGAAGGCATTGATTTTGAAGAAACATTTGCACCAGTAGCTAGACTAGAAGTAAATAGGATGTTTCTAGCTTTTTCAGCCCACAAGGGTTATAAGGTATATCAGATGGATGTAAAATTTGCCTTCCTCTATGGAAATTTGGAAGAAGAAGAAGTGTACATGGACCAACCGAAAGGGTTTTTGTCAAATGATGATGAAACCTTTGTGTGTCAGTTGAAGAAAGCCCTGTATGGTTTAAACCAAGCTCCTAGAGCATGGTATTCAAGGCTAGATAAGTACCTGAAGGAGTAATGATTCAGAAAGGGGAGTGTTGATAGAAATCTCTACATCAAGGAAGATGGAAACCACATGATCATTATGGTTGTGTATGTAGATGACATCATTTTTGGAGGCAACAAGGACACTCTTTGCAAAGATTTTGCTGATTAGATGCAGTTAGAGTTTGAGATGTCAATGCTTGGAGAGCTGACATACTTTCTTGGTTTGTAGATATCACAGCTAGATAAGGGAATCTTTATCTCACAAACCAAGTATGAAAAGGACATGCTAAATAAGTTTCAAATGGAGGACTGCAAACTGATGAGTACCCCCATGATGACCAGAAGCAAACTAAGCAAGAATGATGAGTCACCGATAGTGGATCAAACCTTGTATAGATCCATGATTGGAATTTTATTGTCTTACTATCTCTAGGCTAGATATAATGTAGGCAGTATGCATAGTGGCTAGATTTCAAGTAGCACCTAAGTAGTCACATATGAATGCAGTCAGCAAAATTTTTAGGTACCTATAGGGGACACTCAACTATGGATTAGGGTATCCCAAACAAGGGGAATTTACCTTGGAAGCATACATAGATGTTGATTGGATAGGATGCATTGATGATCGGAAGAGCACAAGTGGTGGTGCATTCTTCCTAGGTGACCAGTCAGTTTCGTGGCATAGCAAGAAGTAGGATTCAGTCTCCATGTCAACTGCTAAAGTAGAATACATTGTTGCTGCCAAATGTTACTCTCAGGTGCTTTGGATGAAGCAGACCCTCAAGGACATACAGGTGGATATCTCTGATCCTATTCCCTTCTGGTGTGACAATTCAAGTGCCATCAACATATCAAATAATCTAGTGATGTATTCAAGGACAAAACATATAGCCATCAAGTATCATTTTCTCAGAGAGAAGGTTGAAGGACAAGGAGTCATGATGGAATATGTCCCTACGAGAGAATAGTTAGCAAACATCTTCACCAAACCATTACTGGTAAGCACTTTTGAGTACTTGAGACACAAGTTAGGAGTTGTGTCACCTACCTCATGCACTTAAGTTTGTAAGGAGATATATGGTTCAGGGGGAGTTCATAGCAGTATCTATATCTCTTGAACCACATGTTGATCATAGGGAGAGTTTAGGATTTTCTGTCTTAGTACCAGTTGTAATCACAAAGAGGAGATTTGACTAAGAGGGGGTACCCACAATCTAACCGGTTACGTATGAATCAAAGGGGGGCATAAAATTGGATATTGAAGTACCCTGACCCTTTGTCATTATGTTAAATGGGGAGAAATCTACCAGTGTGGAGACTTGCAGGTGTGTTGACATCAATGCCAAAGGGGGAGACTGTTGGTATTAGGTTGTTGTTGATGTCAACCGGTATGGAATGGTCACCGGTAAGTAAGTAGTGGTGACTGTTATGGGTGAAGTAAGTAATGATGTCAATTGGGATGAAGGATGGAGTGTGTAAGTAGATAGAAAAGGTATGTTACTGATACACATGAAGTGCAGCATCTACTGGTAAAGAAGGACCACCAGTGAGAAAGCAAAGAAGCAAAGAAGAACAAAGGGATGTGATCACTGGTATACAGAGATAAGTATAAAGTAGTCATTAAATGGACTTAGTGGATGAAACAACATGTTTGATGGAAGGACAAGCTGATCCATCTACAGAGGAAATGTTAGCAAGTATGAAGGTCCATCGATGAAGTTAGGTTATACCAATAAGGTGAGTTGATCCGATAGTGAGTCTTGGTCAATGAAGGATGTCAAACCAACTTTGCAGTCTAAGCATAGATGGATGTCGACAAGGATGACAGGTGGACACCAGGTGGCGAGAATGAAGAGGTTTGTGAAGTGTTCATCAACATGATAGTTGACAAGTAGGTCGACATTAATGAAGAACTCACAAATCATGGGACGATGGCAGGATATTATGGCTCGAGGGAGACAGAGTGGCAAGGTGATTGAAATAACCTTGTAGGATGATCTGATCCTTGTACTTGTAGGCTGAAGGAAACAACCGAGCCATTAAAGGTGATTGATAGAGCAATGCCGAAAAGCATGTTGCAGACATCTAAAAATAGAAAATGTACATTGGAAGGAAAGGATATGGCAGTACTATTTGATATGATGCAGATCATCTTTCCAGAAAAGGAGATCCAATCAGATCTGATATAGATTGAGTTGGTAGAGAAAAACCCTAGCACGCCACCATTTGAATGTTGCTTTTGGCAGGAACCCTCAAATATAAATATGTGAACTCAAGACTGAAGAGTATGATGTTGAATGAGAGTTGTGAGAGAAAAGAGAGCTTGAGAAAGAAGAGAGACTATATGTGTGAGAGTTCCTTTCATAGAGAGTTAGAGTGTGGAGTTAGCAGGTTGAACTGGTGAGAGGTTTTAACTAGAAGAGATAGAGTAATCGGTGAGCTATTATGGTCTTAATAATCAAGTGTACCGGTAGAGATTGAATGATTAGGAAGGCATCCAAGTGTGGTACTGTGTAGGGTGAGGTTATAAGAAAGAGAAGAGAGGTGGAGAGTAACTGATAAGAAATCAAAGAGAGCAATCTGATAACTGGTAGTAGAAGGACTGGTGAAATAGAGGAATTTGGTAACCAACAGACATCAGTTGATCAAGTGTTACAAAACTCATTTGCAACTAGGTTTTATCATTGCATTAAAACTGTATTTTATTGTATTACACTGAGTTAGTGCTTGGTGTAGGGGTTGGTGCTCCTTGGGTTGGTACTCCTTGGGTTGGTGCCCTAAATCATTGTAACATGTTGTTTCAATGTGAGGTTGGATTGGAGCAGTAGACTCCAACAACATTTCTCACTGAGGTTTTTCCCATATTGGGTTTTCCTCATACATTTGGTGTTGTGGATTATGCATTTTTGTGTTTGCCTCTTTTGATATCCTCTCATAGCATACCAGTTTAATTGCTTAGTGTTTAGGTTGTTAATCGGTTCTCAAATCTTGATTTAAAAAGGAAAGATTTTAGGAACCACTAATTCACCCCCCTCTCAATGGTACATTGTGTTCAATAGATACTTCCCTTGTTCCATAATGAATGCCACAACTTTCACAATGGATCTTTAATTTAGGTTCTCCCTTTTCTAAATATACTTTGAGAGTGAGTTTCTCATTGACAAATTCTTCCATTAAACTATTCAGTTTTTTATTCCAAGATAACAATACATCAAGATCAACAACTATGGTTTGTTCCAATGACTCATACCCATCTCCAACTCTTGGTTGTTTATGTATATCTACCTCTATAGTCTCTCTATTGTGTTGAGGGTTTGGTGTACTTTCCACTATATTTGACTCAACCGTACCACCGTACATTATGTCATGTTTCCTCTTAATGCCTATAAGTGTTGTTGTAGCTTTCTTTTTTTGTTCTTTCTTTATATTTAAAAGATGCCCAAGCCCACTAATAAAATCGAAAGGATATTCAATGAGTTCATCATCCACAATTTTATTATGGATGTCAGCAAGTGTACAACCTTTTCGATAAATGACAGTGCCAACAACAAAATTTTCTTTACCAGTAATAATTTCATATTTCATTTCTACAATTGGATCCATCTGCATTATTTTCCACATGTACCTATTAGTTGGTTAAGTAATGGATAAAATTATAATAAAAAATTCAGAAGTCTGGTTATAATATTGATATGAAATGATGTGTATTTTAATCCTAGTGCATCCATAACTAAATGAAAAAAGAAATTTTACACATGAAGGGGTTAATTTGGAAATGGAAAAATTAAGAGTCAATGAAGGTGTTTGTTTTCCTTGGCAGTTGCCTCGAGGAAGTGTTTATTTTACTTGCTATTCTGATTGGGCTTATAGAGGCATGATTTATGAGATCTTTTAGTTTTAGATAATTGTAAATCAACATTTGTTACTTGGAGGGAATGACATGGCTTCACATGGAACTACAATTGCATTCCGTAAGATTGCAAATCTCCATTTTGGTGGTAGAGTCTACCATCCGTGAGGCCATAAAAAAGATTAAACAAAGATTACATTGGAACTCAATGAGTTTATTTTCTGCCAGAACTAAAAAGTAATTATCTAATCGTATCACAACATCAAGGAGACCATTTTGATGACGTTCGTAAGATGTGGGATAATTTGTTTCTTTTTGGAAGTGTTTCCTCCTGACCTCAAAGATCTTATTTCCTTGGGATAATGAATTAATTTGATTGTCTTCGAGCATTCCAGAGAGAAAAGGCACTATAGACGCAGCAGAAGTGAGTTCGAATTCACAGTGCAGTGCTAGCGTTTAGAGAAGATGGCTAAGTATTTTGGCATTAAGTGTCGGTATCTAGAGCAAGAAGATCTGGCAAAGTCACCCGAGGAGCAGGTGGCACATCTATTCAATAAAGAAAATGATAAGAAAAAAGACACAATGGTGGAGATGTTGGGGACAAAATCTAGAGTGAGGGGCACGTCCATGATGGTTTGGTCATGGAGAGCATGTTTGAACCCATTGTTCAAGTACTGGGACATGCCATATCTGCAAATGGCGTAGTGAGGATGGTTCGAGAGGATCTGACCTAGGCAATATTTGAAGCTATGGATACTATTGAAGCAATCTCGGCCTCTAGATGCATGTTGGGCTTCTTTTTCTTGAATGCAGAGGGTAAGAAGGAAAAAGATGCAGAAAGCCCAAAGCCTGTTCAAGGCAAGGATTGTGAAAGAGTATAGCATGGAGAAGTTTGAGGTATTCATGTAGGAGAAAAAAGGAGTCATGCCTGAGGAGATAGTTGAGTGGGTGGTGCAAATCAGGGAAGGGATCAAATATCTATATAATTGAGAGAAGAGATCTCTCATATATTGTTGTGTACTCCTTTATATAATTTTTGATGCTATAAATATATAGGGCACTGCCCCCTAGGCAGGTCTTACTTAAAATCACTTCGTCAAGGTATTGATAGATATTATAAACTGTAAGCGGTATTCACTAGCTCTTACTTACAAATCAAATGATGGTTCTTCATGTATTCTTCGCCCTAGTTTACTAATTTTTTTCACAGATGTAATAGTGCTTTCCATGGTCAACATTACTAAGTTAAAATAGAGGAATGAGAATAATAGTTAAATGGAGGGGACAAGATTGTTTCTAAATACCTGATTAAGTATTGTTCCTTGGTGGTTCCTCGATCCTCTTTCACTGTGAATCTTGAAAAGGGCTTGAAGTTGTAGGCTTCCATGAGGTTTACTTCCCACCTTCTAAATGAACACTGTTTGATGTGTTTTGACTCAAAATGAATATATTTTAAATTCAAAAATGTATTTAATGCATCCAACTTGTCCTTCATGGCGCCAATTTGTGCCTATGTTCAAATTGTTCTCACTTTTTGAAGTGAAATTATGAGTTCCGACAAAGTTCAAATCTCATCTTGCCGGAAAAGTGGATGACCTTCGACAAAATATTGTTATAGGTAATGCTTTCAGAATTTTTGACTCTCGCGATCCACTAATTATGACACATGTAGAAGCCCTATATCCAACCACTACTTCCGACATTTGACAAATAAAAAATACCTTTGAATATTCATATTCAGGATAGCAATTTATAAAACCCCTACATCCTTAATTTATCAATAATATATTGCTTTAGATTTTGGGGATATAAAAGCCCCCAATATGAACACACATGATACCATATTTCCCTAGTGGGTGAAGCCCCCGTGTTTAACTCTTAGCTCCTTCTTAATAGGTTTAGGTCTTACCTAGTTCATATGACTTTGCAGCTATGTGAGCTGATATTTTGAAATGGTGGATAAATGAGACCCTTCTCCAGATTCTCTAGTAACTTGTTGAGCTAAAGCTTGAGTTGTTACACAATAAAAAACCAAGATTTATGTTATTTATACTGAGCATAATCCAAAAGGTTTCATGCATAGGATTTATATAAAATTAAATAAGACTTACAAGTTGCTAATAGCATATCATCATGGACATGAATTGTTCCTGACATGACCAAGCCTAAACCAAATTCAGGGAAGATATATGCATTATTAGCCTACAAATAATTAAATAACAAATATAAGCTCAAATACTTCTAAAGGATATACTGATAATTATGATGAGTACCCTCCATGGATGGTAACAACCAAAAAAATCATAAAATTGACAATGCACCTTTCCCTAACAAAATTGAAATTGCAAAACACTTGAAAAGATGTTACAAGTGCTTGTAAAAGTCATATTTAAATAGGGTCCTATATCATATCACTAATTCAAGTTGCAATGATATAGTTGGCGTGTTTTGTTTCTCTTTATTTATTATCTCCTTATGCTTTGATTAATAGCACCTTTATTCAACTTCTAACAATCAAATTCCTCCATTCATTTTCATATGAAGTTGACAACAAATTACTACAATTGTTTATGTATTAAAAATATAGAAATTCTCTTGTCGGTGGTGGTACTTAGATATCCAATATTTGCTTTGCAATAAAATGACAAAAACTCAACAATTCCCTTACTACAATTTATGTAAAGTGAAAAAAGTGTACCTTACTCCATGTATACACAACTTTTGGCTTAGGTTCAACATCCGACATGTCATTTTTTGAGTATTCTCTATGTATAATCACATTCGCATTCTCCTTATAAATTATATCATCTAAATTACTCATAATATAAACATTATGAAGTGTGATCTAAAATATTAATGTAAGAGAATAATATGAAATAATTTATTAAAAAATTACTCTATACAGAATTGATAAAACGACATTTTGATAAAAAGTAGAGAAAGTGGTGATTGGTAATAGAATAAAAAGTTCACAAAGGAAATAATGAGATGCAAAAGGAGAATTAGGAAAGAGGTGGACTGAAGGTACAAGAAAATGAAGGAAAGGTAAATATCAAGATTACCTAGTTAATACTTAATGCTAACAAGATCAAGATCTACAAACAATTTTTAGGAGGTGAGAAAGAAAATTGTAGAGGATTGTGAACCTTTAAAATTGTGTAGTATTTTTGTATTTAATGTGAATTTAGATACCAACATGAAAATTTCAATTGTGAATATTTTGAATATTATTTTGAATCCTATGTTAGAGGTTTCAAAAAGGACAATATCATAGTGAAGCTCATTTTCATTTGGACTATAATGAATCAAATTAAAAACTTGATGGGGTATCATTACTCAAATTGTCCCAAACTAGTTATCATTTTTTTAGTATTAACATTTCTAGAAATAACCTTTCAAATTAAATATGATAGGGATAAAAAATTTAAAGGGGGATTGTGATTTATGAGAATTTTGAGTCTATATCTACATGCATTCTCTCCAAGCTTTGATATGATCAAGGAATTTATGAAAGAACCTTTATGAATCCAAACCCAGAGGTTATGAAATGATGATCAAAAGAAGTATTCAAAGTGATTGGCAATTGCTTGGGTGGTATTATATAGTTTTATGGCTACAACGAATAAGGAATTGGTTTCATATGCTAGAATTTATGCAAGAATTGATTTGACCAAGCCTAATCATCATGCAATAAATCACAAGTTATTAGTGGGTTCATGGGTAAAGGATTTGTTTGCACATTGTTTCAAATTTTAGAAAGTAAGTTATGTAGCTAGAAAGTGTGAGATAGGAGTGTTGAACGGAGCCTTAAAAAGAAAATTCAAAAAAAATGGTGGGAAATACCTTAGAAGACAAATGCACATATAGATTGTAATGAGAAATTAAAAGGGATTAAGCCTTTAGTTCAAAAGGATGAGAAGAATGGAAATATAAAGGTTCTAGAAGTGAAGGAGACTCTATCAAGTAAGGAGGTAGAACTAAGGGGGGTAGTAGGAGAGGAGGAGGAAATCCTTACATAGTATTAATGTAAGATGCTCTAGATGTTGTACAATACACATTCTCTCATAAATTCTTTGTAATAATATGTGCAAACAATAATGAAGACTCTAATCTGAGTGAGGTCTAACATGTCTTGATTGTATATATGCAATTGTAATCGAATGATATATAATGAAGTCAGTTACTTTATTTTTTGATTGAGGGTTTTATACAAACTTATATTCGTTTAGGATCTGATTAAAAACTGAGGGGCAAAAATGACACTTTTGTACCAATGACATACATAGAAACACATACTTAGGGTTGCATAGCCTTATTATGTTTCCACCCACTACACAAAAAATTTTGTCGATACACACATTTACATATATATATACATAAATACACATTTATGTGTATATATGTATGTTTATGTGTGTGTGCATGCATATATATAGAGAGAGTGACACACACACATATACAAAGAGAAATAAGCATAATTGGTTGACTAAAGAAATGAAACACTAAAAAAGGTGACCCATTGCAACACTTGAAAAGTTAAAGATAGAAAGCAACCCACAGTTGACATGGAAAATAAAGCCCTCTGTCACAAGCAACAACAAATTATATAAAATCATCATCTTTTACAAAAATTTATTGTTATTTTCTAACTCTTAACATATTGGACCCTATCACACAACCTTTCAACAAATGAAACAATGGAATTGTGGTTCATTGGCAAAAGAAAACATTAGATGCTTTCAAAACATTTCAATTTTTACATATAGAAAACAAAGAAAATTAACATTTCCTCTTTCATAGCTCTGCTCACTATGGTAAACCGACACATATAATTAGGCAAATATACATACTTGTTGACTCTTCTTCACCCTGCCACCACACAGACAACAAACCTTGGTTTCCTGACACGTCCACTTGAACACTGCAAATGATAAACAAATTTGATAGTTAAAAATACACCACTGTTATCCATCATCACATTGAGTTATAACCAAAGAATATAAAATCGAGTAAGTGTTGATTTCTGGGAAGATTCCTCTAGTTTATTAAATTGATCTACCCAAACAGAGGAGAACTACTCAACCCCAATTATCAAACAAGGGGGTCTTTATTTTTCTTAAGAGGCCTTTTTGGGATTAAATATAATTTAAAATGTTTTAATTGACAGAGTATTAGAGAGGAGAAAGAGTAATTTATAACATTAAAAATGAAAAATAGATTTAATATTCAGATGAATTGTAATGCCCCCGCTATGAGACCTAGAGGACTTAAACAAATAAATCAATGAAAATGCAAATAATTTATTTTCTTTTTGAAAAAGATAAACTATATGTATGCATAGAGTTACATTCCACAACATGATAATAGAATAAGATGAACAAGTAATAGCTAGCAAAAGTCCTCAAGGCCTCACAACGTCGTTACTCAAGCATTAACGAAATAGCCCAACAAAAATAAACATAAAGATCATCATAAAATAATGAAATAACGTTTAATAGATAAGATCAAGAAACACAATACATTGCTAGGATAATATACATATAATCATCAGTTACATTACAATGTATCCATAAGGATATAGTCTTCAAAAGTACAAAAATGAAATGAACACATAAATCTGGATCCATCAAGAAGGTATTTAATCTTCACTCGAGCCAACACGAAGATGCTAAAGGATGATCAAAACCCAATGGGTGCAAAAAGAACTCCACCCAACCATGTGGTACCATTAGGTCCACCCCTCGTTCTAGGAGATATCAACCAGACCCACAAGACAAAAGCAAACATACATGGGTACATACATGACTCACATGAGACTCACAAGACTACTATCACAAGTGACTAAAGAAAACCAACCAATTCCAGAGGCCCAAATAAATCCATGGAAAGAAAAAATAATAATTAGAGACCACTAGGTATGCAATAGGGAAGATTGTCATCACTAGGTTGTCATGGGTTACCCTGGTGAGTCTTCACTAGGTCCCAACCCCCATTCTGGGTTACCTTGGTGACCTCTACCAACCCTCGGCCCCCTTACAAAACTCTAGAGGACCACACCAACCTTTCAAAGGGAAAAGATTGGTGAATGTCATTCCAGGCCTTCTCTACTTACCTCAAACCTATACAAGCATTCGAGAGTGAGAGAGGCAACAATTAATCTTTCTAGTGTGATATAGCTACCACCCAAGCTCTTTAGTTTAAATTTCCATTTGATTACAAAACCCTCATTGAGTTACCCTAGCGACCTCTTTGGGTCCCGACCCCCAATGAGAGCCACTCTCCCTTGACTTGAACCTAGGATTCCCAAAATACAACATAATACCTAAGACACTCAAAAACTCGAGATGACAAGGTCCCAACCATAGCAAGGCTTAACTCACTTGCTAGAACTAGATTACAATTAAGGTGTAACAAATGCAAGATAGGAAAAGACCATCTAGCATTAAAAGACATACAAAAACACTGATTCAACTACATTAGGAGACGAAGAACATTCATACACAATAAAGGATTCAAACACATCCCTTAAGCCTCAAGAATCTAAATACATTTATCACAACAAACCCAATGTTTATGACTTATGATAGTGTAGATTCAAAAGCAAAAACAACATCATATCATGCCAAACATATAAGAGCCATTTCACAATTTAATAACATAAAAGACCTTAACTTTTACTGCACATCAATTAATCTTTTATATTAATTTTAAATAACTCAAAATAAAAACATACCATGACCCATTTAAGTCTATATAATACGTACAATATAATTGACTCTTTCAAAGCATAGAAGAATCATAATCTCATTATTCAATTTATGGCTATCATTGTTTATGAGCGAACAAGCAATTAATTACTTGGATGAATTAATAAATTCATATATATATATATATATATATATATATATATATTGTTTTGTGAATATGTTGTCACCAGCGTACCAATGACAAAATCTATTTTTCACACACAACTATGTTGAGACAAAGTCTCTCCTCTCATCAAGGGGAGGTTCCCTAATAGAATGTTGGTATTTCAGCAACTTGAAAGTAAATTCGGGGGTGTAAGAGAAAGATGTATAATTCTCTTTTTTCAGAATTAACATATATCCCTTCACTTGATAAAACTTCTTACAAACTAACAAACTAACAACACTTGCCTACAATGATTAAAATATATCCCTAAATAGCATAAGCACAGAGTCTTATGTGAGTACAATCCAATTTCCAATCTAATAACTATTTTAACTTGCAGCTCAAAGTCTTCAAGATATAAGTGAAACTTCCATTAACCAAAAGTAATCAACTATAGTACAAAGCCTCCCGCTTGATCACCATATAACAATAATATTTTCCAAATATGAAAGATAGCTCAAAATTTATAATCACAATTAGAATGCTCCTTTAGTAACATAAACCAAACATCAATACTATCAAGGAATTAAAGAACATATATATAAGAAATGAATGAAAGAACATTCACTCATATACACAATTTCTTGCCCAACTCAAAGTTTGGAAACAAAGGGAATTGTCTTCTTTATTTGCTTGATTAATTTTCACAACAAAAGAGCTCAAAGTCTCACTTGAGGCAATATTTCGGTAGAGTTTTGCTAAGTATATAAAAGATAAATATTTATAAATGAGGTTCCTCCTTTTATAGGAAAGGAGTGGAGAAAAAGTGGGTACAATTGACTAATTCAACTGCAGAGTCCTAAATGCTTACTACTACCAACATAAAATAAAAATGCAACTGCAAGAAAATTTGCAGTAAGAAAAGATGCAACTACGTGAAAACTACTTAGTGTCAATGAGGACACTTTATTCTTCATTTTCCTCCCTCCAGATTTACTTGGAGAAGGATTAGAAATCTGCTAGAATCTGTAACATTTTCATCATGTAAATCAATATTCACCATCAGACTGTCGGCTTCAAAGACCATAGTGATGCCTGCAAGATCAAAATTACCCTTAGACAAAGACAGAAAAATCAACAGATCGGGTTTTAAAACCTGATCTGCACTTCACTTGGGTAGGTCATATTGGCAGATAAAACCTGATCTACTAATGTTGTAGATCAATACTGCAGGTCAAGTTTTAAAAGATGACCTGCACATGTATAGAAAAAGACTGACAAGGTGGGTTTTAAAACCCGACCTGTCACTAGGTATATCTAGATTGACAGGTCGGGTTTTAAAACCCACCCTGTTAATGGAGTCGGACAAGATCTGGACATTGGGTTTTAAAACCTGATGTGATAGTAAAAGAGGTTAGTGGGTTGGGTTTTAAAACCCGATCTACCAATGGGGAAGACCTGCAAGTCAAGTTTTAAAACCCGACCTCCACTACTTTGCAGACCAAAAATGCACTTCGGGTTTTAAAACCTAACGTGTAGGAAAACACAAGAAACATTGCATTTCAAGTTTTAAAACCCGAAGTGCAATCAAAAGATGAAATAAAAGATAAAGGTAAAAACATGAAAACAAAAAATGACTAAAACGAAGATGCAAACTGACATGACTTACGAGGGAACTCGATCGACCTTGGAGGACGTAGGCTACGAAATGGACAAGATTCATAGGGGTTGTCCCATGATTCAGGCCAGCTAAAATCGGTGACAACAACTGGCTCTGACTGGGGAATGACCTTTACTAATAAAGGTTATAGAATCCAGAAATCCAAGTGCCTTTATCATCCATTGGGATATAGAATCAAGCGATAAAGACACAGATGACAAGACTGACGTAAAGCAATCTTGAAAACAAGACAAAAACTCGTGCAATTGCACTTATTGAAAAATGAAACTAACCTAACCTAAACTAACTGACCATTGCAACCCCCCTAAATGAAACCATTCACGAGTTCACCAAAATAGTTACCTTTCTTCAGCAACTTGCAATACCTTGCATGATCATAAGCAGCCACAACAAATTGAGGCATGAACAAATTATACCATAGATTGATGCACTGCTCCTTGAAAAACATGAACAAATTCTCTCGCCTCCTCAAATAATCATACCTATTGTTGCTCCAAATTGGATCAATGAATTTGGACTGCCCTTTCTCAACCATAGATGCATCCTTTATCCCTTCCTCCATTATATCTTCATGCTGAGGAGCAAGTGTGACTTTTGACATCTTGTCAGCTTCCAACCAAGATAGATGTCTTATAGGACATCCTCTTGAAAAGACGAAAATAGAACTCTTCTTACGGATTACATCTTTATCAACTACTTCTTCAACCATAACCTCATGCTGAATAGAATGAGTTTCCCCATGTGAGCCAACTAAAGACATGACTACATAGCTTGCTTCTTCATGTTGTTCACAAACTTCAGATTTTGGAGAATTGTCATCAAGACTTGAGAAAAATTCCTCTATTATGTTTGTGAAAAGGTCTTCATCAAGTTCCTTGTTATCTTCATGCATAATATGTTTAAGTTCATGAGCTTAAAATATAGATGTAGTCTTCTCATCTTGTTCAACTTGACTGATACCTTCATGCATGTCCATATCTTCACATCTCATGGTGATTGTCCTCCTTTACCAGCACCTTTGAAAAGTGGCCTTCAACCTCTTGTTGTGTATTGTCCATGGTATCTAGCATGGACCTTTCTTTTTGTTCAACAACTTTCTGGTACTACATAAACCAAATATTAGAGTCACCAACTATGTCTGCTTCCTCCTCTTGGAAGAGATTAGTGAGATCACTCTATTTATATTCATAACTCCCCACTTTTATATTTGTTGATGGTGCCTCAAGTGCAAGCCCTTCTGGTGGTGAAGGAAGCTTGTCCTGATTTTTAGCTACATAACTAGGAGCAGTATTTGGATACAGCCTCCTTGGAATGTCTTCATAAGGAGAAGATAATGCACCTTGAGCTATTTGCTTTTTTATGGGAAAGCAACTCATTAGCCAACATATGCACCATGGGATTTGTTCTCTTGGTAGACCATGCTCCCAAAGAAGAGTTTCTTTGAATACATTTGGCTCTATCTTTATCTTACCAGCAAGGATAAGATCATCTTCAACTTTTGTGGCTAATTGTTGCGCAACAGCCAAATCTGCAAGAGCATTTCTATGCAAAACAAAACTCACCTCCGACAATTGTGCATTTATAAAGAAACATTTTGCATATCCTTTGCGAAAGCTTGAAAAAATACAAGAAAAGAAATTACAATGAATAGGATACCAGTATACTTCAGTGAAATTTTTAGTGGCTAATATTTGCCAATAGGTTATTTTTTGGAATTTGGGAATCAAATTTTGGCTAATAAGTTCAACTTTTAAGGTGACTTGAATCACCACATTTTTATAAATTTTTATTTTAGTGTCATTTCAATCACTAGAGAATTTATTTTATTAATTTTTTAACTCAAAAATTTGCCACAATATACGTTACATGATTGGATTAGATTCACCAATATTTAATAATTTATTGTATAAATCTAAATTAATTCACCAATAATATATCATAATTATTAGTTACTTTAGGGTTATATCAACAATGTTTAGTTGCCAACATTGATTTAAAATATAATCTAGTAACCTTTATTGTAATCCATGAGGTAAATTGTACCAACAAGTTATAATGCTTATGGGAGTTGAAATTTCTTTTGAATTGTTGACCTCAATGAAAATCAATGGTCTAAAAGCAATTTTTGGCTCCATGAGTGTTACAAATTGCTGGTACGTTTTACCTGACAAAATACAAAGATGGTTATTAGATTATTTTAAATTAATGGTAGAAAATAAATAAAGTAGAGTCTACCCCTTAAACTCATTAATGATTTCCACCTTTAGGCCTCTAGTTTTCTATTAAAACAAATTTTTCAAATGAAGGGATTTGGAATAGTAATTAATGCATACTCTTATTATATTTCAATATTCACCAATATTTTCTACCAAAAAAATTAACATAAAAAAATTCGCTAATGAAATTAATATTTTTCATTAAAAAAAAAAGATTTGCCAATAAAAATTATTATTTTCTTTTAAAAAAAATAAATATTTGCCAAGATTTTATACAATTTTTTGAGAGGGGGTTTCTTAAAGTTTTCACTAGTATACTTTAACCAAAAGCATGAGGCCTTTGGATGTGTATTGTATCCCCAGTAGAGTCGCCAAGAAACTGTTGGGTGAATATTTTGTCACCAGCGTACCAATGACAAAATGTATTTTTCACACACAACTATGTTGAGACAAAGTCTCTCCTCTCATCAAGTGGGGGTTCCCTAGTAGAATTTTGGTCTTTCAACAACTTGAAAGTAAATTCGGGGGTGTAAGATCAAGGTGTATAATTCTCTTTTTGCAGAATTAACATATATCCATTCACTTGATAAAACTTCTTACAAACTAACAAACTAACTACACTTGCCTACAATGATTAAAATATATCCCTAAATCAGCATAAGCACAAAGTCTTATGTGAGTACAGTATACGGGAAAAGCGGTTCAATGAAACTAAAATTATGAAAATTATTCAAAGACTTGCCCACACACCAATGGGACTCTTGGTGCAAGTTATGGAGCTATAAGGAATAGCTCAACTTCCCAAGGGGTGTTCCATTGTTCTCTATCTCACAAGATCCCTCAATCTAATGCCTTTGCTCTCAGATCAATGAGCAAAGTGACTTAGGGATGACAAATGTAAGAATGAAGGATATTTTAGAATAAATTTAGTATGAATGCATCCTATCTATGCATGATTCTAACAAATGAACTAAACTAGATGATAAGATGACAATATTAGTAAAAATACTATCCTAACATGATATACTAATTATATGATTTAACTAAGATGATAGAAATGCTTGTAAAATGATTATTAGATTTATTTCAATTGCAAAGAGAGTCTAGATGCTTGCTAAAATTGAGTATAAGTATGATGCTAAATACTTGGATGATAAAATGGAGGGATGAGGGCTCTATTTATAGGAGAAATGGGGCAATGGATGGTCAGGATTGGGTGATCCTATCAAGGGTCGGGATTGAAAGTTATTAATCCATGTTTACAATTCTCGCAATGAAATGGTGACAATTGTCAACATAAGACTGCTTGAGAGGACATGTAAGAAACATTAAATGCTTGAGAAGACCTCATGGTTACCTTAGGAGGTAAGGGTTAAGGTTAGGTTAGGGTTATCCCTTGGATAAAGCTTTTACCCAAGGGGTAAACTCTTGTGCAAGGGTTAAGGAGATAACCATGGTCAAAGAAATGAATTCTTGATGAGACCCCTGGGTTAGATGAGGGTTGAGTTATGCAAAAAGTCTCTACCATGCCACAAAGGGTTAGTTAACCATTAATGGTTTGAAAGACTTTGGGGACAAATTTGTAAGAGTCCTTCCAAATTTGGGGGTATTCAACAAGTTAGCTTGTTGAAGGCAGAAAGGCTTTAATGCCTTTGGAAGACTTTACTCCAAATTTGAGAAGTGACATCCTCAATTTTAGGGAAAGGGGATAATTGAAGAGTTTAGGCTATTTGATTAGGAATAGATGGGTTCTAGAATAATGCTTTAGGAGGCAAGTGTGAGATGTAGGATTTTGCAAGTGGGTGAGGGATAATATGATTTAATTAAAATAAATTGCTTTATTTCAATTATGGTTGCAAGTGGAAGATTAAATAAATTAGATTTATTTATTTATTTGGGGTGAACTTATTTAATTAAATATAAATTTAATTAAATGTAGAGAGAAAGGATTTAATTAAATAAAATGATTTATTCAATTAAATGATATAAAAGGCTTAAGTGAATTTAAATAAATAAATTGAATAATTTATTTAATTAAATAGAGGAATGTGGATGATTTAATTAAATTAGATTTAACTAAATAGTGGAATGAGAATAAAATGAACATTAAATATTCATTTAGGAATATGGTCATTTTTATACATCTACATTTTACCCCTCTTTGAAGTGACGTGTGTGCACATGTTGATTCAAAGAAAATTGATGTGTTGTCAAAATTTGACCATGATCTGTGTGATGTTGTGTATCGAGATGTTCATGTCGTGCCCTAGATTTGATAAATGATGTTGATAATGCCCCTCGGGAGAAGAATCAAAAAATTTGAAAATTTGATTTGATTTTGATAATTATTGATAAATTTCATCGCATTTTAAAATTTGGTCTATGTTGAATGTGTTAATTTGATTCATCTCTCGATAATGATGTTTGTTAGGATTAAAAGCGAGACCATGAGCAATTTACATGTTCCACCACTAAACCCTAATTTCCGTTTACCCTATAAAAAGGTAAAAAGTGGTTTTATTTTTATCATTTGTGCTTGTTGAGTTTGGAGAAAGTGAAATTTGGAGAGAAAGACAAAATGTCGGTTCCCCATGCTTCTCATCGATTTGAGCGCGTTCGTCGGTACCGGAGGCCTGCCATGTATGGACCACCAGTAAGTCATCAATTTTTGCCCCTTTTTTCTTTTCATTTTATCATTTTTGGTCATGTTTTTCATTTTTTAACACTGAATTTAATGGTTTAGCGTGTAGGGTCTGCACCCTAGCGCATACGATAAAAAGGGTAGCGCATAGAGTGTTAAAAACTAGGGTAGCATCCGGGTTGGGTTGGGTAATGCATAGGCAATTTAGGATAGCGCATCTAGGACTTTTAGCGCAGAGGGATAATAGGCTAGCACTTAGAGGGGAAAGGGTAGCACATAGGTGAAACCTAGCGCATAGGGTCAACAGGGTTGTGCATGGGTAGAATAGGATAGCACATAGGTGAAACCTAGCACGTAGGGTAAAATCGGTAGTGCAAGGGTGGAGTAGGATAACGCATAGGTTTTTTTAGCGCATAGGGTCAGAGTGGTGGCGCATGGATAGGATAGGGTAGTGCATAGGAATAGTTTAGCGCATAGGGTGAATTTGGTAGCGCATAGTGGATTTTGGGTAGCGCATAGCTAGCAGCTTAGTGCGTAGATAAAAGTTTTTAGCGCGTAGGCAGAAAATGTAGTGGAAATTAGAATTTGTTGAGGGATTTGTGAGATGAATGAAGATAGGTTGGCATAAGTAGGTGTCTGCCAATTTTTCTTGGATGGGTGTGATATTCAATCTGCTTGCATGTTGCATGTTGCATGTTGTTTTGAAAAAAAAAATTGATGTCCGATATGAGTTCCGATATGGTATTTGGATATGGATTTTTGATAGATAACTTGATTTGATTTGCGTTGTTTCAAGTTGATGTGAATGTGATGTTGATATGGATTGTTATGATGTGGATTTTGATATGAAACTTGATTAGATTTTCAATGTTTCAAGTTGATATGAGCTTGATATGAGCCTGATATGATTGACAGTGTTTCAAGTTGATATGAATGTGAAACTTGATTTGTTTTTCAAGTTGATATGGATGTGAAACTTGAGTTGTTTTTAAAGTTGATATGGATGTGAAACTTGAGTTGTTTTTCAAGTTGATATGGATGTGAAACTTGATTTGTTTTTCAAGTTGATATGGATGTGAAACTTTATTTGTTTTTCAAGTTGATATGGATTTGATAGATAACTTGATTTGATTTGCATTGTTTCAAGTTGATATGATCTAATGTTGATATGGATTGGATATGATGTGAAACTTGATTTTTTCAATGTTTCAAGTTGATGTAGATATAATATTTTGATATGGATTTTTGATATGATAGTGGAATTGATATTGGACATGTTTTGCTTGTGATAGGAGCAACTTGGGGTTGTGTAGTCGCAAGAGTGATTTCTGAGACCATGGTCTTTGATTCCACAATTGACACAAGCAGACAGGGACATCATTAAGAGATCTGGATTATCCTCTTTGTTAGAGATGCTCTGGTATATCATTAACTGAGGTTTATTGATAGATTTGGCAGAGAGGTGGCATAGTGACACCAACACCATTCATTTGGTGACAGGTGAGATTATAGTGACACCTAAGGATTGCTACTGTATTTTGTGGATTCCCATGGTAGGTGCACTATTGCCATATGAGTAGATTGAGGAGGGCGAGACAGAGGCCCTTCACCGGATTCTGCAGGATGATATGATTTGCGGTTATGAGATCCCCTAGAAGGAGTTTATTGATTTGGATTACACCCCTCTACCATCAGTATTGGTAGGTTTCATAGGTGGCTTCTTATGTCTCGACCATAGGTCGAAGGGACTGGTAGTGGGATAGGAGTTGGTCTTGGAGGATATGGTGACACAGAGTTGTCGGTTTGCATGGGGGTCTGCTATGTTGGCCCACCTATACAGGGACTTGCATCAGGTGGTATACTTGTAGTATAGCAGTTTATCAGCTGGGGTTACTTTGTTACAAGTATGGGCATGGGAGTACATTCCTGCAACGAGGCCACTTGTAGATAGGGATAGGCCAGTTGGACAAGCGTACGCATATGGATACACAAGGATAGTTTTCTAGTGTAAGCTAGGCAAACTAGAGCATTGGAGGAGGGTGCTTGATGATATCGATACGGTTATCTGGAGACTGTATATGGAGTGTGAGGTGTGGGAGGAGGATGGGATGGAGATTCCCTATGTCTATATGTCCCAATTTTTGATAGGGTGGATGCCCTTTGTGATTGAGAGATTCCTGCATAGCCGAGTTCAGCAGCAATATGGACGATAGCATGGGATACCACATGGAGCATGCTTATATGCTCGACGGAGGTAGGATGTGCTAGAGTGGGGACCGACCATTGATAGCATTGTAGCAGTTGAGGAGTACATGCACCTAGCCGGCCAGATATGGGACTATGCCTACGGGGTAGTGGATGCAGGCATGACAGAGGAGTTCTCAATGCTCTTTGTGTCTCATGCGGTGGCCAGGATATTTGATCCAGCAGAGATGATTCCCTCTTTTGATGAGGATGAGGATGAGTAGCCCGAGAGGCTAGGGAGACAGAGAGATGAGGGAGAGGAGTTTGATGAGGGAGGTGGGGATGGTGGAGGAGGTGGTCGAGGTTGGCGTGGAGATAGAGGGAGAGGAGATCAGGGGAGGAGAGGAGATAGAGGTGGAGTTGGTGTGGATAGAGGGATATGAGTTGAGAGAGTAGTGCGGCGGGTCGTGGAGGATAGAGGCAGGGGAGGTTTGGCGATTGGAGCTGGGGGTGGTAGGCAAGAAGGGGATGTGATAGCAACTATGGGTGGGACAGATGATTTCAACTGACCTACCCAGAGGAGGAGGTCAAATGTTCTACCCCCACCATTGTCGAGGACAGGGAGAGGGACAAGGGGTACCACGACATAGGTGCCCCTCCAAATTCAGATTCCTACTCACTGAGAGGATGCTCAGATTAGATCTTTATAGTTGTCAGTGTAACATCTGTAGACAGTTACTGGCACATCAGTGTCAGATTACACAACTGACCACAGAGCATGATACAGTTTTGGAGCGCTTGGGTCGAACGGAGGCTCAGACAGATAGTCTGGAGAGAGCGGCGGCTGGTGGCTTGATGAGAGACACTTTGAGGGAGATGTAGTATACAACCAAGGAGGTTGATTACTATCAGTGGTTGTATGAGGATCTGGTTCCCAGGGAGCACAAAGCTCCCAGTTTTACGGTGATGAGATCTAGTCGATCTAGGCAAACAGCTTCGAGGACAGAGAGCAGAGGCATGACCGGGCCGACTCGTCAGGATCCACCTAGAGATCCAGGTGCTGGGACATTTGTCATGAGACTGTCACCCTCAGGAGATAGTCATACCTGAGAGACCTTGTCTCTATTGTATTTTGATCATTTTGTTGTATTTGGGATAGATATGACATATTTTGTATACTTGATCATTTTTGAGATATATATATATATATATATATATATATATATATATATATATACGACACCATTTTCTTTGATCCACATGTGATGTGTTCGATGGATGATGCTTTATATGATTTTTGATGATTCTATGATGATGATGCAATGTTTAGATAGATGAATGTGATTTTATATTTGATGGATATTGATGTGATGATGCTTTATATATGATATGTGATATGTATCTTGAAAATGAGATGTATGATAATGATATGATGTGAGATGTATCTTGAAAATGAGATGTATGATAATGATATGTTGTGAGATGTATCATGAAAATTAGATGTAGGATAATGATATGATGTGAGATGTATCTTGAAAATGAGATGTATGATAATGATATGATGTGAGATGTATCATGAAAATGAGATGTATGATAATGATGTGCAACTAATTTTGAAATGATATGCAACTAATTGTAAATGAAATGTAACTAATTGTAAATGATATGCAACTAATTGATCATCCTCATTCTTTCGTTTGTCATTCCTGTATAGTCACATGTTGTTGCTTTCTTTGTGTGTATCATCATTGAGTTGTTGGGATATGTTGAAAATTTATACAAGCATAATGGTATAATTGAACCATAATGACCTGAGAAAAATTTACATGATTTTTTATTTTACAAGATGGCACAAGCATCGAGGTATAATTGAACCAAGATGACCTGAGTGTGGCTTGCATATAAATCGACAAAATTAAACCATTTGTATGCGCAAAGTGGAACTATGTCTTTAGTGATATGCTTTGAATCACGTCTCGAGACAAGTATTTGCACAGTACAAGTGATCGCCTCACAGACAGAAAACTAAAAAAATATTGGAGTCCCAATTACTTTCTCTAGCTCGATGCATTGTTGAGAAAAATTACAAGATCCAAAAGTTCAAAAAAATCTAGGGGCAAAAATAGTCAAAACTTCATGCAAGATGCAAACATTTTATACTTCAAAAAATCATCCATCATGTGTTGTGAATCTGTTAAGTGATCAATGTTTTGTTCTCGTGATTGTTGATTTGTTTGTTGGACATGATGCTTTTGGTCTGCTACAAGTTTTGATTTATTGATAGGATAGAATGTGGATCAATGTTGCCCCTAGCTAATTTTACCTCTTGACGTGGATATGTACAGTGATTACCAAGCCATGGTGGGATATGATGCTTTTGGTCTGCTACAAGTTTTGATTTATTGATAGGACAGAATGTGGATCAATGTTGCCCCTAGCTAATTTTACCTCTTGACGTGGATATGTACAGTGATTACCAAGCCATGGTGGGATATGATGAAATGATTTTGGAATAAACCAGGATAGTGACTATGCTAAGTATGTCCTGGATAATACTATTTTGATCAAATGTTGGGTGATGGCCGGTAGTGCTTGACTGTGGATATAAAAGTTCAAGAGTAAAGATAGATAGAGTAGTTGTCCTCTTACAATAGCGCTTGTTGCCAGGTTTTCACCAATTGTTTTTATTGCACCTTTTTGTTTGCTTTTTCTGATTTTTTTATTTTTTGTATTTTTGTATTTTTTTATTTTTTTTATTTTCTAACTTTTTTGTGCATTAGACTGCTCAAGTATAGTATTTCTTCAAATGGATGTTATTAGTTGGTTCATCGAGCACATCCCCTTCTGAAGTTGTTAAATGATAGGTGCCTAATCCATAGGCTGATATGATGACATAGGGACCCAACCAGTTAGATTCAAATTTCCCTTTCTTTTCCTGATCCTGTTGATTTCTGGGATTTTCTTTGAGTACTAGATCACCAATTTTAAAAATCCTAGGGATGACCTTGTGATTGTAGCTTCGGCAAATGCGTTGTTGATATGCTTTGAGGTGAGTGTAGGCATGTTGTCATTTTTCATCTAGATGTTCTAGCTCTTGCAGTCAGTTTACTCGATACTCTTCATCCGGAATGAGACCTTTCAAAGATACTCAAAGTGATGGAATTTCCACCTCAAGGGGTAAAATTGCTTCTAATCCATACACCAATGAATATGGCTTAGCTCCTGTAGGTGTGTGAATGCTAGTTTTGTATGCCCAAAGTGCTAGATTGAGTTGCACATGCCAATCTTTTCCTACATCATTTACTGTTTTCTTGAGGATTTTCAATATTGTTTTGTTGGATGCTTCTACTTGACCATTCCCCTGCGGGTAGTAAGGTGTAGAGAAATGATGTTGGATCTTGAATCATTCACATAGTTCTTGAATATCCTAGTTTTTGAAAGGTCGTCCATTATCTGTGATGATGGAACTTGGAATGCCATATCTGCAGATCAGATAATTAAGAATGAAAGAGGCAATTTGTTTTCCAGTCACTGTGGTCATGGGGACCGCTTCAATCCATTTGGTAAAGTATTTTGTTGCAGTGATAATGAACTTGTGTCCATTTGAAGATGAAGGGTGTATTTTGCCGACTAAGTCTAGTCCCCACTAGCAAAAAGGCCAGGATGTTGTGAATGGCTACAATTCCTGTGTTGGTGCATGTATAAGATTGCCATGGATTTGGCATTTAGGATATTTCTTTGCAAAATGATAAGAATCCTTTTCCATTGTCTGCCAGTAATATCCCATTTGTAGAATTTTTTTAGCAAGAGTAGGACCACTTGAATGTGTTCCATAGATACCTTCGTGAAGCTCTTGTAAAGCATAGTCAAATTTGTTACGATCAAGTCAACGGAGAACAATACCATCTAGACCTCGACGATAAAGAGTATCAGCAGTGAGGGTATAACGGGCAGCTTGCTAGATAAAGTTATGTTTTTTTTTATTTCAAGATAGGTCAATGGGTAGGGTATTGGTTTTGAGATAGTCGTATATTTTTCCGTATAACAGAGAGTTTGAACCGGTTAGGGAATAGATAACATGGGATGCGGAATTGTCATAGGCTAGGGAAAACAGTTGCTCTACTAGAAACTTGTAACGATTTTGTTGATCTGGAATTTGTAGCAATGAAGCGATAGTAGCCATTGCATCGGCTACTTTGTTGTCCAACCTTGGTATTTACTCAAAGGTGATGTGTACAAAATATTGTTTGAAATCATCCACCATTCGTATGTATGGTAGCAACTTGTCATCTTTCATCTGATAGTCATTGTTGATCTAATTTATGACTAGTTGTGAATCTTCATAGACTTTCAATTATGTGATTCTCCATTCCATAGCCATTTTGATTCCTGTAACCAGTGCCTCATTCTCAGCAATGTTATTTGTGCATGGAAACATGAGCCTATATGATCTTGGCATGGTGTGTCCGTTAGGGGTGATGAACAAGATGTCGGCACCTGAGCCATGTTGAGTGTAGGAACCATCAAAGTATAGGGTCCATTGCTTGGTGGAAATAGAAAGAACATCCCTATCTGGAAATTCGATTTCCATTGGTTGTTTATCTGGTAGTGGTGCATCGGCTAATTGATCTGCAATTACCTGTCCTTTGATAGCTCGACGCTCTATGTAGTGGATATCAAATTCGCCGAGAATCATTACCCATTTAGCTAATCTGCCTATGAGAGCTGCTTTGCTGAGTAAGTACTTTAGAGGATCATTTTTTTTCTAGTAGCTTGATTGTGTGAGCTAGCATGTAGTGTTGGAACTTTTGAGAAGCAAATACTATTGTCAAACAAGCCTTCTCAATGAATGTATAGTTGAGCTCATATCCATTCAAAGTTCTACTGATGTAATAGATAGCTCTTTCTTTTCCTTCTTGATTTTCTTGTGTTAATAGTGCCCCCAATGATATGTCTATTGTTGATATGTAGAGAATAAGTGGCTTTCCTGCTATTGGTGGTACCAGAATTAGTGGGTTCATTAGGTATTTCTTGATTTGATAGAACAATTCTGCACATTTGGCTTCCCATCTGAATGGTACATTCTTATGTAGCAAATGATTGAAAGGTAGAATTCAATCTGCTAGTTGGGCGATGAATCGCTTGATTGACTGGAGTTTTCCCTGCAATGATCTAAGTTGGTTGATGTTCTTAGGTGGTGGCATCTCCATGATGGCTTGTACCTTTGCTGGATCTACTTCAATACCTTTTTTTGAGATAATGTAGCCTAACAACTTGCTTGATGTTACCCCGAAGACACACTTCTTAGGGTTGAGATTGACTTGAAATTTCTCCAACCTTTCAAAAAAAAAATTCTAAGATGCCTAGATGTTCTGCTCGGGTAAATGACTTAGCTAGTAAATCATCCACATAGTCCTCCATGAAGGTATGCATCATGTCATGAAAGATTGTTGTCATTTCTCATTGATAAGTTGCCCCTGCATTCTTTAAGACAAAAGGCATGACATGCCAATAGTAGGTTCCCCAAGGATAGGTAAAAGTTGTTTTATCTTGATCCTCTGGAGCTATCTTGATTTGATTATAGCCAAAAAAACCGTCCATTAGTGATAGCATTGCATGGCCTGCTGTGAGGTCTACAATTATGTCGATACTATGCAAAGGAAAGTCATCCTTTGGACAGGTTTGTGGACATCTCTAAAATTGGTACATATCTTGATATTGCCATCTGGTTTTGAAACTGGCATAATGTTGGAAATCCATTCAGCATAGTCGATAGGTCGAATAAATCGGACGTCTAATAGTTTCTTTAGCTCAACTTTGACCATGAGTGCTACATGTGGATTCATCTTTCTCAATTTTTGCTTAGCTAACTTGGCTCCCGGAGCAATGGATAGGTGATGCATGAGTAAGTGTGGATCAATCTCGGGCATATCTACATATGACCAAGCAAAATTGATTTGCTTTTCTTTGAAAAATTTGATAAACTCTGATTTTTCTTCCTCTGTCAAAGATTCTGCCAAGTGTATGTTTTTGGTTGCTTCTATTGTACCAATGTTGATTGATTGAGTGGGCTCAATCAATATGGGTGATCGCTCCTGATAGTGTTTAGGAAGAGTGTCAAGTCTCCCATCTTTAGGTGCCTCAAAAAGGTTTTCACCTGCAGATGCGTCCTTTATTTTTACTTTTTTATGATTTAGTGCTGTGATTGACTGGTTTTTAGCAGTAGATCCTTTATTTTGTTCATTTTTGTGACTGAGAGACTTGGCACTCCCCTGATTGCAGACATCATTACTTTGTTCACTGGTAGAGTTTTTTTCCAAGTTGATGGTACATAAGCAATGGATAATGGAATCATCATTTGGGAAAATTGGTATGTCATGATTTTTAGGTTCATCCCATTCTATGAGGTCAGGAAAGATGAGTGGTAAAGAGTCATTGGGTGGGTCGAGTTCAGTTGTTGTAAGTGTTAGGATGGAGGTATCATCAAGGTTGGGTGGGATATTAAATAAGTTAATGATTTTGTCGAGGTCTTCGATGGTATCATCCTCCATGTAGACTTGGTAATGTCATTGCTCATTTTCCTTCGCATCATAGATATTTTGTGGACCAAATTCAAGTGGTCTAAGCTCTATGCCTTGTTCTTCTTGAGAAAGGGGTGTATGACTGGCATTTGCAGCAATATCTTTAGTAATATTTGAACAGTTGCCCCATTCATATTCATTTGAATCAATCTCAGAGGTATTATCCCAGATTCTTTCAGTGTTGTGGATTGGTATGTTGTGGGGTGAAAACAGGTCCTTGATGATTGATACTAGTCTAATAGTTTTCTTTGATTTTGTATCAGATCTTGCTTCTCTTCTTTGCATCTGCTCATATACTGTCTCTCCTCGGGGAGTAGTGGTGTTATCAGGGGGTGATTCTTCTTTGTTTGAAATAGGTTCTTGAACATGATGTACTTCTGCACAAGGTGCTTCTTCTTGTTGAATGGATGAATCCTCGTGTTGTTTCTCTTTTTCCTGGTATTCATGTTCCTTTCGTATTGTTTCTATTGATTCAAATAGTGCCTCCTACCATGAGGCCTCCTTGTATTTCTTCTTTGCTTTCCACTGAGGTTTTTGATATTTACTTGGTGTCTTCTTTGGGGGTAGTGTGTTCATAGCCCAATCCTGTTTTGTCTTTAGAAAACTGTGAAGGAGTATCTAATGGTTTTGTGACGCCTTCATGTGCTTGCCGATAGGTCCTTTGCCATTGTATCTCATTTGTTGCATGTTTATGTAGCCTTTTCCATATAGTTGTGTTGGTATAGCTACTTCCATAGTATTTTCTCTGTCTTCTTCCTCATCCTTGTATAGCCAACTAAGGATGTCCTTTTCTTCTTATTCATGAGCTAGTGTGCCTAGTTGAATAAATTTTCCATCAAACTTGGTGATGGGCTGTGTTGCTTGATGTATTGATGTTGAAGGTAGCCCATGAAATTTAGGTGATGTTGGTAAGTTGATTAAACACAAGGGTTCCAAAGAGTACTCTGCCATGCCTTGTTCTTTGATTTTCATCTTCTGTTTGAAATCCATAAATAAAGATTTAGGCTTTTCTTGCTGAAGGTCTGGTGCTGAGGAAATTTGTTTTTCTATGTTATGTGCAACCAAACTGTCTCGGGCTGCCCCCATAGCATTACAATGTTGAAAAGGGTTATGATCTGCTGAAATAGAAATCTCTTGCCCATTGTATGGGAACTTAACACATTGGTGATAAGTTGAGGGTACTGCTTGCATTTCATGTATCCAAGGTCGACCTAATAAAATATTGTATGTGAGGTCTATGTCTAAGACTTGGCACATGGTGTCCTTTTGTATCGGTCCTACTTGAATTGGCAACACCATTGTTCCCTTGGATGATCTTTCTTCATCATCATATGCTTTGATAGTGATCTTTTTGCATGGATCAATAGACTGCTCAGACAAGCCTAATGCACGAATAAGTTGTAAGGTACAGATATTGAGTCCAGCTCCTCCATCTATTAATACTCTTTTGACTAGATGTTTGTAGGCCAAGACTTCAGTGTGGAGTGGAGTATTGTGTGGATGGCTTAATGAAAGATTATCCTATTCAGAAAAGGTGAGATTATGAGGCCCTGTCATGTGAGCCACCATGTCTTGGAATTTGTCAGTATCCAGATCCTAGGGTACATTTGTTTCCAATAGTGCTTGTTCCAAGATGTCCTTGTGTTTTGGTGAAAGTTTCAGCAACTCAAGTATAGATATTTGAGCAGGAGTTTTGCGCAATTGACTGACCAGACCATATTGAATCTTGGGTATGGTGTTTGCCACTGACGTATGCCCCTTCAAGACATATTTTTGAGCTCTGGTGGTTACATTGATTGATTCATGTTCACATTTTTCCTTAATTGAAATGACATTTACTTGATTGTCATCGGTTGATATATGATTGATGGTGTTATTGTATATGTGATTGATACAAGCTCCATGTGTATCATTTGAGGTTGAAGCTCCATCCTTGTTGTAGTTTGGAAGAGTATTCTTAAAGGCACCATGGTCACCATTTGTCTTGAGACCATCGACTATTAAATCGCCTCTATCAATCATGTCTTGAACAATGTTTTTCAGCCTCATGCAATCATTTGTTTGATGTCCTTTGTTTCGGTGAAAATCACAAAAAGTGTGAGTCATTCCACCAAGGTGGTTTGACTTGTGGTTCAAAGTTGTTTATTGTTGGTAAGGAGATAATTTTGTTTGCCAGGAGCTCTATGAATGCGGACTCCAATGATTGCCCTAATGGTGTGTAAATGCGTTTAGGAAAGTTGTTGGCATTACCTCATGATTTTGTATTAGGTCCTTGATTGGTGTTATTGTTTTTGGCATTGATGGTGTTGTTTGTGTTAAGATGATCTTGATCGGTAGTTGGTGCATAAGTGTTAGTACCTTGGTTAGCACCCTTTTGATTCTTGGTAGTCTGAAGATTTCCTGATAAAGCTAACACTGGTTGTTTAGACTTCACATCATTAGCTTCGTTTCCTCCTTCATTTTGAGTATTTTTGTTTCGGGTCCAGAACCTGGATTTTTCTAAGTTATTGTTGTTTTGGTTATTGTAATGAGAGTTGGATGAATTTGTTCGTTCTTTGAAGAATTTCAATGTTCCTTTCTTGACACATGCCTCCTCTACTTGGATGCCATTTTCAATCAATTTGGCAAAAGATGGTATGCATTGGAGTTTGAGTATGTAATTCATCTCGCTATTCAAATTGTCAATGAAAATTTCCATCTTTTCCTTTTCAGGCACATCTTGAGGATATCTCAAGACCATTCATCGCCAACGTTGAAGGAACACCATGAATGTTTCATTGTTCTTCTGTTTGGTATTGCAGACATCTAGCATGGTGATGACATGTTGAATGTTGTAGGAATATTGAGTGATAAATTTGATGACTAATTCATCAAAGGATCTGACATGAGGTGTGATTTTGGATAACCATTCCATTGTTTTCCCTCCCAAGCTTCTTGGGAATAATCTCATTAAATACATGTCATCATGGGCAAATTCTAGGCTCATGGTACAAAATTCCTAGACATGATCATGTGGATCACTTTTCCCATCATATTTGTTGAATTTGGTAATGTCTAAATTTGGGGGAAAAGGTACCATGTTTAACCTTATGTCAAAAGGAGAAGGACAAATTTCATTCAAGGAATACCATACTGTTGATCCTTGTTGCATGTCTTGCATTTGTTTTTGCAGCATTTGCATTTGTTGTGTAAGAGCAACCAAGGGTGCATTTGTTTGCCGAGGGAAGAGTTCTTCCCTCTCATTGTTTCTAGTTTGGAATGGTGTGTGTAGTGGTATGTTTTTCTCAGGGATATTTTTCTCGGGTATGTTTTGCTCAGGTATCTTTTACTCAGGGTCGCATGTGTCCTCTTGTCATTGTTGTTCTTGATAAGTATAGAGTCGAGACCTTGTTCTAAAAGTGTTTGTATCAAAGTCTTCAAGAATTTTAACTCCTTTGCTTGCAAGCATGAGTAGGTATTTTTCTTTGTCAGCCTCTATGAGTCTTTCCATAAGTCTTTGGAATGAGGCACTTTCTTGGCATTCCTGAAGGAGTTCTTCAGTGATCTCCATGTCTTCTAGATTTGGATAGTCAAAGGGATTTGATAATCTTCACCCCATACTGGACTCTGATTGTGTTTCTCTTTGTTTGTTTCATTGAGAATGAGTGATAGCGGGAATCTAATAGAAACTTTCTGTGATGAAGGGAACAAATTCCTCTTTTGTGTTTTGTTCAGGAGTTGGCGGCTCTACTCGAGGTATGTTGCAAGTAATGCAAATGTCTTGGAAGAAAGTCGGATTGATTTTTCCTCTGCAATTCAAGCTTTGGCTGAATGTCGCTTTTTGACAGAATGCTCTACTCCTCAATGGTTCCTCATCAAATTCGTTTGTTTTGTCTTGAAGATACAAGCGCATATGATGGAGGAATATTCGATGAGATTTGAAGAGTTGGCGATTGATGTATAAAAACCTATTCCGTTTAGCAAGTTTTTGAGAACTAGGTTGTTGTTTACTTAACTTAGTGTTGTGATAAATACTCTTTCTTCTTAGAATATGAGGATTAGTCATGCACAGGTGATCAATGGTTTCCTTTGATTTGTTTTGGATTCAAGATATCTTGTTTGGAAAGTTAAGTCTACTTTTATCAAATGAAGGTTTAGATGCCCCCTCACAACAAAGTGTGTCAAATGTTATGGAATAAGAGCTTTCCCGATATGGAAACTTGATTTGACAACTTTGAGTTTGAAACAAGTATGTTTTTGGAATAAAATCCGTTTGATTGGAGGACCTTTCGATATGTGTGATGGTGTTACCTGATTCTGATAGGAAAGATGTGTTAATCCTTTGACTAGTTTTTGGCTTTTGACAACTTTGTTCTAAGGAAATCTTGATTTTGGAGTAGTTTTGATACTCTGATTTTGAATTTCTATCTGATGGAGTCCAAGTGAGGAAAAATGGCTTCCTATACTATTTTTAGAATTTTTCAAAAAAAGTTTCTGTTTTGCTCTCTGTTTTCTCAGTTTCGGCTATGCGCTAAGCCAGGAACCCAATGCTATCAAATGTCTCCAATGTGCTAGAGAATGATCTCAACGCACTAAGCTGCCCTTTTTATGCGCTAACACAAATTGTTTGCTTTTGATTTGTTTTTGAAATCTATGTGCTAATATGTCCTACCAATGCGCTATCTTTTGACCTCTACACGCTAATTTTTTATCTCAACGTGCTAAGTTGTTGCTCCAACATGCTAGGTTGTTTTCAGCAAGTGCTAAGGTTTGAACTGTTGAGTGTTGGGATTTTTTATGCGCTAGAATTCAGAACTGATGCACTATGTTGAAACTTATACGCACTTAAAGATGGTTTCAAAGTGCTAAGATGTTTCTCTTATGCACTAAACTGCCTTGGTTTTTTTATCTTGGTAGTTTTTCTATGATTTTTATTTTTTTCTCAACTGTGATGGATGATTTTCTTAAGTATAACATGAAAACACAGCATAAAAGAGATAACCATTTTGCTTAGTCTAAACAAAGAGTGTATATGGATGTGTTCAAATCCCCGGTGTTTTAACAAGTTTTGATACAGATAATACAATTCAGGCAAACTCTTTATTCAAGGGTCATCGACAATACCATAGCCCACTAGTCTCGATACTCCGTCAGCTCAAACAACCTTGTCACCCCCTAGGAGGCGCCCGTTTTTTTGCCTTTTGCCAGAAATTAACTCAAAGTGAATTGCTTCACAATTGATTAGTTATCTTGGGAGATAAATGGTGAGTAATCTTGGGGGCGAATTCTTCCCCACCCTTGCACTATGATATTGCAAATGTCTGGATACTAACTTGGCTCAAAGTTTCTAATGCTAAGGTTCGTAATCAGGCTTCTTGTTTGGTCGTCAGTGATAAAATCCCTCAGGAGGCTTCCCAACCTTTAGAACAAAGGTTTTACGTATCGTAAAGATACTAGGGGAAGGCTAATC
This sequence comes from Cryptomeria japonica, assembly GCF_030272615.1. Classification (NCBI taxonomy): domain Eukaryota; kingdom Viridiplantae; phylum Streptophyta; class Pinopsida; order Cupressales; family Cupressaceae; genus Cryptomeria; species Cryptomeria japonica. The sequence goes on along the minus strand of NC_081407.1, from coordinate 443,688,784 downwards.
GCTATGCGCAACCGTTGAAAAGGACTTTCATCACCTTCCACTTTTGATTATAGTGGGTTGGAACACTTGGTGTCAAAGTCATTCCCCACTTAGATCATTCCCCTCACACTGACCAAAGAATGGCTTTAAGAGTTTGTTAACTCCTCGGGAGGGTAGGCCTGCTAAAGGATTTAAAAAATACTTTAAAACACTAAAAGCGTAAGAGTGGTTTGGCTTTTTGATCACCCAGTTAAGGGGAGAGCATATACCTTCCACTTTCGAAGCAAGGCACACAAGTGTTCTTTTTATCCTTTTATTTTCAATGATCTGTTAAAGTCTACATGGAGATATTGCTCCATAAAAGCATGGTGTTTATTTTACTACCCCAAATCAATGATTGTCTAATCTACTGAAAATAAGCCTAGTCAACAAAGCAAAGATTTCGACTTGGTCAACAAAAATAAATCAACAAAGGGGAAGAATTTCCCTCTTTTACTTGGAATAAAATTTGACAAGTGAGGTTCCTTTACTTTGCAAAATTAAAATTGATCCTTTTAAACACCAAAGGATGGTGAGGTTCTTTTTAAAGCTCTTTTCAAAATTAAATTTTGCTGGTTCTCTTTAGATGCCCAAAATGAAGATTTTCTCCTAAGAAAGCAAGAAATATTCTTTGTTGTTGTTATTTTTAGGTATCCAAAGTAAAAGGTGAGTTCAATTTTAGTTAAACAAGAAATGAAAGAAATTTTAATTTTTAACTAACTTAGCAAAGTTAGTAAAAAAAATTAAACTACTTCAATCCTTAAGTAAAAATAAACCTCCCAACCTGCAATCAAATGGTTAGTCACATGCAAAAAACTAGTTAATCAGTTAGCAAAAAAGATGGTTTCGTGGACTTACACAAGTCTAATTTGAGGTTTCTATTACAAATTATTTCCTGCTTTATGTATGTGTTGCGCTACAGAATGCACTAGATGCGTTATAGAAAACCTGCGATGCGCTATCAAAAAGACCCGACGCGCTGAACTATTTGCAAGATGCACTGGGCTGTTAAATTCAGGCACTAAAAGCTACATGAAATATTTAAAAATGTTATGCTCTAAAGATGGTTCCTACACACTAAACAGTAGACCGGATGCGTTGAAGTATTAACTGGATGCGCTAAGAGATGTTCCCTACGTGTCGATTCTCATTTCCCGTGTACTTGCAAAGTTGGTCATATTCAAAAACCGATTTGATTAATGGGGTTAAGCCCCACGGTGGGCGCCAAAAATGTATGTAGGAAAAGCGATTCAATGAAACTGAAATTATGAAAATTATTCAAAGACTTGCCCACACACCAATGGGACTCTCGGTGCAAGTTATGGAGCTATGAGGAAAAGCTCAAGTTCCCAAGGGGCGTTCCATTGTTCTCTATCTCACAAGATCCCTCAAGTCAATGCCTTTTCTCTCAGATCACTGAGAAAAGTGACTTAGGGATGACAAATGTAAGAATGAGGGATATTTTAGATCAAATTTAGTATGAATGCATCCTATATATGCATGATTCTAACAAATGAACTAAACTAGATGATAAGATGACAAGACTAGTAAAAATACTATCCTAACATGCTATACTAATTATATGATTTAACTAAGATGATAGAAATGCTTCTAAAATAATTATTAGATTTATTTCAATTGCAAAGAGAGGCTAGATGCTTGCTAAAATTGATTATAAGTATGGTGCTAAAGACTTGGATGATAAAATGGAGGGATGAGGGCTTTATTTATAGGAGAAAGGGGGCAATGGATGGTCAAGATTGGATGATCCTATCAAGGGTTAGGATTGAAAGTTATCAATCCATGTTTACAATTCTCACCAATGAAATGGTGACAATTGTCAACATAAGACTGCTTCAGAGGAGATGTAAGAAGCATTAAATGCTTGAGAAGACCTCATGATTACCTTAGGAGGTAAGGGTTAAGGTTAGGTTAGGGTTATCCCTTGGATAAATCTTTTACCCAAGGGGTAAACTCTTGTGCAAGGGTTAAGGAGATAACCATGGTCAAAGCAATGAATGCTTGATGAGACCCCTAGGTTAGATGAGGGTTGAGTTATGAAAAAAGTCTCTAACCATGCCACAAAGGGTTAGTTAGCCATTAATGGTTTGAAAGACTTTGGGAAAAATTTGTAAGAGTCCTTCCAAATTTGGGGGTATTCAACGAGTTAGCTTGTTGAAGGCATAAAGGCTTTAATTCCTTTGGAAGACTTTACTCCAAATTTGAGAAGTGACATCCTCAATTTTAGGGAAAGGGGATAATTGAAGGGTTTAGGCTAATTGATTAGGATTAGATGGGTTCTAGAATAATGCTTTAGGAGGCAAGTGGGAGATGCAGGATTTTGCAAGTGGGTGAGAGATAATATGATTTAATTAAAATAAATTGCTTTATTTCAATTATGGTTGCAAGTGGAAGATTAAATAAATTAGATTTATTTATTTGGGGTGAACTTATTTAATTAAATTTAATTTAATTAAAAGTAGAGAAAGGATTTAATTAAATAAAATGATGTATTCAATTAAATGATATAAAAGGCTTAAGTGAATTTAAATAAATAAATTGAATAATTTATTTAATTAAATAGAGGAATGTGGATGATTTAATTAAATTAGATTTAACTAAATAGAGGAATGAGAATAAAATGAACATTAAATATTCATTTAGGAATATGGTCATTTTTATATGTCTACAAGTACAATCCAATTTCCATTCTAATAACTATTATAACTTGCAGCTCAAAGTCTTCAAGATATAAGTGAAACTTCCGTTTGTTGGCATTATGGAGGAATTGATTATGTGTTGTATTGATGTTTTGTCATTAATGTCAACACTAGCTGTTATGGTTGGTTACCAGCAAACATATTTTAGTTACGGGTAGAAGATCTAGTGTTACCGGTAGAAGGGACTATCTGTTGGACACTTTCGACATGTTTGGATCAATGGAGTATGTTTGATTTTATGTGTTACATGTTTCTGGAGCATGTCTTGGTCAATTGGTATTGTCTTGGTGATTGGATGCTATCATACACTCTTGTAAACCCTTACCAGCATAGGTTTAAGGTTATACCGGTAGAGCTTTTACTGAGGAATCTTGATGGGATGCATAAGTAGTGTTGGTGCAGCTTTCAGGATGCTGAAGATGTTCTCTGATCATGCTTCAACCAGGTGGAGACATCACTTTGGCGTGGTGGACACAAAATAGGTCCAGTACCTATCTAGGTTATGGACCGGTATCATGTTAATGTGTTCTCTACATGTTAACGAGATGATTTATGGATTGGTTAATGTTGTTTTGGTCTAAAGCCGACATGGCATATCATTGTAATATGGATTTATGTAATGATCTTATTGTAATATCTTTTAGGTGGTCGACCTAATTTGTTTAGGCCTTAGGGTTGGTATAAATTGATGTAAGATCTCATTGTAGATCATGGTATGGGAATGAGAATGTGTATCATGGTCATGAAATGTAATATCATATGCGAAGGAGTTTTGGTCGATCATTGAGGATCGAATTGGGTTTAAGGAAGAGGTCAAAGGCCTCTGGTGTTGAGCTTAACTGGGACTTTAATAGACATGGTAGATGCTATCTCTGCCGGTTCATTCTACTGGATTGTTGTCCAAATATCCTGAGGTGGTTTTAACCTCTCTGTAGTTAGTGAGACTATTTAGTGATGAGCAGTGCGCTCTAGGCAATGTGCCTTCCTACATGTGCAGGCCCCTCATTGTATCACATACTTTCTACAGAAGTATCATCTGACTATGGGTAGGCTTCCCACCGTGGTTTTTCCCTTTCTAGTTTTTCCATGTACAAATCATGGTGTTATGTTGTTTGGTTGCTTTGCATTGATTATCTATTTAATTTTTAAGTTATATTGTTTATCGGTATTTTTTCCTACCGGTAGTTGTTTCTTCTTTACCAGTACTTAATTTGGTTAAAGGTTATTAAGTGGATTAATTGATATAATCTGTTAACAGTTGATTCACCCCCCCCCCCTCTTAGTTGTTCACCAGTTATCCTAACAATTGGTATCAGATCTTTGGTCCTCTTTTGCAGAAGCTTAACCGCTTGAGGTAGATCCTATGGCAACTAATCCACCGGCAACTATCTTTAGAAGAGAAATCCCTAAGCTTGATGGAACAAATTATGGGATATGGAAAATCCAAATGGAGACTCATCTTAGATATCTTGGCAAGGATATTTGGGAGATCACTGAGAAAGGTTACACACCTTATGATCTGGCATCTTGCAATCCTGCTCCTGCAAACTTGGATAAGAATATTGAAAATAATTGCAGAGCTAGAGAAGCCCTCTTGTGTGCACTTATTGATCAAAAAATCATGGGATTGACTGATAAATCATCTGCAAAGGTTATGTGGGATAAATTTAAAACTCTGAATGAGGTGACCCTACTATCAAAATTGCTAAACTTGATGGCTATTGAGTGAGATATGAGAACTTGAAGATGGAAGATAATGAAAGAATTGCTACATTTATGGAAAAAGTAAATGAGATTGTCATGGGAATTCAATGTTGTGGAGGATCTCTGAGTGAAGATGAAATAATTTCCAAAGTCTTGAGATCGCTTCCACCGGATTACAAGATGAAGGAAATTGTAATTAATGAGTTGAGAACAATGGCAAACACTTCAGTTAACAAAGACATTTTGATTGGGAAATTATCTACTTTTGAGCTTGAAGAATTTGGACCTTCTGGAGTTGCAAAATATGAACCTGCTTTTCATGCATCATCATCATCATCATCATCATCATCTACTGACAAGAATGATTGGAAAGCCTTATATACAAAGGAATTGGAAGATATGAGGAAAGAGGATGAAGAATTTGAGCAACTGGAAGCCTTATTTTCTAGAAGAGTACCTAAAGGATCGACAGGAAGTAAGTATGAAGGAAAAGTGCCTTTTAAATGTTTTGCATGTCATAAGATTGGTCATTTTGCATCTAGATTTCCTGAAAGGAATGCAAGATTTGGAGAAAGAGTTAAGAAATCATTTAAGCCTAATTAGAATAGATACAAATTCAAGAGAAACAAACAATGTTACATAGTGGATGAGGAAGTAGTAACTGATGACTCTGAGGATGAATCAATAGAAGACTCTGCTAGTGGATCCGACAATGAAAAGGAATGGTTGTTCTATTCCTTAAAGGAAGATGAACTGGAACCGGCTATCAAGAATGAAGAAAAGGCCCTAGCAGCAAAAGTTGAAGATAAGGATGAATGGGTAATTGATAGTGGATGCTCACATCATATGGCTGGAGATAAAGGGAAACTTCTATCCCTACAAGAATACAATGGGGGTCAAGTTAGATTTGGAGATGACAAAGCATGTATGATCAGAGGTAGAGGTACTATTTCTTTGGATGGTAAGCATAATACTAACAATGTCTATTATGTAGAAGGTTTAAAGCATAATATTTTGAGTATTGGTCAATTGGTGGACAAGGGATTCCAACTTCAATTCAAGGATAGAAAATACAAAATCATTAACAAGACTAGTTTGGAGATTGCAACTGATATTCAGACTGAAGGTAATATCTTTCACTTGAACACTAGTAATAATACATGTTTGATTGCTCATATTGATGAGAGTTGGCTATGGCATAAGAGGTTGTGTCATGTTAATTTTGATTGTATTGTTAAGATCAGTTCAACCAAGGCAGTTAGAGATATACCTAACATTATGAAGCCTCATAATCTGGTATGTAAGGAATGTCAATTGGGAAAGCAAGTTAGAAATTCTTTTAAGAACATACAAGATAAATCTAATGATGTTCTTGATTTTATTCATACTAACTTATGTGATCCAACAAGGACTAGAAGCTTTCAAGGTGATAGCTACTTCATGCTAATAATTGATGATTATTATAGAATGATGTGGGTGACTTTTCTTAAGGAGAAGTTTGAAGCTTTTGAGAAATTCAAGATCTTTAAAGCAAAGGTAGAAACTGAAACTAGATTGAAAATCAAATGTCTAAGATCAGATGAAGGCGGTGAGTTTACTTCTCATGAATTTAATAGTTATTGTGAGACAAATGGAATTGGGAGACAGTTATCTGCACCTCAGACTCCTCAACAGAATGAAGTGGTGGAAAGGAAGAACATAACCATTTTGGATGCAGCAAGAACCATGATGATGGAAGCCCAATTACCTCACATCTACTAGAGAGAAGCAGTGAGTTCAATATTCTACACATTCAACAGAGTTCACATCAAAGGTGAAACTGGTAAGACCCCTTATGAACTATGGTTTGGACATGCGCCTACTGTTAAATATTTCAGAATTTTTTGAAGTAAATGCTATATCAAAAGGGATGATTCAATTGGGAAGTTTGATCCTAGATGTGATGAAGGAATATTTCTTGGTTATTCTATTCAGAGAAAAGCATATAAATGTTATAACAAAAGATTGCAAAAAATTGTGGAAATTGCAAATGTGAAAGTGGATGAGAAATACATAAATCAATCTATATCATATGACAGGGAACCGATAGTGGAAATGATTATAACTAAACCAACAATGCCTCAACTGGTACAGGACATTGAGATAGTTACACCGACACAATCTGAAAACTCAACTATGACTAATGATCAGATCAATGCACCTGAAATTCAAAAAACACCAAGGTATGTAAGGTTAAATCACTCTGAAGATCAAATCATTGGAGATAGGAACAAGGGAGTTATGACAAGAAGAAGACTGGAAAATGAAGAGGTATGTCTTATTTCTCAAGTTGAACCAACATCTGTTATTGAAGCTTGTAAGGATAAATAGTGGTTAAAGGCTATGGAAGATGAATTAGATCAGATAGAGAAGAATGTGACTTGGACTTTAGTTCCCCGACCTAAAAATGAGAATGTTATTGGAACTAAATGGGTTTTCAGAAATAAACTGAATGAGGATGGTCAAGTTATAAGAAACAAAGCTAGACTAGTTTGTAAAGGATATTCTCAAAAGGAAGGAATTGATTATGGTGAAACTTTTGCACCTGTAGCTAGAATTGAAGCTGTTAGGCTATTTCTTGCTTATGCAACTTACAAGAACCATACGGTTTATCAAATGGATGTTAAATTTGTATTTTGGAATGGTGAACTTGAAGAAGAAGTATACATTGAACATTCTGATGGATTTTCACTGACAGATGATATGGATATGGTTTGTAGGTTAAATAAAGCATTATATGGATTGAAACAAGCAGCTAGAGCTTGGTATGCAAGGTTGGATAAATATCTTTTAAAGATTGGTTTTACTAAAGGTAGTGCTGACAATAATTTGTATTACAAAATTATTGATGATGATATTTTGATTATTGAAGCATTTGTTGATGATATCATTTTTGGAGGAGAAGATAAATTGCGCATGGAATTTGCTAACAACATGAAGAATGAATTTGAAATGTCCATGATTGGTGAGATGAAATTTTTCTTAGGTTTGCAGATTACTCAAACTGACAAAGGCATCTTTATCTATCAAACTAAGTATCTAAGGGAATTGTTGAAGAAATTTGGTATGGATAATTCCAAACCAGTAAGTACTCCTATGGTGACAAGTGAGAAATTATCTATCAAAGATACATCTACACCGATAAATTTAACAAGATATAAGTTTATGATTGGTGGCTTGTTATATCTAACTCAGACTAGACCAGATATTATGAATGTTGTGAGTATTGTTTCAAGATATCAAAGTAATCCTAAAGAAAATTATGAATGTGTAGTAAAAAGGATATTCCGGTATTTGTAAGGAACAACATAATATGGCTTATAGTTTTCTAGAGATGATGACTTCACTTTATGTGCATATACATATTTAGATTGGGTAGGAGATACTGATGAAAGGAAGAGCACTTCTAGTGGAGCTTTCTTTCTTGGAAAGAAACTCGTTTCATGGATCAACAAGAAGCAGTCATGCATTTCTTTATCTACTGCAGAAGCGGAATATGTTGCAGCAGTAACTAATTGTACACAAGTCATGTGGATGAAGCAAATGTTGAAGGATACCAGGGTAAATTGTAGTGAACCGGTAGTATCCACTATGATAACTCTACAACTATTAACATATCTAAGAATCCGGTATTTCACTCTAAGACTAAGCACATATCAATAAGGTATAACTTTCTAAAGGACAAGGTAGAAGAAAAGGAAGTCAAATTAGTTTATGTGAACACTAAAGAGTAGATTGCAGATATATTCACTAAACCTCTGTCTAAGGAATCATTTTAGTATTTGAGAGATAGGTTGGGGGTTTCTACCCCTCCGGCAAAGACTTGATTGATGTAGTTTGACATCAATCCGACATGCATTATCAAAGATACTATTCATTCTGACATTGATGAGTGGTGCTACTACTCAGGGGGAGTAGTCAGCTTTGAGATTCGGGGAATTACATTATTGCTTTGATATTTTTGTTAGATATCTAGCATTGATGTCAAAGGGAGAGAGATAGTGATGTGAAAAAAGAAATTCAAATCTTTACAAAGATATTATTCAAAAGGGGAGTTTGTTGGTTGTCTTCCATTGGGAGAGACTTGTTTGGCATTTCTCGGTACTTAGATGTTTTTCACATCTAGTGTTGCCATCAATGCCAAAGGGGGAGATTGTTGGCATTGTGGAGGAACTAATGATGTGTCGTATTGATTTTTTGTCATTGATGTCAACACTAGCAATTATGGTTGGTTACCAGCACTAGTTGTTATGGTTGGCTACCGACATACAGGTTTTGGTTACCGGTTGAAGATCTAGTGTTACCAGCAGAAGGGACTATCTGTTGGACACTTCTGACATGTTTGGATCAATGGAGTATGTTTGATTTTATGTGTTACATGTTTTTAGATCATGTCTTGGTGACCGGATGCTATCATATACTCTTGTAAACCCTTAACAACATAGGTTTAAGGTTTTACCGACATAGTTTTTACTGAGGAATCTTGACATGATGCATAAGTAGTGTTGGTGTGGCTTTCAGGATGTTGAAGATGTTCTCTAATCGTGCTTCAACCAGGTGGAGACATTGCTTTGGCATGGTGGACCCAGAATAGGTCTGGTACCCATCTAGGTTATGGACCGGTATCATGTTAATGTGTTCTCTACATGTTACCAGGATGATTTATGGATTGGTTAATGTTGTTTTGGTCTAAAGCCGACATGGCATATCATTGTAATATGGATTTATGTAATGATCATATTGTAATATCTTTTAGGTGGCTGACCTAATTGGTTTAGGCCTTAAGGTTGGTATAAATTGATGTAAGATCTCATTGTAGATCATGGTATGGGAATGAGAATGTGTATCATCATCATGAAATGTAATATCATATGTGAAGGATTTTTGGTCGATCATTGAGGATCGAATTGGGTTTAAGGAAGAGGTCAAAGGCCTTTGGTGTTGAGCTTAACCGAGACTGTAATCAGGCATGGTAGATGTTATCTTTGGCAGTTCATTCTACTAGATTGTTGTCCAAATATCCTGAGGTGGTTTTAACCTCTCTGTAGTTAGTGAGACTCTTTAGTGATGAGCAGTGCGCTCTAGGCAGTGTGCCTTCCTGCATGTGCAGGCCCATCATTGTATCACATACTTTCTGCAGAAGTATCATCTGACTATGGGTAGGCTTCCCACCATGGTTTTTCCCTTTCTGGGTTTTCCACGTACAAATCATGGTGTTATGTGGTTTGGTTGTTTGGCATTTAATTATTAAGTTGTATTATTTACCGGTGTCTGTTCCTATCGGCATCTATTTTTGCTTTACCGGTACTTAATCTGATTAAAGGTTATTAAGTGGATTAATTAATATAATTTATTAACAACCAATTCACCCCCCCCCCTAAGTTGTTCACTAGCCATCCTAACACCATTAACCAAAAGTAATCAACAGTAGTACAAAGCGTCCCACTTAATCACCATATCACAATAAGATTTTCCAAATATGAAAGATAGCTCAAAGTCTATAATCACAATTAGAATGCTCCTTTAATAACATAAAAAAAACACCAATACCATCAAGGAATTAAAGAACATATATATAAGAAATGAACGAAATAACATTCACTCATATACACAATTTCTTGCCCAACTCAAAGTTTGGAAACAAAGGGAATTGTCTTATTTATTTTCTTGATTAATTTTCACAACAAAAGAGCTCAAAGTCTCACTTGAGGCAACAATTCAACAGAGTTTTGCTAAACATATAAAAGATAAATATTAACAAATGAGGTTCCTCCTTTTATAGGAAAGGAGAGAAGAAAAAAGTGGGTACAATTGACTAATTTAATTGCAGAGTCCTAAATGCTTATTACTACTGCATAAAATAAAAATGCAGCTGCAAGAAAATTTGCAGTAAGAAAAGATGCAACTACATGAAAACTACTTAGTGTCAATGAGGACACTTTATTCTTCATTTTCCTCCCTCCAGATTTACTTGGAGAAGGATCAGTCATCTACCAGAATTTGCAACATTTTCATGATGAAAATCAATATTCACCATCAGATTGTTGGCTTCAAAGATCTAGAATGATGCCTACAAGATCAAAATTACCCTTAGACAAAGATAGAAAAATCAGCAGATTGGGTTTTAAAACCCAATCTGCTAATGTTGCAGGTCAAGACTACAAGTCGAGTTTTAAAACCTGATCTGTAGTTGGGCAAAACCTAGGTTGCAGGTCGAGTTTTAAAAACTGACTTGCACATTGCAAAAAAAATATGATAGGGCGGGTTTCAAAACTCGACCTGTCACTCGGTAGATCTGGATTGAGAGGTCGGGTTTTAAAATCCACCCTATCAATGGAGTCGAACAAGGTTTGCACATCAGGTTTTAAAACCCGATGTGATAGTAAAAGAGGTTAGCAGGTTAGGTTTTAAAACCCGGTCTGTCAATGGAGAAGACTTGTAGCCTGACCTGCACTACTTTGCAGACCAAAAATGCACTTTGGGTTTTAAAACCCGATGTGAAGGAAAACATAAGAAACACTGCATTTTAGGCTTTAAAACATGAAGTGCAATTAAAAGATGAAATAAAAGATCAAGGCAAAACATGAAAACAAAAAATGAAGATGCAAACCGACATGACTTACGAGGGAAGTCGATCGACCTTGGAGGACGTAGGCTATGAAATGGATAAGTTCTGTAGGGGTCATCCCATGATTCAGGCTAGATAAAATCGATGACAACATATATATATATATATATATATATATATATATATATATATATATATATATATATATATTTATATTTAAAGATTGAAAATGTTGTCAACTAAAACAAATACAATAGAATAAGAAATATATATATATATATACTACACTGAAAAATAAACCATCAAAGGATACAAGTTAATGAATGGGGGGGGAGTTGATGCCAAAAGAGCACATAAATAACAACCAATGGAAGCACCGACTGAGAATTGAGCTAGGCAAAAATCACATGGTTACCGAATTAATCTGAATCGGTAATTTGAAGGTGTGCAAATTGATATCAATTCGGTTAGACCAAGGATACAGGAAAGAGTATTTAGCTTAACCGAATGATATCATTCATTTAAACAAAAAGAATCATACCAATTGGAATAATCGATTGGCAAGGATGCAAACAAATACCATTCACATAACTAACAATAGAGAACAACTAAAGAGAACCAGGGCATATAATGCAGTGCATCAAATAAGAAAACTAGGCAATGAATTGGATAATTATCTATGGTATACTGATTCTATAAATCAGATGTTACATGAATGAATACCAACCACAAGAGTCGGATAAATAGACACTAGCAAGAAAATAATTGCAAACCAATCTCAATAATCAGTTCCCAAAGGGAACCCACTGATCATGCTAATTGATGGAGCAAGAAGCAAACAGATAAAAAGTGCAATCGACTGCATCAACACAAAATGAAATGTGACTAAGAGAGTCCAGATGAAGAGTCAGTTAACATAGAGTATATGTTAGGATTCCCAAAGATACTGAGAGGGGGGCGTGAATCAGTATCTGACCAGTTATATAATTTTCTCAAATTATAACATGAAAAACATATTAAAACTGTGTACCGGTAAACTAGAAATAATGTAGCAAATAAGAATAACAACCACAACATGAAAAGCACACCATAACACAATATTTAACAAGGAAACCTGATGTGGGAAAAACCTCGATGGCATTTGTGACCCACAATATTCACTTACTGGCCAATAAGATAACATTACTACTTACAATAGGGGCCTGCACATGCAGGAAGGCCAAGTGCCTAGAGCTCACTACTCAGTTACAAAAGAAGTCACACTGACTTACAAAAATGGATTATACAAATCAAATATCTTGTACTGCTTCAGATCAACTTGTGCTATGCCAGATTCAGTACCGGTTTAAGCTTTACTACATACATAAACCCTTAACCTAATAATTCACACATTAGGTCTGCTATATTCCTTTCATCAATTGCCTATTAAATGATCTACAATGATCTCATATATATATGAGTCATATTACAATCCACCATGTCGACTTACATAAGATTTTACAATTAATTACAAAATAAGTTTATACAAAATTGTTGTCGGCCAAGATGTCGGTATTCTTCCTTTTTGGTGCCGGTGTTATGTATGTCGGTGTAGAGTATGCCGGTGCCGGTGCCTGTGTCTGCCTGCCGGTATCACATGATTGTAAGGTTGCCATCAATGACAATACCTTCAATCACCTACAATTTCTCATTGGAGTGTGCATTTGCCAACAATTTCCCCCTTTGGCATTGATGGCAACACTCATGAGAAAAATCAAAAAGTGTCCAAAAAGAATCTGCCAAAATTTATCTTACCAAAACTGTGTGCCCAAAAATGTATGCTCCCCCTAAGTTGATGATGTCCTGTTCTGATCATTTTTCTCATCACACTACTCCCCCTTTGATATCAATGGCAAAGGTTGTCATTCGTTGTCAATGGAGTGTGGTTCCTGCCTAGATTTTTATAACCGGTGGGTTACAATCTGGAATATATCTGCCAAAACCAGAATTAGACTATCGCTGAATATTTTGCTTTCCTGTAATGCCTCTTGTGTTCTCTGAACTGTATCAGTGAGTATGTACATTTTCTCTTCCGCTGTCTTAAGTTTGGGAACTAGAGCCTCAGAAATTTCTTTTCTCAAAGAAATGAGGTAGTCTAGTTTTGGACCAAGTTTACATTTTAAGCTCTTTGCCTTATGCTTAACTTTCTCTTTGTCCTTCTCTAACTTCTCAACTTTCTCTTCTAGATCTACAGTTTTCTTTTCTATCTCCAAAAATGAATCGGATGTACCTATCAGATTGTCAGCAACATTGTTTATTTCAGTTTGAGTTATGCTGATCTCTGAATCTATATCCTCTGTCAAGATGTCTGTTTTGCAAGTATCCCTGTACATTTTCTTAAAATCCAAAATTGTTTTTCCTAGATCCGATAATAAGGTGTCCATTTTCTCCTTGTTCTTCTTCACAATTTCCTCAAAGAATTTCTCTTTTTCCTTAATCATTCTCTCCTTAAATGTGTCCTTATTTATTTGATCAACTATCAAAATGTTGTCGGTGATGAATTTAAACAATGTGTCTAGTTCACCTAAAGAATCCTTATTATTCACAATGCATTTAGGTGCTATCAATTTAAGAATAGGGATTGTATCATCTATAGCCTTATAGGCTTGTGCATTGCACTCGGTGATCTTCTTTATTGAATCCAATAAGACCTCTGTTACATTTATAGGACGAACTTCTGCTATTGAAGTACCAGATGTCTTCCCAACTACTTTCACAATATCCATGCTATCAGTTGTAGTAATCACCTTTCTTGATTAAACCTCTGGTAGGTCAGTCTGTGTTTACATTTCTACTAGCAAAGGTTTAGGCTTTTCACTTTTAGCCGGTGACACTATCTCTGTCTGAACTTGTGTCTCAACCTGTTTCTGTTCTGGTTTCTCCATCTATGTCTTAGAGGGTTTCTGTGAGCTCTCAATAGACGGTTTCTCAATTTGTACCTCTGCACTGTCCATTTCTGGTTCTCCTGATTGTTTTTCAGTTTTATCTATCGGTTCTTCTAATGTTATATTAGTGGTGTCCACTGTCGGTTTCTCTATTAGAGTAGGTTTTTCTATGCTCATTTTTACAGTGTTATTAACTGATGAATACTAAGAGGGGGGGTGAATTAGTATACCAAAAATCTTTGCACTTAAACACTTTGCAAGACTGACAGTAAACCGGTAAAACAATTTAGCAGACAAACTGGTTAACAAACATGCAAACCAAATAGCTAATAATGCATTCACCCACAGAAGCACAAACACCATAACACAAGAGATTTTGACATGGAAACCCAAATGGTAAAAACCACAGTGAGATGGGACTCACAAGTAACTATCTGCAGAATAGAAACCAGACCAGTTAAGGTCTTAAAACATTCTTTACCAGAACAAATCTTGTTAGGAATCTCAATCTCTGTTAGGAGATAAGTTCGATTAAAGATTACCTTGCTAGAGGATTTTAGATCCACAGATGTGAACCAACTTGTTAGAGGATTTACAAGAGGCTTTTGGGCCTACCCGGTTAAGGGCTACAGACTTGTCGAAGATGTGAGTAATCAACAAGTGAGTGATCTAGCAAATAGCACAGATTGCTTGGTTAGATCCTTGATAGCTCGATCTTAATGCATTACAACATTACTTCAGTCTTCTACACATTTGTACTCTCTCTAACTCTTCAGTTACCTTGAACCCTAGCAACAACATCAACCTCAACAACAACAACCTTAGAACCCTAGACATGATGTCCTTATAAAGGAATCTGATTTCATATAGGTCCAATAGGATTAGAATACATTTTCCTAGGTTCAATGCATCTAGACATATCTAGTAACACGACACAAAAAGCACCGCTAGAGATTTGGCACCCTCAAACAATCGGTGGATGGTAACTCATCACAAAATGCCGATTGGTAACTCATCACAGAGTATTACCGGTTCATACAAAATACCAGTTGTCGGTTTGTCAAAATGAAGACTGGTAAAAATATGTTATGCCGCTTTAATCCCTCGTACCGCTTGGTATCCATGAACCGCTTGAGGTCGAAATGCCGCTTCAGACCAGTAAACACATTCTGCAAACCATCAATAGTCTAAAGACTATAATACAACATACCGGTTGGAAAAAATACCGGTTGTGCTCTAACTCACACATATGAAGAGGATCTTAATGCAAGTGTGTGTCCATCAATGACAATCACAACATGAACATCAAAAATGCCAACATTAACCTCAACCTCAACATCTGTAGCCAGTGACTCAGTTGTCACTTCTTCCTTCTTATCCTCAGTGGCTTCTCTGTCAACCACAACATTTATTTCCTATGTGTCTATATTTACAATGTACAAAATTTTGGACTCAAGATTAGTATCCTCTAGTGGAGTCTCCATACTCTCAGTGGTCAGTTGATTGTCTATAGTATGTGCCGGTGGAGTATCAGTAAGAGGTGGGAGCACATTATCAGTTATTTTAAGGCTTGGAGGTCCACCTACCTTACCTTTTCCCTTATCCCTGTCCTTTTGGTATACTCTGATAGTCTTGGGTCTTAGTAACTCTTCCTGTTTCTCTATTTCTACAAAGAATATGTCCCATGCATCTGTTGTTTCCTTAGAGACTTCATTCACTCTACCTGCCATCAGTGCTACATGCCAGTGAGCAGTTGAAAACACTGTCTGGTTAGCCTCATTGATTAATTTGTCTATTTCATCAGGTGAGTTAACTGGATGCACTGCAAGTAATTTTTCAATTTTTATTTTCTTATCCAGCTCAACAATGGCTACCCTTCTGGCTTCTAATCTTCTATACAAATTGTTTGGTATTTCATCAACAATTTCCATCAAGAATTTCTTGTAAATGTCCAAGTGTAAAATTACACTATTCTCTATGCTTTCTTTGTCATCAACAGATAGTTGTTGGCAATATTGCATTATAATAGACAATGAAAGATTGTTGACATTTCAATAAGGATATTGAGAAGGTTGTTGATGATTATGGACATAACTGATTAAAGATGTTTTACTATCTTGATATTATTATTTTGTCATTGATGTCAAGAAATTGATTTTCTAATTTAGTATGATTTTGCCATATCTTGAGAAGTATGATATGAAGATTATAAAGAAGTCGGTAAAGACACGTGAAAGAATATGATGAATAAGGGGATAAGTTATTCAATGGGCAACTCTACTGAGTCAGACAATGATGAGATCTTGATGTTTTAGATTGTTTTAACATCATACATATGTTGTAAAATGTAAAGGTTAATACTATACTATGTTATCAAGCAAAGAACCTAGTCGGTAAACCCTAAGGAACCTAGTCGGTAAACCCTAAGGTTATCGCTATCGGTTAATGAAGGCAGAATGTCTACCGAGTGAAGTTTAGTATTCACCGAGTTGTAACCGAGCTATAACAGAATGCATTAAATGTTTACATGTGATATTTAATGAATGATGTTGATGAGCTGGAGCGGATCAATGATTGGTAAGCTGTGGAAGTAAGTTTGTTAACGAATCTAAGGCAATGGAAAGTTGGCAAGAAGATCTATAGCTCATATTGAACTGCATTACCCTAACACAAGTTCCAAGGTGAATATGCAAGTTCCAAGGTGGGGTAAAACATTTTCAGATTGAAAGATACATTGAACTTGGACAAGATTGAAGATCTAATGGCTATGATTGATCATGGGAAATGTGATCAATGAGATTAAGCAGTTAGAAGATTGTTTATAAATAGGAAACTGTTGATAAACAAAGTATGCGGGCAAGTGTATGCGGGCAATTGTATGCGGGCAAGTGTATGCACAGGGATGCTACATAGTGATTACCGAGCACAGAAGCTTGAAGACCTATTAGAATAACAGAGTATTGATGCCCAACAGATAGACAAGATTAGTTCTATGTCTAGATTGTATTGAACAAATAGGAATCTGCTTTAGCATTTTAGATGTGAAGTTGCAAACAGATTGTATTACTATTATTTTGTGAAAGTGACAGGAAATCTCTTAACCGAGTGGACTTAACAGTCTTATATGTAAATCCTCTAGAAAGGTGACATTCTGATTGAGTGTTTGAAATCCTTTGACAAGGCCACTTCTAATAAAGTGAAGATCCTAACAGATTTGAGGGAAATCCCATAACCGGGTCACATCTAGCAATGTGTTTGTAATCTTTAACAGGATTTGCTTTTAACCGAGCATACTCTAGAAGAGTATATTTCTTAGTGGGTCCGAAATCCCACAGTGGTTTTTCCCTATTTGGGTTTCCACATTAAATCTGGTGTTATGAGGTTTATATTGTTCATATGCTTTTGAGTTTGCATGTTTGACAGTTTTTGGTTATATGACTGATATATGTGTTACCGAGGTTGAATCTGATGTTTTTATGGATGATTAAGTTTGTATGATTCACCCCCCCTCTCATCTTGTTGGCTATTGGATTTGTAATTATATTAAGTATTAGAACTATCAATTGGTATCAGAGCTTTGGACTCCGAAAGGAAAGTTTAAAGGCACTTGAGTTAAAGATCCAAAGATGTATAAGAGGGATGCACCTAAGCTAAATAAGTCAAGTTTCTCTACATGGCAGAAAAGGATGAAGCTACATCTATCAGGAGTTGGAGAATATGCTATATACTATTTGGAGAATGATTTTGTTGCACCGAGCACCTATCCATTGACTATGGAAGAGATAAAGGCGAAGAAAGAACATATTCAAGCAATGATTGAAATAACATCTGCATTGACTGATTCTGAGTTTAATGATCTAGAAGGATGTACTGATGCAAAGGCAATGTGGACTAAGCTCATATCTGTATATGGAGGAGATAAACACAAGTTTGTTATGTTAGAAGATTATGATGGAGGCTATGTTAGATTTGGTAATGATGCACCATGTCCGGTAAGAGGTAAAGGATCCATAACACTTCTTGATAATGCAAGATGCAATGATGTTTATTGGGTTGAAGGTTTCAAATACAATTTGTTGAGTGTAGCATAGCTAAACAAAACAGGTTACCGAATATAATTTCAGAAAGGAATTGTCAAAGTTCATGACAAGAATGGAAAGTTAGCTGCTATCGGGACACAAACAAAAGGTAATACATTTCACCTTGACTCAACTCACAATAAGTGTTTGCATGCAAAGATTGATGATACCTGGTTATGGCATAAAAGGTTTTGTCATGTTAATTTTGATAATCTGATCAAAATAAGTAAGAAGCACCGAGTAAGAGGTCTACCAAGTCTTGAAAAACCTAAGAATGCTATGTGTCGAGGATGTCAGATGGGTAAGATGACAAGATCAAGCTTTACAAGTAAGTCCTACACTTCTAAGGGAATTTTAGATCTTGTGCACACTGATCTTTGTGGTCCTATGAAAGTTCAAAGTTATTATGGTGATAAGTATTTCATATTATTTGTGGATGATTATTCAAGGATGATGTCAGTAATGTTTTTAAAAGAAAAATCAGAAGCTTTTCAAATGTTTAAATGGTACAAGGCTAGAGTTGAAAATGAAACAGGAAGACAACTGAAATGTCTTAGATCAGATAGAGGAGGAGAGTTCACATTTGATGAGTTCAACCTATTTTGCAATGATCATGGTATTAAAAGACAAGTCTCTACACCGAGAACTCCACAGTAGAATGGAATAGCTGAAAGAAGAAACAGATCTATTATGGATTGTGCTAGAACACTGATGATTGAGAAGAAGGTTCCACAAACATTTTGGAGAGAAGCAATAAGCACAACTGTTTACACCTTGAATCGAGTTCAATTGAAGAAAGGTACTTTGAAGACACCTTATGAAATCTGGTATGGCAAGAAACCTAATGCAAGTTATTTTAAAATCTTTGGAAGTAAATGTTATGTTCATAAAGATGATAGGAATGGCAAGTTTGATCAGAAAAGTAAAGAAGGAACATTTCTAGGATATTCTTCCAAAAGCAAAGCATTTAAATGTCTGATCAAATCATCTAACAAAATAGTAGAAAGTGTAAATGTGAAAATTGATGAATTTGCAGAAAGAAATGATGAAGGAAATTCCAAAGAACTAGAAGACTATGATGAATTTGTCTATGTGCAACCGAGAAGTTCTACCGAGATAACTGTTGAAGAAAATGAAGAAAATATCCAGTTACCGAGTGATGAAGAAGATCATACAGAGCCTACCAAGCCTGTATTAGCCAAGTATGTCAGAAGACACCATGCACCAAGTCAGATTATAGGAGATAAGGATGATCCAGTGATGACAAGGAACAAACTGAGAGAAAACACATGTTTGATATCTGAATTTGAACCGAGAGTAGTGAAAGAGGCATTTAACAGTGAAGATTGGATAAATGCTATGACAGAAGAGATTGATCAAATCAAGAAGAATGAAACATGGACACTGGTCCCAAGACCGAAGGACAAAAATGTAATCAGTACAAAGTGGATCTTCAGAAACAAGCTAAATGAAAAAGGTGAGGTCATTCGGAATAAAGCAAGACTAGTTTGCAAAGGTTATGCCCAAGAAGAAGGAATTGATTATGGTGAGACTTTTGCACCTGTTTCTAGACTTGAAGGAGTAAGAACATTGTTGGCATATGCTGCTTTCAAGAACTTCAAGGTATATCAAATGGATGTCAAATCTGCATTTTTGAATGGAATATTAGAAGAAGAAGTTTTCATTGAACAACCTGAAGGATTTGTTGAAGACAATAATAAAGATCAGGTATGCAAATTGAAAAAAGCTTTATATGGTCTGAAACAAGCACCAAGAGCATGGTATGAAAGATTGCACTCTTATTTGATTACGATTGGTTTTATAAGGACAAGTGAGAACAACAACATGTACATGAAGAATGATGAAAATGGAATACTAATCTCAGCCATATTTGTTGATGATATTATATTTTGTGGAAATGACTCTTTATGCAAGAACTTTGGAAATGAAATGATCAAAGAATTTGAGATGTCATTAATCGGTGAGATAAAGTATTTTATAGGTTTACAGATACTGCAAATGAAAAATGAGATTTTCATTACCCAATCCAAGTACATAAAGGAAATCTTGAAGAAATTTGGAATGGAGGATTCAAAACCAGTAAGTACTCCTATGACTACCAACTGTAAACTATCAAAGAATGATGAATCTGCATCTGTTGATGAGACACTCTACCGATCCATGATTGGAAAGTTGCAATATGTTGTTCACAGTAGGCCAGATATAGCACATGTAGTAGGTATTGTTGCAAGATTCTCTGCAGATCCTAAGGAAATACACATGACAACAATCAAAAGAATTTTCAGATACTTAAAAGGCACTAAAGAGTATGGCTTAGTATATCAGAAAGGAAATGATTTTAATTTAAAAGTTTATACTGATATTGATTGGGTAGGCAACATTGATGACATGAAAAGCACAAGTGGAGGAGCTTTCTTCTTAGGAGAAAGACTAGTGAGTTGGCTTAGCAAGAAACAAGGATGTGTTTCTCGGTCAACAGCAAAAGCTGAATACGTTGTTGCAGCACTGAATTGTACCAACATTGCATGGATCAAACAACTGTTGGAAGGTATAAATGAGAAAGTTACCGAGCCAGTAACTATATTCTGTGACAATACTAGTGCCATTAATATTTCAAAGAATCATGTTATGCACTCTAAGACAAAGCACATATCTATCAAATATCATTATCTTAGAGAAGAAGCTCAAGAGAAGAAAGTGGTGTTGGAATATGTTAACACAAAGGAGAAAATAGAAGATATCTTCACCAAGCCACTACCGAAGGACACTTTTGAATATCTCAGAAGTAAGTTAGGGGTCCTACCCCTATCTTCTACTCACTGACCGAGTTCGGTGAAAGCATCAATTCGATGACTCTATTGAATATCTTTTGGGGAGTTGATGCTGGAGTGCTACATTTTAGAATGTTTTTCTGAAAGTGTACTAGAATTAATACTAGAATAATACAGAGAATGATACAGGGAATAGGAATTGAAGACAAATACTCTGACCGAGACTCAGTTGATACACAACAGCAGGAAATAACTTCTTACAGAAAGAAATTATGTTTTACTTCTATTCTTTTTGGCATTGTTGTCAAAGGGGGAGAAGACTATTATGGGGGAGAAGATCTACCAAAGGGGGAGAAGACTTGAGAAGACTGAGAGAAGACTACAGATTGAAATAAAGACTGAAAACAAAAGAGAAGTCTAATGTATGGGGGAGAGCATTTCAGCATTTTAGAATCACAACAATCCGAATCTTTTAAAGGTCAAATCAATTGGTTTTGCCATCAATGCCAAAGGGGGAGATTGTTGGCAATATTGCATTATAACAGACAATGAAAGATTGTTGACATTTCAATAAGGATATTGAGAAGGTTGTTAATGATAATGGACATAACTGATTAAAGATGTTTTACTATCTTGATATTATTATTTTGTCATTGATGTCAAGAAATTGATTTTCTAATTCAGTATGATGTTGCCATATCTTGAGAAGTATGATATGAAGATTATAAAGAAGTCGGTAAAGACACAGGAAAGAATATGATGAATAAGGGGATAAGTTATTCAATGGGCAACTCTACCGAGTCAGACAATGATGAGATCTTGATGTTTTAGATTGTTTTAACATCATACATATGTTGTAAAATGTAAAGGTTAATACTATACTATGTTATCAAGCAAAGAATCTAGTCGGTAAACCCTAAGGTTATCGCTATTGGTTAATGAAGGCAGAATGTCTACCGAGTGAAGTTTAGTATTCACCGAGTTGTAACCGAGCTATAACAGAATGCATTAAATGTTTACATGTGATATTTAATGAATGATGCTGATGAGCTAGAGCGGATCAATGATTGGTAAGCCGTGGAAGTAAGTTTGTTAACGAATCTAAGGCAATGGAAAGTTGGCAAGAAGATTTATAGCTCAGATTGAACCGCATTACCTTAACACAAGTTCCAAGGTGAATATGCAAGTTCCAAGGCGGGGTAAAACATTTTCAGATCGAAAGATACATTGAACTTGGACAAGATTGAAGATCTGATGGCTATAATTGATCATGGGAAATGTGATCAATGAGATTAAGCGGTTAGAAGATTGTTTATAAATAGGAAACTGTTGATAAACAAAGTATGCAGGCAAGTGCATGCACAGGGATGCTACATAGTGATTACCGAGTACAGAAGCTTGAAGACCTGTTAGAATAACAGAGTATTGATGCCCAACAGATAGACAAGATTAGTTCTATGTCTAGATTATATTGAACAAATAGGAATCTTCTTTAGCATTTTAGATGTGAAGTTGCAGACAGATTGTATTACTGTTATTTTGTGAAAGTGATAGGAAATCTCTTAACTGAGTGGACTTAACAATCTTATATGTAAATCCTCTAGCAAGGTGACATTCTAATTGAGTGTTTGAAATCCTTTGACAAGGTCACTTCTAACAAAGTGAAGATCCTAACAGATCTAAGGGAAATCCCTTAACCGGGTCACATCTAGCAATGTGTTTGTAATCTTTAACAAGATTTGCTTTTAACCGAGCATACTCTAGAAGAGTATATTTCTTAGTGGGTCCGAAATCCCACAGTGGTTTTTCCCAATTTGGGTTTGCACGTTAAATCTGGTGTTATGAGGTTTATATTGTTCATATGCTTTTGAGTTTGCATGTTTGACAGTTTTTGGTTATATGACTGATATATGTGTTATCGACGTTGAATCTGATGTTTTATGGATGATTAAGTTTGTATGATTCAACCCCCCCCCCTTCTTATCTTGTTGGCTATTGGATCTGTACTTATATTAAGTATCAGAACTATCAATAGTGTGTTGTACAGTTTGCTAATGTTTTTCAACTTTCCATCTTCAGTTATTTTACTTAAGAGTTTATCCAGTGGAGCAATATCTTGTTTTACCTTCTTCTTCTTCTTAGGAGTTAACTTCTTCACTGGAGGCCTCACTACCTGTTGCTTTTGTCTTGTTTTTCTAGGAGTGGGTGAGGGTACTGGTGAGGGTTTTCTTTTCCTTTCTACCCTTTTGAATACTGCTAGCATATCACTCTTAGAGGAAGTTCCAACCAGTGAAAGATGAGCTTCTGGTTGAAGTCCTTCCAACTCACTTTCTTTTATACCAGTTTGCTTCAAAATATCTTCCTTAATTGCCTTTTCCTGTCGGGTTCCTTTCCTTACTATTTCTTCAACCTTCTTAACCCTTTTTCTTGACTGAATTCCACTTTCAATTGTTTCTGCATTTCCAAAGACTTTCTCAGTGGGTTCCTTTGGTGCTTCAAGGAGGGCTTTTGCATAAGTTTCTATGATATTATCATCTGTTTCATAGCCCATTTCAATTACCCAGATAGTTCTAGGGACAACTGCCTCCATCCAGATTTCATCTTTCTTGATTACAAAACATATTTCCTTCTGATATTTATCTATAATTGTCTATGATGGTGTTACTCTTGTTTTCATTCGAGCCTTCAATGCTTGAAAATGCTCATTTGTGTTTTTCTCTCTGTCTTCTCCCATATTGTTTAATAAATCCAATAGTTGCTTTCCTACTGGTATATCAAAGTCAAAATCTCTTCTACCAATACTGGTTACTTGCTTAGTAATGTACAACATTAGGCAAACAAGAAAATTTCCAAATCTAAAGGTTCCTTTCTTATCTCCTTTAATCTTCTTTAGATTGTCTATCAATTCTTCTTTGAGCCATTCACACACATCTATTCTAGCATTATCATTTACCATTTCATATGCACTTTTGATACATAGGATAGAAACTGAGTTCAACCTATTTGCATGTGTGGCTTTGTAACCTAAGATCATACTGATAAATCTGACATTGATGTCCTTTACATCATTTACCCTTAGAGATCTTTTGTCAAAAGTTGCACCGGTTAGTTTCATCACTGTATCATTTGGGACCTTCTTTGTTTTGTTAGGCTTGCTACCAGTGGAAGGTGACCCTGTTACTTCTTTTACTACTTCTTTGGTGATTTTATGAATTGAATCCAACCAAAAGAATTCACCATGGACTCTGCTTAGAACTATTCTTATTACATCTTTGGGAAAATTAGGAATGCTAAGAATATCCACAAAGCCTAGGGTTTCTACTACCTTATGTTCTATCTTGACATTACCATCTACATCACAAATCACAGTCCTATACATGTTTTTGATCTCATCATCACCTAATTCTTCTATATGATAATGTATGTATATCCTAGGGTTTTAAGCATATACTACTCCCTTAGGAATTTGAGAGAATTCACCTATGCTATCATCTTTCTTCACAATTTCGGGAACCAATTTGAATACGGGTCTAGGGCACTTAATAACCTCAATCATAGTAGGGTTTACAATAAATTCAGAAGTGGATGAAGAAGCCATAGTTATAAATATCTCACTCTGCCTTAAGGATGAATGCTTGGATGCACTACTTCACTTTTTCGCTAAGGATGTCTTCACTCAGAAATTTTCACACTCTCGAAGATTTGAATGCTCAGTGAATGAAAAAGGAGCCAAAACACTTGCTTTATAATGTTATTTTCTCCAACTACCACATTTAATGCTTTCTGGTTTAAGTCACAACTTAACTCATTTGTCGGTATAGAAGTAATTCGACTTCTTACCATCAACCGAGGGTATAATAGCATGTTTTTCAATTTGTTGCTAAACCCCCAAAGGATTTTCCTTCAGTTAGATGAGGAGTCTCCTGCCGGTGGAGTGTTACTCTATTCTACCAGTGGAGGAGTATTCCCATCAACATTTTGATCTGACTTTCTGATCCATTGTTTTGAGAATTCTTGCTTTACCTCTTCAACCTTTTTCTTTACCCTTCAAACTACGACCTTTGTTATTTGCTGGTGATGCCTTACTTCTGTAAAATTTTGCAATATGTCCAATTTTGTTACAAGCATAACAAGTCACATTGTTTTTCTGAATAGCTTTCCCGTATCCTATGCCGGTTTGTATTCTGCATTGATTAGATAGGTGTCCAAATCTTCAACAAACATAACATCTTACATTCATTCTACAATTTTCTAAATTATGACCAAATTTGTTGCATTTAGAACATTGACCGGTGGGTGTATTAGTGTTCTGATAATTTCTAGATCTACACTGATTTGCTCTATGACCATACTTGTTACAGTTAAAGCATTTCCCATTGAATTTGTAAGCCTTAGCTTGTCTTACCGGTTTGCTATGATCGTGATTGTTTGCAGTACTGGAGCTTTCACTAGTTTTAAAGACAAGGCCATTTGTATCACCATTAGGTTTCTGATTCTTCAACATGTCAACAAGTTCTTCTGAACTTTTCTTGAATTTGTCTTTGTGTTGATTTGTAGCAGTCAGTTCATTCTCCAAGATTCCTTTCTGTCTCATGAGTTTAGTTCTGTCATTTTGTGTATGCATCAGATCTGTCTTCAACATATCATTTTCATGACTGAGTCTTTTGTTTTCATTTCCAGCATCATTCAGTCTTCTAACCAAGTCTTCTTCATTCTTCTTCCGATTTTTAGTTTCTTTGCAAAATCTCATAGTCATATCTTGCATCTCATTCTTCATTGTAGTGTTTTCTTGTCTTAGCTTGTTCACCAGATCATTAAGAGTTTCCTTTTCATCTTCCTCATTCTGCATCTTCTCACAAATTTCTCTTCTTTTATTTCTTTCTATAGTGTAATTTTCTTGAAGTCCTCGAATGATATCTTGTGAAGCCTTTAGATCATCTTCAAGTTTGATATTCTTCACCTTTTCTGCATCATAGTCTGAAAGAGTTGTTTCCAATTGTCTTCTCAAGTTTTCCATCTCTATCGATGACAAGATCTTCCTCAAGTTGTTAGGCTTTTGAAAATAGAGGACCAAGCTCTGATACCAATTGTTAGGATTCCCAAAGATACTGAGAGGGGGGTGAATCAGTATCTGACCAGTTATATAATTTTCTCAAATTATAACATGAAAAACATATTAAAACTGTGTACCGGTAAAATAGAAATAATGTAGCAAATAAGAATAACAACCACAACATGAAAAGCACACCATAACACAATATTTAATGAGGAAACCTGGTGTGGGAAAAACCTCAGTGGGATTTGTGACCCACAATATTCACTTACTGGCCAATAAGAGAATATTACTACTTACAATAGGGGCTTGCACATTCAGGAAGGCCAAGTGCCTAGAGCTCACTGCTCAGTTACAAAAGAAGTTGCACTGACTTACAAAAATGGATTATACAAGTCCAATGTCTTGTACTGCTTTAGATCAGCATGTGCTATGCTAGATTCAGTACCAGTTTAAGCTTTGCTACATACATAAACCCTTAACCTAATAATTCGCACATTTGGTCTGCTATATTCCTTTCATCAATTGCCTATTAAATGATCTACAATGATCTCATACATATATGAGTCATAGTACAATCCGTCATGTCGACTTACAAAAGATTTTACAATTAATTACAAAATATGTTTATACAAAATTTTTGTCGGCCAAGATGTCGGTATTCTTCCTTTTCGGTGCCGATGTTCTGTATGTCGGTGTAGAGTCTGTCGGTGTCGGTGCCTGTGTCTGTCTGCCTGTATCACATGATTGTAAGGTTGCCATCAATGACAATACCTTCAATCAACTACAATTTCTCATTGGAGTGTGCATTTGCCAACAATATAAATCAACTAAAGACATGAATGAAATCTGATGTAACAAATCGGTAATAGAGAATGTGAGTCGATAAAAAGGGAACCCTACTAAAAGGAATTACATCTCAATTTCAATAATTTATTCTCAAAGAAACAAGCCAATTATGTTGATCGGTCACAACAAACTATCATGGGATTAATAACGAGCATCAATCAAATAACATAACAATATTCTATTTAGAACAATATATCAAACAATTTTAAAAGAAAGAATACCATTTAAAGAAATCGATGGATAATAGAAGGTAAACCCATTATATCAAATGATACATACAGAGAACTATGGGGTAATAATGATGCATGTGAAAAGAACAGAGGCTTTACATGAGAAGGTCAAGAACCAGACAACTATCAAACAAGACATCATTAATCCTAAACAAATTCAACCTGGCAGTGGCAAGGAAATTGGAACAAACATATAGAGAGAAGTGATTAAAGTTTACAATACTGAAATCCTATTGAAACTTTAATCCATTAATCTACAGAGTAAAAACAGAATCAGAGAAAACAACTCCAACCTGGAGTCCCACGCCCAATGAAGAATTCTTGGTGTTGCAAGCGATCCACAAATTTCTTCAGGAAGTTAGATTCAAGGGTCCCTTCCGCCTACCAATCATCACTAGATCCAAAATCTAGAACCCTAAAGAAATTCCCAATTCGATTCCAAAACCCACCTCAAAATTCTCAGAAAATTTTCTTACGGGATAAATTTCTTCCCCCTTTTTTTTTTGAAAAATTCAGAATGCCTTTTCGAAAAAGCCACACTCCATAAAACAACCATCATTCATAAATCCCCACTAACTCAGAAATTCCCAGAATAGCCAAGAATCGTAACTCCCCTCTCAACTACCGAAATTAATTTTATTTTAATTAATTCCTCCATTAATTTCCTGAGCATATTTAAATTTCCAAATTAAATATTTAATTGCCTTTTGAATTAATCATTCTCAAAATGGTTAGATAAGTTAAATCATATAGCTAATTAAATTAGTTTAATTTAATGTTGCAACGAATTTTCAATTTATTAATTAATGATTAATACACAATTACAATTAACGTATTAATATTAATTCTCTCTCTCTCTCTCTCAATATCATTATTAAATAAATATCAAACTATACTCCATAATAGCTAACTATGTACTAACAAAACACGAAGACTAACAAGACATGACCAGACAACCATAGGACTATCAACAAACACAAGGATACTAGACTAGAATCCTGTTCCCGTAGGAATGATGGTCACATCGAGGGTCTGATTGATAACTCCAAATTTCAACATATCCATTGGATTGTAGGGCACACTCAGACCTGAAGGTTCAGGTGGAGTCGATGCTCGGTACCTACATATGCATAAACACATTGTCAAGCATATACATATAATCCATATAACATCATACCGTGAAAAGGGAATGGAAGCGACGTAGCTTACTTGTAAAGAGTAGTGCGACATGTTTACCTTCCACCCAAGCACATCAAGGTAGAACGTAGTGTATGTCAGATCAAATAAACATCCATAAGCATAGTGATGAAATAATAACAACACACATATAATCCATCTCAATAATCATCTGACTAACTGAGCATAAATAACATCATATAATCACATCATAGACATCATCATGTAAATAATCATCCAACAATATATAAAACATAAAACATGAACACCATATATAAATCCATGAAACATAATGTGGATCACATCTAAAGTCAAAATCAATCAACACCAAAAAGGGTCTAATCCACAAAGGAACTCAAAACCATGGAATATGGAAAGCCAAAAAGAGAGCGAGCACGACATGAATCATCCACAGCCAGATTTTATTATCAACTTGAAAAATAAGTTGATAAAATTTTCACGAGTTCAAAGTTGCTTCTGTTGGAATAAATAATTTATATATTAATTATTCACTTAATTGCATTAATTCACTAAATAATTGATGCCATCTATGATATGTTGGAATAAACAAGTAGCCCCGAGGGCAGGAACATTTTTATGGACTGCTCTTCACGAAAGAATATTAATAGGTGAACGATTGAAGATGTATGGGATACAAGGACCTAGCATATGCATACTATGCAAGCAAGAAGAGGAATCAATCAACCATTTATTGTTAGATTGCCCCTTTGCCAGACAGTGCTGGAATTGGTTAGGTAATAGTCTAGGCTGGGTGAGCGCCAGTGAGATCAATTTAAAAAAATGGGTTACAAGTTGGCCTATTTTGTATCAAAAGTCTCTATGGGGTTCGTTGTGGATTATTGGGCCCTCAATGGTAATTTGGCAGATTTGGAAAGAAAGGAATAGAAGAATCTTTGAGGGAAAGGAAAATACAGCGGAAAAAATAAAAATCAGTATATGCGAGGTGGCAAATGCAAAGGCTTACAATAGAAATATTGAATATATAAATGATTGGGATAAAAAAATACAGATGGAATGGAAATTGTTAATCCCACCTAATATAAATGTGATATCAAAGCAAGTAAAAAGGGCGAATGCGTTTTGGGAAACTCCAAAGAGGGGATGGTACAAGCTCAATTTTGATGGGGCAGCGAAAGGTAATCCTGGATGGGCAGGCTATGGAAGCATATTAAGAAATGAAGACAGAATCATTTTGGGAAGTATAGCAGGCAATATGGGTGTAGCTACCAATAATGAGGCAGAAGCTTTGGCTATGGTTAGGGGTATCAAATTTTGTGTTGACCAAGGATATAGCAAGGTGGAAATTGAAGGTGATTCACAGATAGTTATTAATGCAGTCATAAAACAAACAACACCAAATTGGAAGTTACAACAATATTTGGATGACATAAAACAAAATTTAAATCGAATACAACAGTACAAGATAACTCATGTATATCTTGAAGCAAACAAAGCTACGGATCTGCTGGCAAATGAAGGGATCATTGTGGGAAAAGGGGTAGAGGTAATCAAATTGGACGGATGGAATGGAGAAATTAACGATATTGTGAAAGAGGATTATGATACTTTTAGAAAAAAGAGAAAGAAAGGAATCGGATAGGAGATTGTGAATGGTACTATAACTATCTAGGTGGGACTGATACATGTCAGAATTAGATAATCCGATGAAGATAGGGAATAATAGTATGAAGGATGAGTGGACTG
Source organism: Cryptomeria japonica (assembly GCF_030272615.1). NCBI lineage: Eukaryota > Viridiplantae > Streptophyta > Pinopsida > Cupressales > Cupressaceae > Cryptomeria > Cryptomeria japonica. The sequence goes on along the minus strand of NC_081407.1, from coordinate 443,658,907 downwards.
AACCCATCTAGGAAGGACTGATTTGAGAGACTAGTTGGAGATGGAAAGTTGCCGTCAAAGTACTCCGCTTCACGAGATGCTTATTGCTTCAAAATTGGGATAAGATTACGTATGACAGCAAAATGATCTAGAGACAGGGTTTATCTATTTATGGAGTGGATCTGAGCAGAGGAGATAGAGTTTGTTTGGCTTGGGCTGCAATGGTGCATTGGTTTGGTCTAAGTTGTATGTGCTATGAGGAAACCACTCGAGCGCAGTGTAGAAGGTTATTCAACGCAGATGAAATAACGGCCAATGCGGTATGGAGGGTTGCAAATGAGGTACTGGGAGGTGATCGTCATTGGTGTGATGGTTTTGTCTATGAAGCTGTGTTGTGTCTACTGATCGATATTATTGGGTCCAAGGAGCTATGTGTTCAGCTAATTGATGGTTTTGTCCAAGCCTGTGATGGACCTGCTGTAGCAAATGCAATGATGGAAGTGGATACTGATTATTGGTCCAGTGCGATAGGGATCTATTTCAACAGCTACAACTATATCTCCTCGGATTTGGAAGAAGAGGAAGGTTTGGAGGAAGAAAGGGAGGAGAGGGCACAAGCAAAAGAGGCAAAGGAAAGGAAAAGAACTTTCATCATGGAAGCATGGGAAGTGTATAGAATAGGGGTCAAAAATAGGAATATGGGACCATTCCGAAGGCTACTCAACTCCGAAGATAATTGGCTTTCTGTTGCAGCTGTGGTTCAGGTGGTTGAAATTGGAGAGAATATAGCCACTATAGTTAATTATTTAGGGATATAGGAGTAGTAAAGCAGATGTTTAAGGTAGGGCTGGCATTAGTTGGTCCATTTTACACTATCATATGTAATGAGGAATGTAATGTACGAGAGTTATCCCCCTTGGATAACACTTATTAATAAAAATAAATAAAAATTATTGGTATTTATTAGTTAGTTGATTAATTAATTACGAATAATTATTTAAATTATCTCCATGCATAATGCAAACTAGGAAAAACAAACTATGTTTAGATTTCAAGAGTTTCATGCATTTAATTAGTTTATTAAGCTTTTTGTGCATACATGACTGATTAATGCATTCTATTTTAACTCTCAGTCTATCTTGTAGATTCCACCATTTAGGGTTTCTATCTTTAGAGTTAGATTTCTTTACAAGGATGTTATATCCTTCATTGTAACTCAAGCAATAAGCAATACAAGCAATTCAATTATTGCTATTTGTCTTCAATTATTTTGTTGTTCAATTTTCTCTTTATGTGTGATAGGTATTCTTGCAGAAGATAACTGAGCTTGTGGGATTCACATTTCACGAATTCTAACATGGTATCAGAGCTCCATATCTGAAGATTCTTGTTCATTTTTTTGGAGATTATTGCATGCACAACAAATTGTTCATCTTGGGTTACTTTGGATCGCACAATTAGTTCCAAAAGGCTTGAGAAAGTCAGGATCGCCTTTCATTTCACTGAAATCCGATATAGAGTCCATTTTGTAAGGGTTCAAAGTTTGAGGGTTTTTCTCTGTTCCAGAGGGTACTTGGAAATTCAGAGCTTTTTAGGCCCAAAAGGACCTCATGGTTGGATTCAAAGGCTGATTCCATGAATTTTGATATATAATTCGACCTATTTGGGCATCTAGAACATGATTTTTTATTGGCACGCTTTTCAAGGCATGAAAATCCGTATGACCGTACCTACACCTATGTAAAAAATATTTTAAAAATAAAATCAACTGGCCAAAAAAATTATAATTGATTGCTAGGTTTTTAATTTAAAAAAAAAATAAAATCAAGTGGGTGCATGTTGTTACAAAAAGGTTATTTTTTTTTAATTAAAAAAAAGGCCAACCCTTTGTAGAAAAAGTACATTCATCAACGTTGATGTCATCATGAAGTCATGCTGATGTCAGCAATACAACCAACATACATGACCCTTTTGGCCCTCTTTGTGCTTTAAAAGAGGGGGTTGGTTTTTTCGCTCTAACTTGAGCACACGGAGTCAAAATCACACAAACCATATATCATTGGAAATCTCTTTCCAAGCCCAATCCAGATATGGAGGTAAATTTTTTTTTTTTCATTTTGCAGGCTTTTTTGCCAGTTGAAGTCAGAAGTTGTTGTTTGCACTCCCGGGGGCATATCTTGTGCATCCGGACTCCATTTTTCGCAAATGAGATATCATCGGAAATATGATTCAGAGCTCTATCCAGATCTCATGTCCATTTTTGTAGATAGATTACCAAACCACTGTCTTTTCCTTCTGAATTCAACAGTATTTTTCTAGTCCTATCTGCCCTCATATGATCCGAGCTTCATCTTTCTTGTCTTAGATCTCTATTTTTTTTAGCATCATGGAGAATAGCATTCATATTCAGTGTAATTGTCATACCTCTCCCTTGTCAACATTATGGGGGGATTACTACTGTTGGTGTTAATGCTTCCTTGGTTTCGCGTTGGAGTTAGCTATGTATTTAGTACTTGTTCCTATGTACTAGGAGATGCAACACGACCATTTACCCATGCATTTCGGTGAGATGGAACACTTACCATATCAACACTCTTGCATTCCTATTTTTGGAAGTTATTTTTTCAATATCATAACAGTCATTCTATGACAGTGTTTGCAACATCTTCATACTTCAACGTTTCTTATGCTCATCTTTTGTTTCTCTTTTGGAGAGGAGTTTTGTTCCCATTGGGTTTTCTCCTTTACTCCGTTTTTGAAAAATTTCCATGTTTGTTCATGGGTACCTCATTAGGATTTATGCCAGGACTCATCTTGCATTCATCTTTGCATGGTTTTTTCCTACATCTTTTTTTCCTCTCTCCCCAGTTGTGCATTCAAGGGGGGTGTTGGAATAAATAATTTATATATTAATTATTCACTTAATTGCATTAATTCACTAAATAATCGATGTCTTAGTTAGTAATTAATTATTGACATTTATTAGTTAGTTAATTAATTAATTACGAAAAATTAATTAATATTTATCTCCATGCATAATGCAAACTAGGAAAAGCAAACTATGTTTAGATTTCGAGAGTTTCATGCATTTAGTTAGTTTATTATGTTTTTTGTGCATACATGACTGATTCATGCATTCTATTTTAACTCTTAGTCTATCTTGTAGACTCCACCATTTAGGGTTTCTATCTTGAGAGTTAGATTTATTATATGGATGTTATATCCTTCATTGTAACTCAAGCAATAAGAAATACAACCAATTCGATTATTGTTATTTGTCTTCAATTATTTTGCTGTTCAATTTTCTCTTTATGTGTGATAGGTATTCTTGCAGAAGATAACTGGGCTTGTGGGATTCACGTTTCACAAATTCTAATAGCTTTAACATCAATTATATTACTTTCAAATACAAGAGGTTTTGATCAATGATTCAAATTGGAATATATTGCAACTTATTTATCCATATTGTACAGTTCAAATCTAAAAGCATCTATGCAAACTGAAAAAATTTATTCAATAGGAATAAGCCTTTGCATTTTAGCTTTAGGGATAAAAAGCTAGTTATGAAATAAGTGACCTAAAATTAGTTGTGAATATGTTGCAAAAGATCCCAGCTTCCCATGCCAACACTTCCACCAAAAATGGAACCCATAATGATGCATTATAGAGTTAATGGTGTATGCTAATTTAAAAAGAACTTGAATCTACCATGAATGGTTGCAACAGTTAATAAAAGCTTCTCTATAAAACATCAATAAATGTTTGAATATCTTTGAACCATTTCATAAAGAGATTCATAGTGAAGTTTATATTGTTCAGGAAAATACAAGTCTAAAAGATAAGCTGCAACATATTGACAAAAATATCTTAATAAGCACTTTACATGTTATAAAATTTGCCTCTACCAGTAAAAAACTACATGATGGACATCTTGATCTTGCACTATATATCATAAACATAAAAAAAAACACTAATAACTATTGCTAGAATCAATCACTCATAGTTTTATTCATGTACTCAATCTATTAAAAGCAGATCTACACAAAAATACACCAAGATTTCATCTTACACTTCATCATAGAACAAATGGACATAATTTGAATCAGGGGGACACAAAACTGTAAAAATACATTTTTCTTTTCAAAATCAAATTCTTAGTTTACTCAACTCTGCATAATCTATGGCAGCCCTACCTCAGACTACCATAGGCTTATTCCAGATCTAATTCTAACTGGATTAACGCATAAATACAAAAGATGACAAACTGGATTAACGCATAAATACATAAAATAAATTTTGTGTTATGCATTAGGGTTTGAACTTACCGTTGCCGCCAAAACCTACACTCCAATCTTAACACCTCCTGCCCACCTCTACGCTACAATCCCTCCTCCTTGCATAAAAAAACCCCTCATGTTAGCAGTTGATATCTGTAAACCATATCGCTCACATTATGCATGTGGGTTTGACCTCACCTTCGCAACCGCAAACTCTCCTATCCAATTTTGACGCCTTCCGCACACCTTTGTGATACAATCCTTCCTCCCTACACACAAAACTGGAGGCATGCTAGCAAACTCGGGAAAACCCCAAGGAGTTTTTGAAAAAAATAAATTCATACAATGCACATGTTTAACATACCTCAACTGGATAGCAAGCCCTTATCGCGACAACCTCAGCTCCCCTCACTCTGCGATTCAACCAAAACCTCCACCTCTAAATTATTTCTCTCGACCTTTTGGCAGACCTAGGAAAACCCCAAGGAGTTTTAAAAAAAATAAATTCATACAATGCACATGTTTAACATACCTCGACTGGATAACAAGCCCTTCTTGCGGCAACTGCAGCTCCCCTCACTCTGTGATTCAACCAAAACCTTTCAGCTCTCCCTCACCGAACACATCTATTCTGGCTCCAAAACGGATTTTGAGGCTTTTTCTTTAGTTTACGCCTAGCATTTCAAATTTTTGGACACACGTGGCTATAAACTGTAGTTGTGCCTGCGACTAGGAGAGTGGCTGACAAATGTTAGCCGCGTGCAAATGCTTTCTGTCAACCACAAAACGACAACATGCCTCCACGTCAGCCCAATGGTGAGTCCCATAACGTGTCTCATGGCATCATGGCATGGCATGCCGTTTTGGAGCCATAATAGCTACAACCTAATGCATTCTTGCTTGTTCTCTTCAATTTGTGATGAAATCATTTATTATTATAACAAGAGACATAGCTACAATGACAATAAGATATAAGCAAATAACATCAATCCTTTAACATTAATTTGATGACCTTTGATAATCATTTATATATCAGATTTCATTATATCAAGAAATATAACTACAATGACAACAAAAAAAGTTATACTAGTAAACTTTTATGTAAATAATTTAACACATACTAACATAAATATATTAAATATTTACATAAAAATACTTAAAAAATGCAAATCTTAAGACACATATTTAACTTATGTCACAAATCCAAATAAAACCAAAATATGTACCAAGTTGAACACAATTCGAGAGGAGGTAGGTAAAACTGAAGAGAAAATGAATTTGAAAAGTGCCACACAACTTTAAAAATTAATTCCTTTACACACACCCCTACTAAATAACTTAGAAGAAAATTGAATATAAACTTTCTAAACAATAAAGAAATATATAAGGTGTCGGAAGAATATAGGCATGAGACGGAAATGCGGATAGATTCATCCCCCCAAAACACCCGGTCCGCCGTCCCCCTGATCGATTCCGCGAAATTATAGCCGCCCTTGACCACACAAAATTTTAAATTTCCCAATTTCTCTATAAATTGGGATTCGCTGCAATCTTCACAGCGTGTGTTAGTGGCGCAGAGATTCTGCGTACTTCCAATTTGAGGGTGAAATCTGTAATTCTGGTTATTTGCAGCGACTCGCAGAAAATTTTGGCTAAATCTTAAGCTATTAATTCGTCGACAAATCCTCAATTCGTTGCTTTGATAAATTGCAAATCCACGAATCCAGAACAAAAATTCTGCAGATAGGCAGCATTTGTGCGCATAGGCAGCATCGTGGTAAAAGACTGCAATAAACAGTTTTTGTGGTTACTTCATCCTATTGAATTTGATAATCGGGGGTAGGGCCCATAATTGTCATTGATGGCTTTAACGGGCAGCATTGTGGTTAAATCAAACTCAGTGACCCGTTTGCCTCGTGCATTGTTATTAAATCCGAAAGAGGTTACCTTGAGCTCCGTTTACAATTCTTACCTGCATTTTAAGCCTAAAAAGGCTAGCTTTTTATTTCAGTCTGCGGGCATGGCGTCGTCTTCGGGGATTGTATTGAGGAAGGGGTTTAGTGTGAAGGCTTCTCTGATCGAGCCCGATGGAGGGGAGCTGGTGGATTTGGTTGTTCCTGAGATGAAGAGGGAGGGGAAGAGGATTGAAGCGGCTTCATTGCCTCAGGTTAAGCTAAGTAGGATCGATTTGGAGTGGGTGCATGTGGTGAGTGAGGGATGGGCTAACCCTCTCAGAGGGTTCATGCGCCAGGCTGAGTACCTTCAAGCTCTTCATTTTAACTTCCTCAGGCTTGAGGACGATTCCATTGTCAATATGTCCGTTCCTATTGTTTTGGCAATCGATGATGAGAGGAAGGCTGCAATTGGCCAGTGCAAGGATGTTGCTCTCCTCGGCCCGGATGGCAGTCTTGTCGCCATTCTTCGGAAGTAAGTCAATCTCTCTCTGCTTTTCTTCAAAAATGCTTTGTTAAAAGTCAGTAAGCAACCTAATCAGTTTTTGATTTATTATCAGTAGGGCGAGGGGGGAAGGGGAATGAGCTCAGATTTATACTAAGCATTGATGATTGAGGGGTATCTACTCTGTTGATTGACTAAATTTTAATGATTGAGAACATTCCGTCAGATTTGTTTTTGACTGAGCATTGACTATTGAGGAGCATTCATACTGTTGATTTGTCCCTCATACAATTTTAGGACGTCATGTAATGCAGACAACCTCTATGTTGCAAATTTGAACTCTAATCTAGTTGATAATGAATCGAAACATAACAGACAAGAACACAGCATATTAAATCAACCAGAATTGTAAAACTATACATCATACTGAATATGCAAAGATTCCATTGATTTTTGCCCTGTAATCTATTACGTTCTAGTGAATACAAAAACTAACATAGTATGTGAGGTAGGTTGTAAAGCCCGTTTCAGTTCTTTATTTACCGAGCTTAAATACAAAATAGCAAGAACACTCTAAAAATTACCCAGCCCAAAATTCTAAATAAAACTCCTCCCCTGGGAGCACACTCCTATCATAAAACGAAAAATGAAAAATTAAGAAGAGTAAAACTCTAAAAGATCGCTACGCAATCAACGGTGATAACTCAGGAACCTGACTATCTGACTATCATAGTCTGCCCTTCTACCACATTAGGTACTTACACAATTTTTCACAAGATTTCTTCTTTTGCTTCCAGTTTCTTTTTTTGGATCATAAAATTTCCTTCTTTACCGACTTATTCTGTTTCTTTTTTTCCCAGCTTCTTGTTGGTTTAGATCCACCTTTTGTGGTTATCCTCCACCGAAAGCCATTATGGTTCTTCTTATCACTTGTTCAACCTTCTATTGCACCGGCACAAAAACAATTGAAAACAGGAATCAAGTTAAGGAAATCAAATATTTTCATTGACGCTTCTCCCCCCTTTGCATTATGCTATTTAGACATACTTTTCAATTCTTCTTTGCAGTTTGTATCTTTTCCGTGGCTTGTTGCCTATCATGGAATATCAAGAGTCCATTTTTCTTCTTAATCTATTTTTGCTATCCTATCAATTTCTAAAATGCTTACAATATCACGCCCTTCACATTCATTCTTCACAATGTTCATCCTCCTTTGTAAGGATTTATTCCTTTCCCTCATCAAATATGAGGCCTCATGAGATCTCCATCTTTGTTGTGGCTTAATTTTTTATGTGGAATACTTCGATAACCTAACATCTTGGACAAATTTTAATAGCTGGTTGCATTCTTCTTCATTGTTATCTTCTAAATCTTCTTCTATTATAGGATGTTCATTAATACTTTTCCCTTTCTTGAAGGTTATGCAACTCAATGTCCTTATTCCGTTAATTTATCTTCTCTCTCAAAATCTTTGCATTGCTATTTTAAGGGCCTTCCATTCACTAGTAATTCTACTAATCCTTCAAGGGATTAATCTTTTCCCTGTTCAAGCAATTTTACCCCTTTGGCAAATTTTAGATTTTATGGCTTTCCTCTCAGAAACAGAAGAATGTTATAAGAAATATAGGAGATATAAGAGATAGAGGTTATTTATTATCATTATATTGAGTATTGTGTTCTTATTAAAGACTATTGGAAGTGCCCTTCTCAAAGCAGCATATTATTAAGTATTTGCAACATATTTCTTGTGAAAGCTCTTTTATTACATCCAAGAGTTATACAGTCACATGCTTTTTTTTTTGCTCTAATTAATAAGTAATTCTTTTACATATTTGGTCTTCTACAATAATTTATTTTCCTTATTTGTACAATAAGTTAATTATATTTTTAATTTATTTATAAAGTAAACTGGCAATAATGTATTTCATCAATGTTGTCATATCAATGCATTGCTTCTATCTTCTCAGGTACATACATATCCAGGTTTAAAATATGCCAATATGTGCCACACCCACTGTTTTTCCATGCACAGGACTTATCGGTAGATTTTAGTCTTATATTTATTTGGGTTTGAGCTAATCTAACCCGGCAATTCATATTAACTGCATTTTATTTTACCATATATTATAATCGCATGTCATGACAATTTAGAGCTTGGAGTCTGTCCTGTCCAACATGATCATTAGGCATTAGCGTCTGTCAGTCTGTCCTCTGAAGGTTGCAAATATTAAGCTGATAACTAAGCTTAAGCATTGTATTTCTGCAGCATCGAGATATACAAGCACAACAAAGAGGAACGGATTGCAAGAACATGGGGAACGACAGCCCCAGGATTGCCCTATGTGGAAGAGGCAATCACTAAAGCTGGAAATTGGTTGATTGGAGGTGATTTAGAGGTTCTTGAGCCAATCAAGTATAATGATGGTCTTGATCATTATAGGTTGTCTCCCAAAGAACTTCGCAAAGAGTTTGAAAGACGCAATGCAGATGCAGTTTTTGCCTTTCAGCTCAGGAATCCTGTCCACAATGGGCATGCCCTACTGATGACACATACCCGCAAGCAACTTCTTGAAATGGGATATAAAAATCCTATTTTGTTACTCCATCCACTGGGAGGCTATACCAAGGCAGACGATGTGCCTCTGGATGTGCGAATGGAACAACACAAGAAGGTATGTTTTGTTTTATGTAAATAGATGCAAAAAACTTACGCATAGACATGCATATTCCACATGATCTCGTTGAAAAGCAATGCCCTCATGATGCTTGTCTAATAAGGAAAGGCGTGACCTATACGAGTGTTTTCATGACAACGTTAAACATGGAATCTCATTTTCTGTTTTGCATCCTTTTTCTTAGGTGCTTGAAGAAGGTGTGCTTGATCCAGAGACAACAGTTGTGGCAATCTTCCCTTCTCCTATGCACTATGCAGGACCTACAGAAGTTCAGTGGCATGCAAAGGCAAGGATAAACGCAGGGGCAGACTTTTATATTGTGGGACGTGATCCTGCTGGCATGAGCCATCCCACGGAGAAACGCGACCTATATGACCCTGATCATGGGAAAATGGTGTTAAGTATGGCCCCTGGCCTTGAGAGGCTCAGCATTCTGCCATTCAGGGTATGAACGGTTCTTTTAACATTTTGAAGTTAATTTCCCTTGCTATTTTTCATGTGAGACTATTGGATGTACGGTATGTTATTGGTTGAGGAAAGTAGCTGTAGACACAGTATTTTAGGTGGTTTTCACTTATTGTGGAAATAAGCTCTTGATGATTAAGAGGCAAATATAACACTTGGGTACAGTTTTATGTACCGAGCCAATGTATTTCAGATTACTGATTACTCTCCCCATCAAGGTGACTAATGACTTCCCCTCTTGACCTGTGCAGGTAGCGGCCTATGATAAGACGCAGAAAAAAATGGCATTTTTTGATCCTTCGCGGCCACAAGATTTCCTTTTCATTTCAGGCACTAAGGTTTGTAGAAGCTCATGCATCTTATATAGGGTTTTATTATTGGAGTGTTTTTCCTGTTTTAATTCAAATTGCTTGTAGCATTTAAAGTAATTATTGTAAACTAAATTCTGGTTGTTTAATTTAAGTAATTTGAGTGTTTCACTCTCAAACATTATATTTCAAGAAAATTAAAACAAGTTCTTATACAATTTCCATGGTACAGATGCGTGCTTATGCTAGGAGTGGCGAGAACCCTCCAGATGGCTTCATGTGCCAAGGTGGGTGGAGAGTGTTAGTGGAGTACTACAAGAGTTTGCAGGCTGAAGAAACAGATCAAGCAAAGGTCCCTGTGCCTGCCTAGGATCTCAGAACTATAGAAGATTTTGCAATCAATGATTGCAGTTTTGCTCATTTTCTTATTTCTTACATTATCTGTCATGCGTTAAGGAGAGAAGCTCTGTACTGGGTATCATTTTGATATGGGAATCGGAGGACTATTCTGGGGTCTCAGTTGATCCCAGCAATATGATATTAATCAATAACAGGGTAATATGTCTGAAAGCAGAAATGCATAATCTGTATTTATAGTCGGAAAATTCAAGTGAATCTGACAAAAAGTCTCTTTAAGGTTCACTTAATTTAAGATTTGGTACAAACCAACTTCGCATTTGTGATGGGAGTAGACAATCACACAATCACATTAGTAAATTTGTTTGTTTCAGATTTGGCCTTGTCTCAATATTTGTGCTACTCGATACAAAATTTGATCTATTCTTGCTAACAAATATTCATTGTAATCTGTATATATTTTTACCTTAAACCTATATGTTATTGAAGACCTTGGAATTGGTACATATGAAAGAATTAGATGGGCTTGTTGGCGTCAGGATTAAAATATCATTTTTTTTCTCCTTATTTTCGTCAAGTGCTAAACTACAAACCTTTGACTTCGAAGTTGCGTCCTAGTATGTGTATACTGTCTAAATTTGTGCAGTATTTTCATTTAGCCTTGGTTTGTTTTGGATTACAAGCATGTCTAGCAGGAATTGAACACGGTTCATGATCATGACAATTGTTCTGCCTGAGATGCTTTCACAAGACTGCAAAGCTATAAAGCAAATAAGACAATGGCAAGAAAAACACATAGAATGTTAAGCTCAAGGACGTCTTCATTGGTAGGGGTTTATCAGAAATTATAATTATTGATCATGTTAAAAATGAAATGTGTACATTAAAAAATTTTACACGTGCAGAAAAATTATACAAAAGTCTAGGCTAAATTGAATGGCGGAAAGAGTATCATGATAAACTTCTATAAGATTATATTCTATCATCAAATGTTATTCCACTTTACATTAGTACTTCCACTTAGATACATTAGTACTAACATTTTTCTAATATTAAATTCAAATGAAATACGTCACATATGACTTCAAATTTTACCTAAAAGAAAGGTTGGCCTTGCTCCTCTTCTACTCTAGCCCCTAATGCCCTTGTATTCGTATCCCTCATGGCTTAGCTTGTGTTCTAGGCCCAAGGCCCATTGCCTTGGCTCATGAAAGTGACATATAAAGGACATCATATTCAGATATGTTCAAGGTGGCTAGTAGTCTCTTTGAAGAGGACAAGTATAATTGATTGCACATAATCCAACAATGAGGTTTGCACACAAACATGTGTGGACAAGGAGGGTCTAGTAATTTCAGTTGATCCACTATGACCATCAAAATCATGCGGCAGTAGTTTCTTGAAGAGGACAAGTGTAATTGACTGTACAAAATCCAATAATGAGTCTTGCACACAAACATGTGTGGACAAGGAGGGTCTAGTAATTTCAATTGATCCACTGTGACCATCAAAATCATGTCGTAGTGCTAGATGAGAAGTTTATGTCATCAAGTGCTCATTCAAAGAGTGTATGATAGAGAGGTTTTGACCTGTTGCATTTGCAATAATGGTTGGGTGCTGAATTGAAGGTAGAAAAGAGATAGGACGGGGAACAAATGAACCTTGCACTTGTTGCACTACCCTAGGTGTGTCTCAAGGCATTCCTTTACCTACTTCCTAAAATCTATAAAATCAAAATAGTTCATATGGTGACTTAATATAAACTACAAATAGTATACACAAAAAATATAAGATACATTAAGATTGTTGTTGGATGTTTTATAAAAACTATCCACCATTGATCTTAAAAATTACTATTGATACCTTGATGTCTTGAGTACATCAACAGACAATTCAGTTATAGGGTTGACTAAATGTTGTACTAACATGGCTTTTGTAATATTTAATCTTTCACTTGGTCATATGATGGTAACAATTCCCTCCAAAATGGATGTCATTGAAGTCATTAGGCGTTGACAACAAATTTCTATAATCTTACTTAATTTATTAATGTTTTTTTTTTTTCAATTTGTTCTTGAATTGTTGGAGGGTTTGTTGGAGAAAGGTTGAGTGAGTGAGGGTTTGGATTTTGAGCTTGTTCATCCATATTACCTATTTAAAATTTAAAACATACAAATTTATAATTTTCAATAATATTTTGTTTAACCATGGACAATTTAATTTAAATATTTAGTAAACAATAAAAAATAATAAATCATATTCGATCTTGTTCAATATTAATGCTTATAATAAAAAAATGAAAACCTTCAATTATATAAATAATTTTGATATAGTTCTTAAAAAATTCAAAAAATTACCTGTAGATGGTTCTTGATCCTAGAAGAAATTTTGGCTTTAAAATATGTATTTGCCCTATCTAATATCCGTTTTTCTTTGCCTTCTTTTCCAATGCTCTATATTTTGACAAACTTGCAAGTCACAACATATAATTTTTTTAGAAGAATTGGGAACTACAATATGGATATCCATTTTGCTTTGGTATTATCAAATCCAAGTTATTGATTTTTTATCTAACCCATTCAAAGGTTAAATATTCATTTTAATATTTTGGCTAAGATGTTTTTTATTTGCCCATTGCCACTATTTAGTCCATGATAATCTTGCACTCACCTTAAAGAGGTAATATGGTTACAAAAACATGGTATCAATATTGGTTTTCCTTGCAATTTTATTAGAAATGGATGTGATAGTCAAAATGCTATTTTATTAGCTAGGAATCTCATGTATTGTGCTTTTACTAACCATGTTAATGTTTAGTATCATTTTAGGGTAAGTGCACGGAAATGTGAGACAAAAAAGGGGTCTAAATGGCCTTTTTTTTGAAATTAGGAAAAACTAATGTTGGATGAGAAATTGAAGATAGTTACACTCAAAATAGCATGCTGCAACAAAAACAAGAGTTGTAGTGCTCCAAATCTACTTTCTAACCTTTTTTTTAATGGTGAAGATTAAAGGAGCACACAAACTACTTTGGTTTCTATCAAAGATAATACAACATAGGATCTAGTGTGCCTCCCTAAAATGTAAACTTCTTGTTAATATTTAAAAAAATATTTCAATAAAAAAATAGTTAGCACCATGTAGTTTTTGCCTGATTTTTTTACTATTTTTTAATGAATATATGTTTTTTACTAATTTTCAAAGTGGACACATCTTGAAAAAAAATTGAGTATGCTCCATCCTAATTTTTTTAGAAATTAATCGAGAATCATTTTTTTTAATATGTATAGAATAGAGTCTAGATTGTATAGATGTAATTTGTTTAAAAGTTCAATGAACAAATAAAAAATGGAACCAAAAATACTATACACAAGTTTTCGATAAGACACTAACAAAAGAAATTAAACATCAAAATCTTAACATATTTGAAATATACAAAAATTACATGGCTAGAAAGCTAAGACAGAGCTTGACATTATGGTGGTATTTTAATAACATTGAAAGATGTGCAAACTTGATGGACAACACACTCAAGATCTAGTTTATTTTTTTATATTTTACAAAAAAACATGCATGCCTTTAGGCATTAACATGTAAGTTCAACCATTTGGGGTGGATGACCAAAGAAAATTCAGCCCTAAGGATCAACAATGCCCAAAGAAGATAAAAATGTGAGCATATTATAGCATGATAACATTATAATGTGTATTATATAGCGCACTCATGTTTGTGTGAAGCAAAAATCTATTTCTCTTCATCCCCTATCTCTTCATTTCTACCTCTATCTTCCTCTCCCCCTCTTCCTCTTCATGGACCTCTATATCTATATCTCTTATTTCCTCTCTATCTCTCTCTTTCTCTCCATAATTTTCCTAGCTCCCCCTCTCTTTATCTTTATCTCCTTATCTCTCCATCTCCCTCTAATCATCTCTCTCCTCCCCTCTCCATTCCTATCTTTCTACCCATCTCCATCTATACCTCTGTTTCTCTTTCCACATTTTGCCTATCTCATCATTCTCTCACTCTCTCCATCTATATTTGCTATATTTGCCTCTCTCTCTCTCTCTCTCTCTCTCTCTCTCTCTATATATATATATATATATATATAATCCCTCTCTCCTTCTCCTCTTCTTCTCTATATATTGAATAATCTCTCCCTCTCTCCCTCTATAGATCTATCTCTCTACCTCTCTATTGTTCTTCTCATATCCTCTCTCTCTCTCTCTCTCTCTAGACATATTTCTCTACCTATAGATATCTCCCCCTCTCTCCCTCCCTCTCTATCTTCCCCTTTCTATCTCTACATCTCTTTCTTTCCCTTCCCATATTCACCTATACCCTCATATTTATCTCTTCTTATTTTTTTTCTCTCCATCTTTGTGTTTCTCTACTTATCTCTACCTCTCCCTTTCTCTCTTCATATCCCTCTATCTATTTCTTTATGTATTTCCATTTCTCCCTCCTCTCTATATATGTATGTATGTATGTGTGTATGTATGCATGCATGCATGTATGTATGTGTGTATGTACGCATGCATACACATACACATACACATACACATACACATACACATACACACACAGACACACATACACATACACATACACATACACATACACATACACATACACATACACATACACATACACATACACATACACATACACACACACATTTTAAAGTGTAAAAATTTATTCAGAAAGAAACAGAGTACAAAACAAAGGGCCTTAGGCCCAACCAAAAAGATCCCCAAAAAGGGAACCTAAACAAGCCCGTCCTCCATAATTAACCTTTCCAAAGTCTTAGAGTACTCAGGGGGAAATAACTACCAATTCTCAATATCCCACTTATCTAGGCCCTCAGAAGCCCATTTAGCCAAACAATCAACCACCTTATTCCATTCACAAGGAATATGAAGAAAAGAGATATGATCAACCAAACTGCCCAGATTCAAGATATGCTTAACAACTAAAGCTAATTGCCAGCTAACACCTTCCAAATGTTGGTAATTAAGAAAATCAATCACAATCTGTGAGTTAGACTCATAGACAATTCTTCGCCAGCATCAAGAACAAGCTTTAACAATCACATGAAGAAGGGCAAGAGCCTCCATAAGATTGTTAGAATGCTAGCCCATATAGGTGGAAAAGAACACAACACCACCATCACTATCACGTCCAATTCCTACATGCTCAAGGTTACCCCTGGATGAACTATCTGTGTTTACTTTCAAAACCCCTTCGGGAGGAGGGAGCCATCGCCCCTCCCTATGAATCTTCTACTTTCCCTACCTTTGTCTCCTAGTAGTTGAGTGGACCAACCCACTGCCTACTAGCAGCAAATTATTAGCCACATCCAAATCATTACAATCCACTGCATCTAAAAGATCAAACTTAAGGAGATGGTCTCTTGGGGCCTGCTAACAATCTTTCTCCATAAGTAACTGCTATCTAAGTGAAACTCCTTAAAAATCTGACAATTCCTCTCCAACCAAATGTTCCAGATGATGAGAGTAGGACCAATATCCCAAGCAACTTGGAGGAAAATGATCTTGGTTGGTGGTCTACCAACTCTTTCCCATAGCTCAACAAGAGAGGTAGCATGGACACAACTATGATTCCATGCTTCCCACCAAAGATACCAAACCTCTCTTGAATACTAACACTGAAAAAAGAGATGAGAAATGCACTCTTCACTGTTCTTACACATAACATAAATAGGGCCTTGGAAACCATGCTTACGCAAGTTCTCTTAGGTGAGACACATACTTTGGATCATCAATCAAATGAAAATATTACACTTAGACCAGGACAATCTATTTCACACCCGCTTCCACCAAGAAACACCCTTAGTACCATGTAGCTACCTATCCAACTCTAGGTATCCAGAAGCAACTGAGAACTTTCCTTTTGGATTTGGGCCCCAAGAAAGAATATCCCCAATATGTAAAGAACTACATGGTATTCCCACTAAGACCTTAGCCAAATCAAGACGATCTTTCATAGTACCTCCCAACGACCACATCTGTGGGTCCTTCCAGCAAATCACCTCAATTTGACCTTTAACTTTCACAATCTTAAAATCCTCCACCTTAATCCATCCAATAGTTGTCATAATGTTGCAAAGAGATTGAAGATGAGGGAATTTATGGAGGATTGGAGGATAGCCATCCCAAGAATCTAACCAAAATAGAGCAGAAGATTCCCCATTGCAAATCTAGAATAGGCAATCTTTGATGAGTTTAGCTCCTTTTAAGGGTATCCCAAATCATAGAACCCTTTCCCACCAAGTTGTAACGAGGCACATCAGATCCATTAATTCTTGAAAGGTACTTATGAGTAAGGATTTTGGCCCAAAATTGATCCTAACAGGTGCACCACCTCCAGTACATAGCTTAGCAGATAAGGCTTGACTAACCAACCTAGTTGACCGAAGCCTGAGACCCCTTTCCTACATTGGCCTACAAACATAGTCCCCACGAACCAAGCTCCACTTGGAGGAAATAAGATTACAAGACCATAAAAACTGGCAGGAAAGAACATCAAAATATTTGATAAAAATCTAGAAGGAGATGCTTGAACAAAGAGCCTATAGAGGGGCATAGCCTGCACCACAACCTTCAAAAGAGTAACCTTGGTAGTAGTGGAAAGCCATCCACAGGTCCAATGATTGACCTTTTTGTGAAATTTTTCCAAAATCTCCTGCCAACACCCTCTCTGATGGACACTCATGCCAAGGGGGATCCCAAGGTAAATCAGAGGGAGGGAACGAACTTGAAATCAAATAATGTGATCAATTATAACCCGGATTAGGTGGGGAGTATTAAAGAAAAATATAGAAGACTTTTCCTCATTAACTTTTTGGCCAAAGACAGTCAAAATTAGTATCCATAGTTCTCTTGAAGTTAGCAATTTCATTAATTATAGATAGACCCATTAGCACAATATCATCCACAAATTGGAGGTGGGAAACATGAGGTAAACTATCTCACCATCTCCAACCCTATATGAGACTTTGTTGAACCTAAGAATGAATAAATCTATTAGGTCCCTCAACCATGGTAATAAAAAAATAAGGGGATAGAGGGTCTCCCTGCCTGAGACCCCTTGAAGTGCTAAACAGATTAGATGGCTCACCATTGATCAAAAAAGAGAAAGAGGTAGAGGAAACATAGCTCATGATCCAGTCAATCCATTTTGTACAAAATCCAAAAGCCAATAAGATCTTTTGAAGGAACGACCATTTAACTCTATCATAGGCTTTTTCCATATCAAGTTTAATGAGCATGGCCTTATCTTTAGAGGTCGCTATAGAGTGAATAACCTCTGCAACAATCACAATACCATAAAAAAATTGTTGACCAACAAAAAATCCACCTTGTTCAGCAAAAACCAGAGCATTGAGACACACCTTCACACAGTCCGCAATCAATTTAGTGACAATTTTATAATCAACATTATAAAGGGAAATGAGACAAAACTAGTTAAGTTTATTGGCACCCTCTTTTTTAGGAATGAGAGAGATAAAAGTAGAATTCAAAGCTCTTAGCATTTTTTTATTTCTGCGAGAAGACTCAACCACCTCTAACAAATAAAATTTAATGATCTCCCAAAAATCTTGAAAAAATTGAATAGGAAAACCATCTAGGCCTGAGGCTTTACCTTTTTTCATATGGAATACAACATCCTCAAGTTCTTGGAGCATGGTGAGTTGGATGAGAGCATCATTCATCTCCAAAGAAACCATGGATGAGATGCAAGACAAAATAGATATTTCCTCTTCATGAGCTGGGAGAGAGTCCTCTATGAATAAAGCCCAAAAATAATGGGAGGCTTCCCGAGAAATATCCCCATTGGAGGAGAGTTGCACACCTTCAGAGGTAACAAGAGAAGTAATGAGATTACCATTTCATCTAGCCTAAACTGAATTATGGAAGAAACTCGTATTTCTATCACCCTCTTGGAGCCAGTCAATACGAGATTTCTATTTCCATAAAATCTCCTCACGAAGCTCCCATTCCTCCAAATCTTTAATAGCTAAAGTCTCCTCTCTTTGCAGCAACAAGGTAAGCCCTTTATCTCAAACAAGGCAAGTGATGCTATCCATTCAAGATTGAGCATTCATTTTATTAAATCAAAGATTGCCAAAATAATGCAATTTCCATTGTTTGAGCTTATATTTGACATATTGCAATCTTTTGAGAAAAGAGTACATAGCCCTGCCATGTTCAGGCCTACCTTCATACCACCATAAAGCCATCAAATCCTAGAGAGACTAATCACACAACCACATAAGATGGAACTTGAAGGAAGGATTATTTGAAGCTCTAAAAGTAACTACCGAGAGTTTGACCGGCCAATGATCTGAGCCTCTCCAATCCAATATCTTAGAGGTGGTAGACTAGTTGGCACCCAACAAGAAGCAAGAGACTAGGAATCAATCCAACCTCTCAAAAATTGCCTCCTCACCACATTGTCTGTTGTTCCAAGTGAAAATAGCTTCATATGGTTTCACATCAATAACATTCAAAAGATCAATATTAGTATTAAGGAGGAGAGCAGATGAATCAAGCTAAACTATGCCACCCCTTTTTTCGTCCAGGAAACAAACTACATTGAAATCCCCTCTAGGATCCAAGGAAGAAAAAGTGTTAGAGATCTAACATATTTGATGTGTTCCCATAGTTGAGACTTTCCCAACATTTCAGTAGGAGCATAAACATTAGTGGAAAAGACATATTTTACATGCAACAAAGCTAGAGGCAATCATAGAGATAGAAGAAAAAAATGCAATCCACTAGAGATGGACCACCTTTCAAGGATCCTAGAAAATAGCCAACCCACCATAATTATCCTAGGCTCCAATGCACTAACAGGATCCATGAGGCTAAATTCTAAGAACTCTATCCAACATACCTTCCATGGTCACTTTAGTATCCTGGATAAAGACAACATCCAAAGAATGAAAAACTACCAAACCTTGAACAACTTTTTGTCTAGGGATGTTGTTCATACCCCTCACATTCCAAGACAACACAATCACTTATGAGAATGGGAGAAATGTGAGACAATGGTTCTCACTGAATCGGATTCCACCAACGTATCACCAACTAATTGTTAGGATAACCGGTGAACAACTAAGAGGGGGGGGGGTGAATCAGTTGTTAACAAATTATATCGACCAAACCACTTAATAACCTTTAAATGGATCACATAAACATTAAGTATCGAAATAGCAGAAATAGATAGCGGTATAGATGATACTTCTGCAAAAAGTATGTGATACAATGAGGGGCCTGCACATGCAGGAAGGCACACTACCTAGAGCGTATTGCTCATTACAAAATAGTCTCACTGACTACAGAGAGGTTATAACCACCTCAAGATAAATGGACAACAATCCACAATAATGAACTACCAAAGATCATCTACCATGCCTGATTAAGCTCAATATCTTAAGTATATCTCTAACTACCTTAGTTGAACTGATCTTAACAATACAATCAAAATTAACATGACACAACCTTTTATGCCATAACCAACTCTCATCAATATGAGAAATCAAACATGTCTTATTACCAGTGTTCAAGTGAAAGATATTACCTCCAGTCTGAGTACCAATTGCAATCTCCAAACCAATTTTGTTAATGATTTTGTATTTTCTATCTTTAAATTGAAGTTGGAAATCCTTGTCCACCAATTGACCAAAAATCAAAAGATTATGCTTTAAACCTACTACATAATAGAAACTATCAGTACTATGCTTGCCATCCAGAGAAACAATACCTCTACCTTTGATCATACATGTTTTGTCATCTCCAAATCTGACTTGACCGTCATTGTATTCTTGCAGGGATAGAAATTTCCTTTTATCTCCAGTCATATGATGTGAGCATCCACTATCAATTGCCCATTCATCCTTATCTTCAACTTTTGCTGCCAGGGCCTTTTCTTCATTCTTGATAGCCAGTTCTGGTTCATCTTCCTTTAAAGCATAGAACACCCATTCCTTTCTATTGTCGGATCTACTAGCAGAGTTTGTTGCCGGTTTATCCTTAGAGTCATCACTTATTCCTTCCTCATCCGCTATGTAGCACTGTTTACTTTTCTTGAATCTATATCTGTTCTGATTAGGCTTAAATTATTTCTTAACTCTTTCTTCAAATCTTGCATTCCTTCCAAGACATCTAGATGCAAAATGATCAATCTTATTACATGCAAAACTTTAAAAGGTGCTTTTCCTTCATACTTACTTCCCACCAGTCCTTTAGGTACTCTTCTAACAAATAAGGCTTCAAGTTGCTCAAATTCTTCATCTTCTTTCCTCATATCTTCCAATTCTTTTGTATATAAGGCTTTCCAATCACTTTTGCCGGTAGATGATGATGCATGAAAAGCAAGTTACATAACCTTTGCCGATGATTTATCAATCAATCCCATAATTTGCTGATCAGTAAGTGCACACAAGAGGGCTTCTCTAGCTCTGCAATCATTTTCAATATTCTTGTCCAGGTCTATAGGAGCAGGATTGCCAGATGCCGGATCATAAGGTGTGTATCCTTTCTCAGTGATCTCCCAAATATCCTTGCCAAGACATCTAAGATGAGTCTCCATTCAGATTTTCCATATCCTATAATTTGTTCCATCAAGCTTAGGGATTTCTCTTTTGAAAGTAGTTGCTGGTGGATTTGAAGTGTTAGTTGCCATAGGATCTACCTCAAGTGGTTAAGCTTCTGCAAAAGAGGACCAAAGCTCTGATACCAATTGTTAGGATAACTGGTGAGCAACTGAGAGGGGGGTGAGGGGGGTGAATCAATTGTTAACAAATTATATCAACCAAACCACTTAATAACCTTTAACCAGATCACATAAACATTAAGTACTGGAATAGCAGAAACAGATACCGGTAAGCAATACAACTTAACAATAAAACAAATAATCAACACAATGCAACCATACCACATTACACCATGATTTGTACATGGAAAACTTGGAAAGGGAAAAACCACGGTGGGAATCCTACCCACAGTCAGATGATACTTCTGCAGAAAGTATGTGATGTAATGAGGGGCCTACACATGCAGGAAGGCACACTGCCTAGAGTGTATTGCTCATTACAAAAGAGTTTCATTGACTATAGAGAGGTTATGACCACCTCAAGATAAATGGACAACAATCCAGAATAATGAACTTCTAGAGATAGCATCTACCATGCCTGATTACAGTCCTGATTAAGCTCAATACCAAAGGCCTTTGACCTCTTCCTTAATCCAATTCGATCACCTATGATCGACCAAATCTCCTTCACATATGATATTACATTTTCATACACATACCATGATCTACAATGAGATATTACATCAATTTATACCAACCATAAGGCCTAAACCAATTAGGGTGGCCACCTAAAATATATTACAATAAGATCATTACATACATCCAAATTACAATGATATGCCATGTCGGCTTGATACCAAAACAACAATAAACAATCCATAAATCATCCCAGTAACATGTAGAGAACATGTTAACATGATACCAGTCCATAACCTAGATAGGCACCAGACCTAATCTGGGTCCACCACGCCAAAGAAATGTCTTCAATCAGTTGAGGCATGATCAAAGAACATATTCAACATCCTAAAATCCGTCTAGAAGCCGCACCAACACCACTTATGCATCCTACCAAGATTTCTCAGTGAAAGCTCTGTCGGTTAAACCTTAAACCCATGCCGGTAAGGGTTTACAAGAGTGTATGATAGGATTAATTACAAAGTCAATACCAACTAACCAAAACATGCTCCAGGAACATGTAACACATAAAATCAAACATACTCCATTGATCCAAACATGCCAAAAGTGTCCAACAGATAGTCCTTTCTGCCGGTAACACTAGATCTTCTACCGATAACCAAAAACTGTCTGCTGATAACCAACCATAACAACTAGTGTTGACATCGATGACAAAACATAAATGCAACACAATCAATTCATCCATAATGCCAACACTAATTTAACCTTTTCATGGTCTATTTTCCGACCAGTCTTCAAAGGTTTCTACGGAGGCCCTTTCTAAACAGATTTCTATGCAAACCTAACCCCCGAGAAGCCTTATTGTTCCTCCCTAAATCAAGGGACCCATCACTAGGGTAGAGTCTTGACTAACAACTATAGCACCCTCCTTTGGAATCCTTTTCCCAATAAGTTTTGGCTTGTTAGGGGGTAGTGGAGGCAAATCAATATCCATCTGCACTTCCTAGTGCTTCCTTGAAGGTAGGATAGGATCATTACTCTCCCCAACTTCTTGAACATTTTCTCCAATTGCTTTAGCATCTAAGGATAGTTACAATGAATACCTTCCTCTTAAATAAAATCATCCAACACATCAAACCAATTAAATTTCTCATCATTCTACCTATCTCTCAAAGTTCTCTTTTGACCTCTTCTCCTATTTCGAGGCTTTGAAGGTACAAAACCATCCTTATCTGCAATCTCTGGTTGCAAAGGAGCCTTCAACTTATATGTCTTTGGAGAAAATTTAGAAGGGCCATTAGGTGCCACCATTGACTCATTAAAACGAGGGTATTTCCTTTGTAAATTCTCATACTCATGTAAAATTTTGCATCTAAAGGGCAATGTTTAATAGTCCAACTATTGAACCTAGGAAGAAGCTCCTAGACATATTTCAACTAAATTTAAAAAAGGGTTATTTAAATCAATTTCAACACGTATGTGTGCATAATAAATTTCCTTTTGATCCTGTGTTTGGGATGAAGATCCAACAAGTTTACCAAGCAAAAGAGCAATTGAGTGAAGGATATAACTTTTCCAGTATTCAAGTGGAAGTCTAGGAAGACGGACCCACATAGGAACTTGTGAGGGGAGCTTCTTGTTGGAAATAACAATGAAGGAAAACTGAGAGGGGGGGGGGGGGTGAATCAATTTTCATCGGATCTACAAACTTAACCACAAATACATATATGATAAACTACAACAATAACAAAGATAGAACAACACACAACACCAAGATTTTGATGTGGAAAACCTAGCTAAGGGAAAAAACACGGTGGGAACCTACCCACAATAAGATGATACTCTATAGTAGTATGTGTAAATATCACAATGGGGAATGCACATGCATTCAGACACACTGCCTAGAGCTCACTGCTCAAAAGCTAATGATCTGGAAGGCTACAACCCTCAGGGAAGTCTCACACCAATCTCTACTCAATCACAATGTTGAAGGATGAATCACTTGTTCGCACATACACCACTCTTAGATAATGCAAACACAAGTACTTTTACACCTAAATTACACGACAATACCACCTATTTATACAATTCATCAACCTTGACAACAAGGTCAGCTAAACCCTCAACTCACAATTACAAAATTACATCACATGATACAAAGATCAACCATAAGACCAGTATAATGATGTGCATGACATAACATGGACCTAATTCAAATCTCCAAACACACAACACCACCAAAAATCATGCTAAGATCAATCGCAACATGCTAGACCACTAAGAAAATTGCATAACACAAAGAACATCACCGGTTCAGAAAAATCACCAACAACTCACACAATGATCAATACGGATCATCAAGACAAATAGGGCACAATTAGGAAACACTAGCAAGCATGTTAGAATCATCAGAAACTGTTGCACCAACACCACTTATCAAATCTTCATCTGTCAATGTTTGAAACTCAAGAACACCCAAACATCAACAACTGTCACGAAGAAAGATAATTTGTGGATCATCAAATCACAAACCATGAAGATACAAAAGACCATCCCAAACAGTCTCCCAAAGACTCAGTGCAAGATATGATCACATCGGAATATACCGGAGGAAATACTAAACTCTACAAAGCACTGATCATAAAAACAAACTGCAAACCAGATCATATGAAATGATCAATTAAGCTTCCCAGATCATCAAATCCAATAGAGAAGAATATAATGATACTATAAATACTCCATACACCAAACCATGATCACAATAAACCAATCTGCAGGCACCAGAGCAATAAATCACAGGAATATGTTGACATCAATGATAACAACATATCCTAGAGCAACAATGTCCAACAATATCTCTCTTTGGCATTGATGGCAACATATGAATGTGAAAAACAATGAATGCAAAGAAAGAAAATAACTCCATCAAACTCCCCCCAAGATCAAGCAGATAAAATAATTTTTCACATGCTTCTCTCCCCCTTTGACAACAATACCAAAGATCCCAAAATAGGAAACCAAAATCACTCTCCCCCTTTTGATAAATAAATAAAGATTCTCTCACCCATAATCAGATAATCAATCCAATAGACTACTCCACTAGAGGAGCAACACCAACTCATCAATCTAGATAAAAGGAATAAGACTGTGAAGTCTGTCAGATTGATGCAACTCAATGCATCTAGTTCTCATAAGGAGGGATGGATACCCCTAACTTGTCTCTCAAATAGACAAATGTATCTACATGCAAAGGCTTAGTGAAAATATTAGAAATCTATTTCTTTTTAGACACATATTCCAGCTTCACTTCCTCTTCACTGACTTTTTCTCTCAAGTTATGATATTTGATTGACACATGTTTAGTTTTTGAATGCTGCACCTGATTCTTTGACATGTTAATAGCACTAGAATTATCATAGTATATGACAATAGGCTCATCAGAGATAACTCTGATATCCTTCAACATTTTCTTCATCCAAACTACCTGAGTGCAACTACCAGCAGCAGCCATGCACTCAACTTTAGCAGTAGATAAGGACACTGAATCCTATTTCTTACTAGCCCATGAAACCAATTTATTACCTAAAAAGAATGCACCACCAGAGGTACTCTTATGGTTATCAACATCACCAACCCAGTTGGCATTAGTGTAAGCACACAGCCTAAAATCATCATTCCTCAGATACCAAAAACCATAATCCACAGTCCCCTTCAAGTATCTGAATATTCTCTTTACAACAGTGACAAGACTCTTTTCAGATTAGCTTGATATCTAGTATCCATGCACATAGCATGCATAATGTACGACCTAGTCTAAGTAAGATATAGCAGTCCACCAACCATAGATCTGTACAAAGACTGATTATCTCTCAGAGATTCATCATTCTTAGACAATTTACAACCAGTCACCATAGGAGTTCCAACCAGTTTGGAGTCATCTAACCCAAACTTCTTCAGAAATTCCTTCACACATTTATTTTGAGATATAAAAATACCTTTTCCAGTCTGTGAAATCTGCAAACCTAAGAAAAAATCCATCTCTCATATCATAGACATATCAAATTCTTTCGGCATATCATCGACAAACTTCATGCTCAAGTCATCATCTCCTCCAAAGATAATATCATCAACAAAGACTTCAACTATCAAAATGTTATCACTCTATATGCATCACTCTATATGCATCTCTCCCTCTCCCTCTCCCTCTCTATATATTATCTCCCTCCCTATATCTCTACATCTTTCTCCTTGTCTTCTCATATTGCCCCCCCCTCTCTCTCTTTCTTCCTCAATTTTTTTCTATCTACCAATATATTTCTCTACCTCCTCTATCTCTCTCCCTATCCCACTTTATTTCTCAATATCTCACTCCATATACTCTCACACTCTCCCTAACTCCTTATCTCTCTATCTCACCCTTTCTCTCTCCCACATCTCTCTATCTCTTATCTCTTTTCCTATCCCCTCTACTCTTTCTTGCTCTTCCCATTTTCCTCTCTCTCTCTCTCTAATCTCTCTTCCTCTTCTCTCCATATCTATTTTTCTATCTCTAGACTTCTCTCTTTATATATTTTTCTACATCTACCTCTCTCCCTCTCTCTTCATCTCTTAGTATCTCACTCTATATTTCTCTTGGGATTTATATTAAACTCTCTCTCTCTCTCTCTATGTGTGTGTGTGTGTTAGGAATCCCACATATACTGAGAGGGGGGGGGGTGAATCAGTATCTAACTGGTATTTAATATTTCTTAAATTAAAACATGCAGAACATATTATAATAGTGTACCGGTATGCAAGAAATAATGCAATAAATAGAATTAAGAACATCCACATGAAAAGAACACCACAACACAAGGTTTTAACGAGGAAACCCGGTGTGGGAAAAACCTTGATGGGATTTGTGACCCACAATATTCACTCACTAGCCAATAAGAGAATATTACTTACAATAGGGGCCTGCACATGCAGGAAGGCCAACTGCCTAGAGCTCACTGCTCAATGGGAAGTCTCACTAACTTACAATGAGGATTATACAAATCCAATATCTTGTACTGCTTTACAATAGCATCTATAATGCCTGATCCAGTATCGGTTGTTGCTCTGCTTCTTACATAAACCCTTAGCCTATATTTCGCATAATAGGTCTGCCTAATATTTTCCTTAATGGTTCCTCACTCATTACCAAATGTCTACAATGATCTCTTTTATATAGAAGAGTCATTTTACAATTTGCTAAGTTAGCTTACAAAGTTTTTACAATAATAAACAAAATCCTGTCGACCTCTATGCCGGTATACTTCTTTTCTTTGTGCTGGTGCCGGTGTCCTAAGTGCCGGTGTAGAGTGTGATCTGTTGATGCCGGTATAATGCCTTTTCTGGTGCCATAGGATTGCAAGGTTTCCATCAATGACAAAACCTTCAATCACATACAATGTCTCATTGGAGTGTGCATATGCCAACAATCTCCCCCTTTGGCATTGATGGCAACACTCATGAGAAATTTAAAAAAAATGTATCCAAAAATGCGAAGTCCAAAAATGTTACCAAAAATGTGTGTGCTCCCCCTTAGCATATGATTCCTGTGATATTGAATTTTCTCATCCCACTACTCCCCCTTTGGCATCAATGACAAAGGTTGTCAAGATGTCAGTAGAGTTTGTAGTTTCAACCTTGTAACTGGGTGGTTACAATTTGAAAAAGATCTCCCAAAATCAAGTTTATACTATCCATAAACTTCTTGCTATCCTTTATTGCTTTCTCTATTCTCTTCACTGTACCGGTGAGATGCTGCAAATGCTCTGCTAGTGTTTTCTGTGTGTTTTTAGTTTGCTCAGCTACGGGAGGCTCACTAGCCATGTCAGTCTTATCAGCTGTATCTTTGTCTACCACTATGTTGATCTTTTGAGTATCAACATCCATAATATATAAGACTTCAGGATTAGTATTACCATCCTCTACATCCATATTCTCAGCTACCGGTTGATCTTCTGTAGCTATTGTTTTTACCAGTGGAGTAATCAAAGGAGGTGGGGGTAAGTTGTCTCTAACCTTGATACTAGGTGGTCCACCAACTTTACCTTTACCCTTGTCTCTATCTTTCTGATAAACTTTTATGGGTTTGGGGTTCCTGTATTCTTCTTGTTTTTCTTTTTCAACTAAGAATATATCCCATCCATTTTATGTTTCCTCAGTCACCTCATTAACTCTTCCAACCATTAAAGCAATGTGCCGGTGTGCAGTAGAAAATACTGATTGGTTGGCTTGAGCAATTAGGTCATCAATTTCTTTGGGTGAGTTTACTGGATAAACAACAAGTAGTTTTTCAATCTTTATTTTCTTGTCCAGTTCTATTACTGCTTGTCTTCTTGCTTCCAGTCTCTTAAATAGTTCATCTGGAATTTCATTTACTACTTCCATCAAAAACTTCTTATACATATCCATATGCAATATAACACTATTTTCAACTTGTTCTTTTTCATCAGCTATTAAAGTGTCATATATTTTCTCTCTATTTTTCAATTTACCTTCCTCTGTAATTTCATTTAGCAGTATATCAAGAGGGGCCAAGTCTTTGTTTGTCCTCTTCTCCTTTTTGGGTGTCAATTTCTTCTTCTTTGGTGTAGCCTTTCTTACCGGAGATCTCACTGCTTGTTGTTTTTGTCTTGTCCTCCTGGGTGAGGGTGTGGTTGCCGGTGAGGGATCTCTTTTCCTTACAACTCTTTTGAAAGTTGCAGGCATGTCACTCCCCGAAGAAGTACCTACCGGTGATAGGTGAGTTTCAGGTTGTGGAGCTGCTAACTCATACTCTATTATACCGGTTTTCTTCAATACATCTTATTTGATGGCCTTTGCTTGTCTAGAACCTTTCCTTACAACTACCTCAACCTTTTTCACTCTTTTCTTTGATTTTATTTGGCTTTCAATAGTTTCTGCACTACCAAATATTTCTTCCTTAGGTTCTCTGGGGGCTTCTAGAAGTGCTTTAGCATATGTTTCTATTATATGATCATCTGTTTCATAGCCCATCTCGGTTACCCAAACTATCTTAGGGATGATTGCTTCCATCCAGATTTCATCCTTCTTGATTACAAAGCATATTTCATCTTTGTATTTGTTGACAATCTTTTGTGATAACCTGATTCTTTTCTTCATTTTGGCCTTTAATGCTTGAAAGAAGTCATGTATATTGTTTTCCTTGTTTTCTCCCATGTTATTGAATAGTTATGTTAACTGTTTACCTACCAGTATATCATAACCAAGTTCTTTGTAGCCTATACCGAGAACCTATTTTGTTATATGTAGCATCAGAAATACAAACAGATTTCCAAACCTGAAGGTTCCTTTCTTGTCCTTCTTAATCTTTCCAAGGTTGTCAATTAATTCATCTTTTAACCACTCACATATATCAATCTTTGCATTTTCTGTGACCATATCATAAGCACTCTTAATGCATAAACTTTAAACTGAATTGAGTCTATTTGGATGAGTAGCTTTATACCCTAATATCATGCTGATAAATCTCACATTAATGTCTATTACATCATTAACTCTTAGGGACCTTTTGTTGAATGTTGCACCAGTTAGGTTTGTAACTAGGTCATTGGATACCTTCTTAGTTTTATCTAGCCTTTTACCAGTGGTCGGTAACCCTATGACAACTTTCATAGCTTCCTTAGTGATTTTGTGGACTGCATCTAACCAGAAAAATTCACCATGTACCCTACTTAAGACTATCCTAATCACATCCTTGGGGAATTCAGGAATGCTAAGGATCTCTATAAATCCTAGGGTTTCAATGATCTTGTGTTCATCTTTTACATTGCCGGTTTTATCACATATCATAGTTTTAAACATGGTTTTAATCTCTTCATCTCCTAGTTCCTCAATGTTGCAGTGGATGTAAATTCTGGGGTCTTCAGCATAAACAACTCCCTTGGGAATTTGAGAAAAAGCACCTAAGGTATCATCTTTCTTTGCTACTTCAAGAACTAACTGAAATACGGGCCTAGGTCTTTTTATCACTTCGATAATAGTAGGGTTTGCTATATATTCAATTGCAGAGGTGGATGCCATGATTAAATACCTTTTACTGCCTTTAGGATGGATGAATGCTTGGAATGTTCTTGCCTCTTGCTCGAAATGCCTTAGGTCAGAATCTTTGCGCTCTTCGTAGGTTTGAAATCTCGGTGAAATGGAATGGAGCCAAAACCTCAATTTTATAGTGTCTTTTTGCCATCTACCATATTAAATGCATGCTGGTTAAGTATTCTCTTAACATTGTTTGTCGGTAAAAAGTAATTTTCAACTTCTTATCTCTAACCGAGGGAATAATAGCACATGTGTCATTAGATTGCCAAACCCTCAAGGAAACTTTCTTCAATTAGATGAATAACTTCCTGCCGGTGGAGTACTACTCTGTCCTTCCGGTGAAGCATCACTCTGTCCTTCCGGTGAAGCATTGGTTTGTTCTACCAGTGGAGGAGTATTCCCAATATTTAAATCATCTTTTCTAATCCATTGTTTTGAGAATTCTTTCTTAACCTCTTCAACTTTTTCTTTACCTTTCAAGCTAGAACTTTTGTTGTCTACTGGTGTTCCTTTACTTCTATAGAATTTTGCAATATGCCCAATCTTGTTACATGCATAACAAGTTACATTATTCTTCTGAATAGCTTTCCCATAACCTATGCTAGTTTGTGTTCTGCATTGATTAGATAAATGTCCAAATCTTCCACAAACATAACATCTCACAATCATTCTGCAATTTTCAGAGTTGTGACCAGCTTTGTTGCATTTAGAACATTGACCGGTGGGTGTGTTGATATTCTGATAATTTCTAGATCTACATTCATTTGCTCTATGACCATACTTATTACAGTTAAAGCATTTTCCATTGAATTTATAAGCATTAGGTTGTCTTACCAGTTTGCTATGATCCTGAGTATTTGCAGTACCAGAGCTTTCACCAACTTCAAAGCCAATTCCAAAAGTGTCACCTTTAGGTTTTTGATTCTTCAGTAAGGTGCCAAGTTCCTCTGAGCTTTTCTTGAATTTTTCTTTATGTTGATTTGTAGTTTCTAGTTCTCTTTCTAAGACTTCTTTTTGTCTCATAAGTTCATTTGAGTCATTCTGAGTATGCATCAGATCTGTTTTCAACATGTCATTTTCATAGCTAAGTCTTGTGTTCTCATTTGCTACATCACTCAGTCTTCTGGTCAATTCTTCTTCATTCTTCTTCCTATCCTCAATCTCTTTGCAAAATCTCATAGTCATATCCTGCATCTCATTCTTTGTTGTCATGTTCTCTTGTTTCAACTTGCTTATCATATCATTAAGTGATTCCTTTTCATCATTCTCATTTTGAATTTTTTTACAAAGTTATCTTCTCTTATTTCTTGCAACAGTAAGATTCTCTTGAAGTGCCTGAATGATATCTTGATCTGCCCTTAAATCATCTTCTAGTTTGATATTTTTCAATTTCTTTGCATCATAGTCTGTAAGAGCTCCTTCAAGTTGCTTCATCAGATTCTCCATCTTTACCGGTGTCAAGATCTTCCTCAAGCTGTTAGGCTTCTAAAAATAGAGGACCAAGCTCTGATATCAATTGTTAGGAATCCCATAGATACTGAGAGGGGGTGGGGTGAATCAGTATCTAACCGGTATTTAATATTTCTTAAATTAAAACATGCAGAAAATATTATAATAGTGTACCGGTATGCAAGAAATAATGCAATAAACAGAATTAAGAACATCCACATGAAAAGCACACCATAACACAAGGTTTTAATGAGGAAACCCGGTGTGGAAAAAACCTTGGTGGGATTTGTGACCGACAATATTCACTCACTGGACAATAAGAGAATATTACTTACAATAGGGGCCTGCACATGCAGGAAGGCCAACTGCCTAGAGCTCACTGCTCAATGGGAAGTCTCACTGACTTACAATGAGGATTATACAAATCCAATATCTTGTACTGCTTTACAATAGCATCTATAATGCCTGATCCAGTATTGGTTGCTGCTTTGCTTCTTACATAAACCCTTAGCCTATATTTCGCATAATAGGTCTGCCTAATATTTTCCTTTATGGTTCCTCACTCATTACCAAATGTCTACAACGATCACTTATATATATAAGATTCATTTTACAATTTGCCAAGTCGGCTTACAAATTTTTTACAATAATAAACAAAATATAATATAACAAAATCCTATCAGCCTCTGTGCCAGTATACTTCTTTTCTTTGTGCCAGTGCCGGTAACCTGAGTGTCGGTGTAGAGTGTGATCTGTTGATGCCAGTATAATGCCTTTGTTGGTGCCATAGGATTGCAAGGTTGCGATCAATGACAAAACCTTCAATCACATACAATGTCTCATTGGAGTCTGCATATGCCAACTCTCTCTCTCTCTCTCTCTCCCTCCTCTCTCCATATCTATTTTCCTATCTCTAGACTTCTCTCTTTATATATTTTTCTACATCCATCTCTCTCCCTCTCTCTTCATCTCTCAGTATCTCACTCTATAATTCTCTTGGGATTTATATTAAATTCTCTCTCTCTCTCTCTCTCTATATATATATATATATATGTATATATTTTGTAATGGTGAATATTAGGGTTTCACCAATTAAGGTAACAAAACCACTAATTTTACTTGAGAGACCACGACATTGAAATAAGGATGGACCTAATAGATCTAGGCTTAATCCCAATGGGAAATTTAATTCTGAAATTTTGATTAGGTTAACCTGGTTAGGGTTTGGTTCCTCTTTCTAAGTTGAATTGTGAAAATGTTGAAATTAGGGTAAATAGGTGATTATTAAAGTGATTGGGTAGAAACAATGTGCTACAATCATCATACGAAGACACCAAACTGACTCTGGACAAAATAAGATGTCACGAATCTATTCCTAGAAGTTTAGCTTGATTTTTCAAGACTAAGTAGTATCAATTTGCCACGGTCCTCTAAATTTCTTGCAGCTGAAAGTTGAACCTATTCGTCTCTGTGAATTATGTTGATCCTCCCAAATGCATCTCTATACCTATTTCATGCACACAAAATAATGGGGAAATTTTTGAGAATAGGGGTTTGCCTAAGTCAAACCTCAGTTTAGGAATTAACCTTGAATGAAATAATGCAAATATTGAAATAAATACTGAATAGATATACCTCAGATATGAAATTGTTGATGATGATTCTTTTCTCTTTGAATTTAATCACAAATGTTGTATGAAATGGCATGAAAAACTCAAAACCCTAATCACACACACATGCTTGCATAAGATATATGTAATTTTGCTCCTCAATAGTTGAAGAATGAATGTGCAACCTTGAAGATCTCTAAAAATGTTTGACTATGAATACTTCATGGATGCAAGAGTGCATTAGGTAGGATGTGGATGGAGACTTATAATGCTTATATGAAAGTAGATTGATAAAATGTCTTTATATAGGGCGTTCTAGGTAAATTACTAATCAGTCTAACCACCAACAGTCATGCAAAGCTATGAGGATCAAATCTTACTGATGAGACATAGCCTTGACCCCATTTAAAATTGGGGCTTGATTGAGTGAGACCATGGAATTTTGTGGTGCCATGGTCCTAACCAGGGTGTTCCACACCCTGGTTAATGGTCCTGACCTCCCACCACAATTAGGACAAAAAAATGCAAAGATGTAGTGGGTATCCCATGATAGGACCCACAAAAGGTTGTTCATGGCCTCAAAGCTAGAGAATATGCATAAACATGCCAAGAAAGGTGATGAGGATAGGAGGATAGGACATGCTAAAGTAGGGGGCACAAACATGAGGTGTAAATTGGCCCGGTGACAATTTACAATGCTCTCTATATATCCCTCCCTTTGCCTCCCTATTCATTGAGTTCTCTTTCTATACCTATGTCTCCCCTCTCTCCCTCCTTCCCTCCCTCTATCTCTCACCCACTCTCTATAAGATAAAGCTACTAAACTATACAAGTGGATTTAGGGTCCCTCTAGATTAACCTCTCTTAGTTTTGGTCAACTCTATTGACGCACCTAGGAGCTTGACCTATAGACCAAAAAAACCTCCACAAGAAAAATGAGAACCAACATAGAATACATTATTTCACCAATAAATGAACTATTGCATTGATGAGAATGAGATATGTTATAATGTACAAAGCTCATGCTTATAAAGAAAAATATGAGAGATGAAAGAACATCTGATAAGGACATGTGTTCCAATCACAAAGAAGAGTAGTTAGACTATAACCACTCCCAACTACTCAACAACAAAAATGAATGCAGGCAACATTATTAGCTAATGTACAATTATATGCAACTAAATTATTTTACCCAAGTAAACTTAAGTAAACGTGCACAAAATAAATATGTACACTAACACCCCCCTTTGAGTGCAACTTAGGAAGAAATATGTAAGAGATGCAATTAACGAATGAAATACAATATGAAATATGAGATACATTATGGGTCTCAACAATAGTCTCATGTTAGGTACCCATGTACAACTACAATGCAATCAAATTTCTCACAAATGGAGAAAAGGAGAAAAACCTTGTGGGAGAAAACTCCTCTCCAAAAGAGAGAAAAATGAAAAATGCTGGAAAGAAAAAATCAAAAGGAAGGAGGACTCCTCAAGAACCCTCAAGGACTAATTCATTCACCCGTAACATCAATCACAACAAAATATAACTAGGAGATGCCAAAGGTTTAGTGAAGATGTCCACAACATGCCGCTTCTTAGGCAAATACTGCAAAGAAAGATCACCATCCTGAATAAGTTGCCAAATGAAGTGTATGTGAATCTTTATGCTTAGTGCATTGATGCTCCACTGGGTTGTGAGAAATATGTATGGCACTATAATTATAACATCAAAAAGTAGTGGGATGATCAACATGAAAGAAAAAATCAATGATCAACCATCGAAGCCAAAGAACCTCCTAACTAGCCAAGATTGCTCCTTGATATTCAGTCTCAGATGATGATAATGCAATAGAATTTTTCTTCTTATAAGACCAAGAAACCAAACTGGAACTAAGACAAAAGACAAATCCAGAAGTAGACTTTTGATCATCAACATCACTAGCTCAATCAGAGTCAATAAAGCCCACAATCTCAGTAGAACCTTATGTGTAGTGAATGCTAAACTATGTAGTACCCTAAATGTACCTCAAGATTCACTTGGTTGCTTTCCAATGAATCTCATGAGGAT
Source organism: Cryptomeria japonica (assembly GCF_030272615.1). NCBI lineage: Eukaryota > Viridiplantae > Streptophyta > Pinopsida > Cupressales > Cupressaceae > Cryptomeria > Cryptomeria japonica. The sequence continues at coordinate 443,623,979 of NC_081407.1, read as the reverse complement.
CTTGAGAGAAACAGGAGATGAGACCTATTGGCATTTCATGAAGATTGCTTTAATAAAGTATAAGTGTTGTCATTGATATTAATTGTAACCGGTAATGGAGTTGTATTACAACCGTTAGTGATGCAGTAATGCAACCTGTATTTGAGAAAGTAAAGGAAACCGATATTACTATTGAAGTAGTGAGATCAACCAGTAACCCTAACTTGTTGATATGCCAAACCCTAACTGATGGAGCTTGGTGAATTGGTTGTGTTGATCTATGGTTGAATGGTGATTGGATATGATTATGCCACGTATGCATGATGCACATGATGAGTTTCAAGTGGTTTTGGTGCGTAGAGATGACTATTTTATCATGGGAATGAGCGAGTGAATTGCATGAAGTGGAAACCATGTGATGAGTTACAAGATCCTATGTGCAGTGATCCAGGAGCAATTGAGGTTGTCTTGGACAATGTGCAGATGATTTCTATGCAATCAAATGGTCATGTTTGAACTGATTTGTTTGTAATCTCTATGAGATCTTAGGTTTTGTGATGTGTTACCGACCTATTATTTTGCTTATAAGGTCAATGAGTTGTTTTGTAGTAGTGTTGGCAATTTTGGTTAAGTGTCAGTGTGATTGACTGTCAAACCAGAAAGAGTATTTGAAAAATGAGTGAAGGAAGATAGGAGCATAAAAAGGATCTGATCAAGCAGAATAGTGCTATTACCAGATCAACAATGACCCTGTTGTTCTCTAACAATTACAATAGTTAAATCCCTTAACCAGGTAAGCTTTAACATGCTTGGTGTTTTGTAAATCCTATAACCAGGTGATCCATTAGCTTGGATTTCAAATCCTCTATCAAGGTTACTCCTAATAGGGTATTGCCTTTAACGGGGTATTGTAGTCAATCCCTTAACCGGGTGGTCCTTAACTAGATCTGTTTTTAACATGACATTTTTGTAAAGCTTTAACAGGCTTGGCTCCTAACAGGGAGAACTTTAGTAGATTTCAAAATACTTGTGGGTATTCATCCCCACAGTGGTTTTTCCCATTTGGGTTTCCACGTCAAAAATCATTGTGTCAAGTGGTGAATGGTTTTTGTGGTTATGTTTTGATATAGTTAATCTGTTTAACTGGTAAAGACACTTAGATGTGTTAAGATGATCGAAAGTGATATGAAATGTGCTTTTACTAATGTTAGTAAAGTGGTTTGATGTTTTGGTTAAATGGTTTGAGAGTTTTAGATTTGTTACACTATTATATTGGTATTGCAGTCAATCGGTAAAATTGACAATGCAGTTGTAGTTTATTGTTCAGTATTTAAACAGATTATTTCAGTGATTGATTTATGAGTTGGGTTTTGAGTTTGGTGAAAGTTTAGTTTGTTTTCTATCTACTGATTCACCCCCCTCTTAGTAGTTGTCCGGATCCTTATTGATTCATCATATCACCAAGACCAATTGTAAATGAAATATAAGGATGACCATGTGTCAAGTACAAAAGGCTATCAACCAACTGCTTGTAAAAAGTAACATCAACTATTGGAGTAGTCAACTAGAAGATGTATACACTAAAAATTCGTATGGAGATAATTAATTAAATACGAAGTTATTTAATTAATTAAATATTTTATTCCTCTACTATATAAATGGATTTAATAATTTATTTATATATTTCATTATCTCTAATTCCTCCCACCTTAATCCATTTCTTCTATTTTCCTAATTAAATAGGCAAATTTAATTAATTAATTTATTAAATTATTCATCACCATTAAATTTGAATTTTTAATTCAAATTTGGACACGTGTCCTAACCCTTAACCATCTCCTAACCTAGCCTCTTTCTAACCCCTACCCCACTAATCTAACCATGGGTTAACTAATAATATCTTCTCCAACCTCCTAAGCCTAATGGGTTGTTCATCCTCTCTTGAGGACACATGGTATCTTTGCCACATGTCCTTCATCTCTTTGCCACTTGCTTTCTTGTTGGCATATGATAGAGATTCCTTGACACTTGTCCCTCTAGGGATGACAAGTGTCCTATCCTTCAACTTCCTTCCTAACTTCTTCATTTTTGACTGTTGATATCTCTAGATCAAATCTTCACTATTGATTCATGCCACCTCATCCTTGGCTTTGGAAAATCTATAAATAGCCCTCTTTTCAGTAAAGAGAGGACCCTTAACAATCTTAGGAATCCAAGATATCTTAGCAATTTTAGTAATCTTAGTATCATTTTACAATATTTTCATAGCTTTTGCATCATAATTTAGCATATCAATTAGATAATTTTCCATCTTGATAACAAAATTTTAGTATAGTTATCATATTTAAGAATTGCATATTAATGAACTTATAAGGCACTAAGAGGGGGGGGAGGTGAATCAGTGCAAGTAAAAATAATACAAATTTGATTATCAATTTCACCAACTTAAAACTCAATAGGCATATACGAAATAACACCAAGTAAGCAATCACCACATAAAGCATAAACCACATGACACAAGAGGTTATACGTGGAAAACCCAAATGGGAAAAACCACTGTGGGAGTTAGTACCGACAAAGATCCACTATTTGCAGTATAGAGATTTGATTTGTTAAGGGCTACGACACCCGGTTAGGGGAAAAACTTGTTAGAAGTGTCTAAGCCCAGTTAAGGGCCATACAATAAGGCCTATGAGGACTAGCCCTATTAGGAGCTATCTAGGTTACTAGGATTTGCAAACACAAGTTAATGTGTCACTTGGCTAGAGGATTTAATGATCAAACCTGTTAGGATCCAACTGCACCCTATTAGGAGTGACCTTGTGAGAGGATTTTTTTGCTGCAATTGTAAGGGAGACAACACATTCAAATAATCTTAGTATAACACCATCAGTGTTTGATAAGATCCGCTTCAAAACATTATAACATAACATATAATTCATGTCAAAACTCCTTTGATCATCACACTATCAAAAATAAAAAATTCGCCAATGATATCTCACACATTCAAGCTCATACTCATATATTCCTTCATTCCTCATCACAAATCTTAAAAACTATATTAGGTCAGCTAAAACCTTGTAACAATTCCCTAGGTTCAATGTATCTAGACAGTCTCAGTCAGAATACCTGCTCTGTCAATCAAATCTCGTTCATCTGATTGAATCACCACATGCGGTCATGAACATAACTCCATCTACCAGTCTGCATTGTTGCTACAAAATCAAATCATCCCATTCTTCATAAATTTCATGTAGCGGTTGTCAGAATATTATTTTGTCTATCTTTTACCGGTTAAAGTCCTAAATACCGGTTCTAAAAAAAACTATCTCTGCTTACCGGTTAAGCCTTACCGGTTGACCTGTAGGACTCAGATGACTATAGAAACATAGTTGCCATCAATGACACATACAAAATAGTCATCATACAACAATCTAATCTCTTAACAAAACATACATGTACCAGTTGCAACAAGCAAACAAACAATTACTGGCTAAGATCAAATAATCAAATGCCAACAATCTCCCCCTTTGGCATTGATGGCAATACTTAGGAAAAATTTTGTCAACTAAGTGTGCAATATAAAAATTAACTACATGACTTGTACTCCCCCTTAGCAATTGCATGTTGTTATACAAAAATAAAAGAGACTCCTATTATTTCCCCTTTACATTACATACAAAATTTTGACTGACTCTTAACTATTACTCCCCCTTTGACAACAATGCCAAATAAATAAGTAAAATACATGAAATATATGTACATTTTACATCAAAATTTGCATCAGAGCATATATATAGATATAAGAGTCATAAAGTCTTTTACAAAGTAATTTAAAAAAAAGTGTCACTGAAATTAGACTTGAACCATTTTAGAACATTATCCCATGTCCCTAACAGTGTGTCGGTAATATCTACATGTGTCTTTATCTACCCTGCTAATTCCTCCATTGCATCAATTGTGCTCATCTTAGGTGTAGCCAAAATAGCCTCCAACTCCTTGTATGCTTGTTGTAAGATTTCAACTTTAGGAATCAGTTGGGTCTGGAGCTCCTTTAATGATCTCACCCGTTTGACCTGCTCATGTTCATACACCTCAAGTTTGTGGTGTAAGTCTACAACTGATCTACAAAATTGAATAGCTAATTCATTCAATGGTCTAAATGTTTCACTGATTTTTTCAAGTTCTTTCTCAACATCTTCCCTTTTCTCCTTCAAATCAGCACAAAACAATGATTTTTTTTTAAACAATAGCCAAAATATTTCCTCCGGTTTCTAGTCCATCCTTCAACAAGTCTTTATTAACCATGAGTGCTTTATCTATATCAAACATTAAATGTTCTATCCTTTTCTTCTTGTAGTCCTTTTCAACTGATATGAATGTTGCATCTTCAAATGTCTTGAGTTGATCTCCGACATTGGTAAGCAACTGTCCAAGTTTGTCAATGGGAGTAACAAAACTTTTAGTATTAGTCTTTGGTAGGAGAGTAGACAAAATATCAACTGCTGTCTTGATTGTCTCTGCCTCTCTCTACTATTCCTTCATTCTCTTATTTTGAGCTCTAGATTGCATTGTTCTTGCAATCTCCATCAATTGAGAAGAACTCAGATTGTCCATATCAATAGGTCCTTTAATACTAACCAAGTCATCATCATCATCATCAATTATTTTCTTCTCCTTTGTCTCCTTTTTCTCTACCTTTTCTTTCTTCATTTCTCCTTCTCGGTCTTATCTTCTTCTGTCTTCTCTTCTTCAGTGGTTCCCTTGACCAGTGGTGGTTGAGTTTCCACATTTTTCTCATTCACCGATGCTTCTTCATCCATCTTTTTTTCAATCTTTTTTTATTGACTATCATCAATATTTACACTTACCGATGGAATGTGAGTATCATTAGGTTGTGTGTTCATCAGTGGCTCATCAAAGCTCTTTCCTTCAGTTTTCTTCTCCACTTGTTCCTCTTGTTGCTCATGATGTTCAAACTTTTGAACATCAACATCAAATACATATACATTACCAGTAGTATTATCAACATTGTCTCTGGTGTTATCATCATAAATGAATATCGGTTCAGTGTCAATAGGATCATCTTGCATATACTTGTTATCCGATTCAAAGTCTGTGATCTTAACACCTTTAGGAAGTTCTTATGACTTGAACTTTTCAGAATTACCTTCCTCAACTTGTTTTTCCTTTTCTTCATCCAGGATGAGACCTAAATCCTTCTTGATCAAAATATCAGTCTCCTTCTGGACTGATTTGGTCTCTCCTATTAGCATTCTTGTTAATGTTTTTTTGGATTTGAATGATGCTTTTGCATTAACCCTTAAGTGTTCAATTTCTTCTTCACTTGCTTTTGATTGCAGGTGCTTAAAGATATAATCAATGAATTCTTTGTCTTGGCTAATGGAAACCTTCCACCTTGCATCAATTAAGTTATACAAAGAATTTGGAATTTTCCCTTGTAGCTTAATGAGGGCTCTGCTAAATTTATTCATATGAAGGTGATTGCATCTTCAATCTCCTTTTGTTGACTTTCAGATAGATGAATAAACAATGTGTTCAAACCTTTGTATATCCCATAATCCTTAATTATTTGAACCATCCTATTGAAAGAGTCTTCTAATGTAAATGGTTTCTTAGGTGATTTTCCTTTACCGGTTGTCTTAGGTTTCTTAACACTTTCTCTAAGTTCTCTTTTATCCCCATCTGATTCAGTAGCCTCTTCATCATTTGTCGGTTTGTGGGCTTGTTGCTTCTTCCTCTTTCTGGTTTGTACTGGTGCAATAGGTGGATCAACAGTTTTCTGCTTTCTCCAAAACTGAATTTTAGATGGTTTCCCTCTTTGTGATTCAACCAGTTTGTCTTCTTCCATATTCTTTCCTGCTGCTTTGGCTTTTGCATCTCTAGTCTTATCGGTAGTGGTTCTGGTAGGGGTAATGATAGGTACACTAGATGCTTCACCTTTCTTTGTTGCGTGCTTTGACCTAGCTGTTCTTATCTCCTCTTTTGTAAATAATGTCTTCTCAATGAATGCTTCTACCTCCTTCCTTATTTTCTTTGCAATTATTGGTCTCTACAGCTTAGAGTGGTCTTGTAGTGTTTTTTCTTTGTATGTCCCAAATCTCTCTGCAGTGGTATCTGTTGGTTGCTCTAACAGATGATCAACATAAGCAATGAGTAGATCCTTGTCTACCTCATATCCCATAGGTAATACCCATGTGGTTCTAGGGATAACTGCTTCCATCATACATGTATATGTATCCACCATGAAACAAATTGTCTTCTCATACTAGTTAACCACTTCTGCTGGTATACACTCTCTAGCATGCATTTTCTTTTGCAATTCCTTGAAGTAACACCAAGAAATATTATCAAACTTATCCTTCAACTTCCTAATGTTGTTCTTCATCTATAGTAGTGCAGGGGTACCTTCAATCCATTGAACATCTCCAATACCGAGGAAATAGTTTTGGAAATAGAAAAACAATCCCAAAATCAATTGTCCAAATTTGAATCTCAACTTCTTGTCTTTCTTCACATCTTCTAGATTCACCATCAATTAACTTCTTAGTGCCTCTGCTGAATCATAGTCAATGCTCTCTTTTACCATCCGATAGGCAATATGAATAGCTGCTGCCGGTATGCTGTTCATTCTGCTTGAATAGTAAATCCTATACCCAATCACCATAGAGGCATATTTCATAGCTGGATCATTGATGTTGTTTACTACCATGGCTCTACCATCCCATTTTGATCCTATCAACTTCTCCACATCATTCTTGGATACTTATCTTAGTAAGGGTATTTCACCGGTTGAGCAAAATCCGGTTACTGCATGGATGACTTCCTTGGTTATTTTATGCGGTCGATCCAACCACATGAATCCTACTCAAAACAAATTGGACTAACTTGTTATCAAAATCATTAATGAAGTTGATTACATGATGGAACCCTTTCTCGGTGATACTCTTAAATTGTTCTTTTAGTATGCCCTTGTTATCACACAATGATTTAAACTGATCATGAATAACTGATACACCCATGTTTTCTAGTTTGTAGTGATAAAATGATTTAACATCCTCAACATGCAAAAATCCATACGGTACACTAGATAGGGCACCGACAGGGTCTATTTCTTTAGATTTGAAAGGATGACATTTGAACTTCGGTTGTGGTCTCTCGGTCACATCAACAAGATGCAGAGTATCCATACTAAAATATGCAAAATCTCAAAGCAAAGAGTAAGATTTTCTGATAAATACCTTTCCTACTTTTGAACAAGGGTTTCACACCATCAAAACCTTCACCACTGTCCACCGATTCACAATGTACTTCCGATCACCCCATATCTCTACTAAACACACTGAATGCTACAATCACAAACTTTTCTCTACTCTGCTTGCTCACCAAATTCTCTCAAGATCGCAATGTGAGATGAAAATTGAAATGTTCTTTTTATTAGCTTAATATCTACCACATTAAATGCTTTAACCGACAAAACCCTAAAATGCCTTAAAACACTCTTAAGCATATTACCGGTTGCTAAAACTCAATGATATTTACTGGTTATGATTCAAAAAGACACAAACATCAAAATGCATTAGAATATGCAGATTTTACTTACAGTACTTCATCTAGGGGTTCATCTCAAGATTTGACAATATGTACACCCCAAGTTGTAGAAACAACTTAGTTTGCCTGTAATGGATTCTCGACACTAGGTGAAAAATTTGATTCCTCGGATGGTTTGTCATCACTTTTCTTCTTCCAGGTTCTATTCATCTCAGCTCCAGTTTCTTCAATATCAACTTTCTACTTTCCTTTTTGGTCTATAAAATGATTCACTGGTTGGTTCTTCCATGTTCTACAAAACTTAGCAATGTGTCCCAGTTTGTTAAAATGATAACATGCCATTCCAGATGCTCTCCATGGTCCTGCATTGCCTCCACCTATCTTTCTTCTATAGTTCATTGCCAAATGTCCATAATTGTTACAGATTGAACAAATCACATTGATTCTTTTCTCCATCTCATAAGGACTAGACCGGTTATCATAGGGTCTTTTCCAATTAGCACTTCTCTGATCATTGAAATTATTTCTCCAATCACCAACAGTTCTTGGATTCATATGAGGTATTGGATAATTAGCTCCATACCTGCATTCGATATATCTATGCCCATAAATGTTGCATGTACAACAATAACCTTCAAATTTTCTAGGCACATATCTATTATTAGGTCTATAAACAGTATTAGCATCAGATCTGATTCTACAAACATTACTAGTATGTCCTGCTTTATGACAATTAAAACAAACAAGTTTGTAAGCTTTCTTACCGGTAGGTTTATGAGCCTTAGGAGTTGTGTTACCTTCATGCATGTTTCTCTTGGTAGCGGAAGGTTCTTCTTTCTCAAATGTATTGTATCCTAACCCAGATGTATCATCATCCATCCTCTAAGATTGGATATGTTCATCCAACATGGTAAAACTCTTGTTGAATTTTGCAAGCTTCTCATTAGCTTATGAAAGCTCTTTAGTAAGATCTTTATTTTTCTTCATAAGAGTTTCTCTAAGAGACATTGCCATATCAAGATCTATTTTGATTTCTTCTTTCTCTTCTTTCTCCTCATGCCTGTGTGCATAAAGAGTGTTATTCTCTTGATTTATCTTAAACATCTCATGATCTTTCTCTTTGATCTTGTCTTTAGCTTCCCTCCTAGCTTCAAGTTCTTGACTCATCCAGATTGTAAGGGCTTCAATCTCTCTCCTCAGGTTCATTTTCTCACCACTTAGTTTATCCACTTCCTCAACCAATGTATCTATATTTTCTCCATTAGAAGAGCTACTTTCATTGATCTCAAACAATTTTTTGGTCATTTCTTTCATTTTAGCTAGTGATGTCTTATACTTGCCTCTTAGGGTTTCTAGATCTTCGTTGGTTTCTGCAAGTTCCCTAGCCATCTCTCGGTAAATCATTTCTTCCCCCATATTTGCCTTAGGATTAGAGATCCCTTCCAAGTGGCTAAGCCTTAAGGAAGTTTGGCTCTGATGCCAATTTATGAACTTATAAGGCACTGAGAGGGGGGGGGGGTGAATCTGTGCAAGTAAAAATAATACAAATTTGATTATCAATTTCACCAACTTAAAACTCAATAGGCATATAAGAAATAACACCAAGTAAGCAATCACCGCATAAATAATAAACCACATGACACAAGAGGTTATACATGGATAACCCAAATGGGAAAAACCACGATGGGAGTTAGTACCCATAAAGATCCACTATCTGCAGTATAGAGATCTGACTGGTTAAGGTCTACAACACCCAGTTAGGGGCACACCCTGTTAGAAGTGTCTAAGCTCGGTTAAGAGCCATACAATAAGGCCTATGAGGACCAACCCTATTAGGAGCTACCCAAGCTACTAGGATTTGCAAACACAAGTTAATGTATCACCTGGTTAGAGGATTTAATGATCAGACCTGTTAGGATCCAATTGCACCCTATTAGGAGTGGCCTCGTGAGAGGATATTCTTGTTGTAATTGTAAGGGAGACAACAAGTTCAAATGATCTTAGTATAAAACCATAAATGTCTAATAAGATCTGCTTTAGAATATTACAACATCACATATACTTCATCTCAGAACTCCTTTGATCATCGCACTATCAGAAATACAAAATTTGCCAATGATATCTCACACATTCAAGCTCATACTCATATATACCTTCATTTCTCATCACACATCTTAAAAAAATTATTAGGTCAGCTAGAACCTTGTAACAATTCCCTAGGTTCAATGTATCTAGACAATCTTGCAATGAATGCCTTAGTTATATCGGCCGCTGACATAACAAATCCAATTCTATGCCATTTTACCAATCTGAGTGATTTTCATCACTATCGATTAAGTCTCAATCAGAATACCTGCTCTGTCAATCAAATCTCATTCATCTGATCGAATCACCACATGTGGTCACCAACATAACTTCATCTACTAGTCTTCATTCCTTCTACAAAACTGTATCATCCCATTCTTCATAAATTTCCTATACCGGTTGTCAGAATATTATTCTGTTTGTCTTTTACCGGTTAAAGTCCTAAATATCGGTTCTAAAAAAAAAAAGTCTCTTCTTACCGGTTAAGCCTTACCTATTTACCTATAGGACTTAGATGACTGTAGAAACATAGTTTCCATCAATGACAATATAAAACATATTCATCATACAATAATCTAATCTCTTAACAAAACATACATGTACCGGTTGCATCAAGCAAACAAACAATTACCGTTAAGATCAAATGATCAAATGCCAACACATATCACCTAGATTTTAAAATTGCATCATTTCACTCTCATTTCTCATGTAGTCATCTTGCAATCATGCATCTGAGAGCTAGTCCATAAATCAATAAGGTCTTTGAGAATAGAGACCAATGGGACAATTTGAGGGATTTTCTTAATTTGTTTTTTTTAAACTCTTTCATGCAATGTTTCATTGAATGTGGTGTTTAGTACTTTATTAAATGTAGAAACACATAAAATTCTACACTGCAGTAGACAAAACAACACCTGACTAAAAAGGATTATGGGTAGACTTGCAACTAGGCATCCCAAATCTCTGAAGAAAATAAAGAGCATACTTATGTTGAAAGATAGAAATACGAGTGGAAGATTGATGAATTTGAAGAACAAGTAAGTAATGCCACAAACTACGATCTGTCATATCAAAATGATCCATTAAATATTGTTGAGTATCCTCAATCATGGAAGGATAAATCCCTTGTAACAATAATGAGAAGATCCCCCATGCCTCTAAATGTAAACTATAGGATCAAAGTGGTATCTGGTGAATCTTGGAGCAAGAAACAAATTGTCCATGTTCTCATACCAAGCTCTAGTAGCTTGTTTGAGACCATACAATGAATGACATAGCCTACAAACAAGTCAAGGATCCTGCACAAATCCTAATGGCTACTCCATATAGATCTCCTACATATCACCATGTAGGAAAGCACTCTTCACATCAATCTGATACATTGACCTACCTTGAGATGTAGCAATAGAATGTACAAGATGAATGTAATCCATCTTGGCTATAAGAGAAAAGGTATTAGAATAGTCAATACTCTCAACCTGAGAAAATCCCTTAGCCACTAGATGAGCCTTATACTTATCAATAGAACCATCAACTATAAACTTGGTACAATACACCCACTTGCACCAAACCAAATTTCTTCCCTTAAGAAGAGGGACCAAATCCCAACTATGATTCTTTGTCAAAGAAGATTACTCACCTATCATAGCACTATCAAAGAAGAAACATTTGAAGCATTAAAAAACCTTTGAGGATCAGTAGAAATTGCATAGCTCAAAATCTTGATACCTAAAGTGCATAAATGAGTGTAACATGTAGTTATGGGATCACCTATAAGAGAACCAACATCCTCAATAAGTGATTAAGCCCATAAAAGTCGATGAGGTGCAAGTGGAGGAGAAGAAGAATATGAAGTAATGTCAATAACTAGATCAATACCATCATTGGGAGCATCATCATCATCATCCTCTGGAAGCAAAACATCCTTGGAAGAAGAACTAGGGAGAAGGGAGGGAGAGGCATGTGATGGAGAATCCTTTAGAGAAAAATAATCATCAAGCTAAACATCACCACAAAAACATACCTCTTCACATGATAGGATCAAACAACTGACAACCCTTCACATCTTCACAATAGCCAACAAATTTTAACCATTAACTCTTCTTCTCAATTACCTTGCGCCTACTAGCTGGAATGAATGTCCATGCATCACTAGAAAATACTCTAAAAATAGTCACCTTGGACTTGACATGAGACCAAGCCTCCTCAGAAGTCATATTTTACATTGCCTTGTGAGGAATAATATTTTGAATTTAGTTGGTACAATTGATAGCCTCTGCCCAAAAATATTGGAGCCATGGACCTATACTGTAGCATGCAATTGGCCATCTCCCAAAAAGTCTAATTCTTCCAGTTTGCCACACCATTCTGCTAAGGAGTGTATGGCACTATGTGATGATAAAGAATACCTCGAGCATGACAATATCCTTGGAATGTCTAATTAACATACTTTCTCCCATTATCTATGTGAATCTTCTTAAGGGAATTTCTTGACTACTCCACAAATGCAAGGAAGGTCATAAAATGTTGAAGAACCTCATCCTTGTAGACCCATGTGCACCTATAAAAGTCATCAATAAAGGTGAGCACATACTTGGCTCCTGAAAAAGGAGTGGGGAATGACATGAGGCAACTATGCTCCAAATAAAGGGGAGCCAAAGCTCATGTGGTCAAAGCTTTAGGAAATGGATATCTATGATGTTTTCCAAGGACACAACACTAACAAACTCCATCTAAATACGAGATCTAGGGTAGACCAATCACCAAGTTTTGTGTGCTCAATTATTGGAGATATTTGTAATTTAGGTGCTCAAAACATTTGTGCCAAATATTTCTCACAAAAAAATTGCATGAGTAAGAAGGGATGATCTTGATGAAGACTCAACTCCATCAAACCTATATAAATGGATTGAATGATCAATTGTGCATGTAGAAATGATCTTCTAATGATCGTGCATCTCTTGAATAGTCACATTAGTAGGAGAGAACTTAAAAGCTTCCCATCACCATGATGGAAAATTTTATAAATGAAAAAAAAATTATGTGAAATATCAAGAACAAGATGAACATCATTAATTCTACCATCCCGCAACTAAGTTGAACCTCTCACCAAAACTGGAATCTAAGAATAGTTCCCAACAACAATATCTAAAGTAGGCATATCAAAAAGAGAATCAAGAAGATTCACAGTATGAGTCATGTGATGAGAAGAAACTAAATAAATAATCCAATTAGTATTGGTAGAGGAGGATGCCCTGGCTAAAAGAGCTTTCCCTTTTCCCTAGGAAGAAGATTGCCTGTCAAGATTACGCTTCCATATTGCTTCTTCCAATGTTTCTATCCTCGAAAAACAATGTACATCATTATGCCCAAATTTTGTACTAAAGGGACAATTCTCCTCCTCCTCCTTCTTCTTCTAATTAGAGGATGACTCCCCTGAGTAATAAGGAGGAGGTGGAGGATTAGTCTTTTGATCATTCTTTGACTTAATCTTAGGGAGAGGCTCACCACCTATAGACGAATATGTCTTGATCTTCTTATTTTTGTCCCTACCCATAGAAGATTGAGCCATCAACACATGATTCTTAGGAAGAGAATCCATTTGAACCAACTTGGCTTGTTCCCTAGTCAAAGGATCACAAAACACCTCAAAGGAAGGAATCTTATGGTCTTCTCCCATAGCATCCATAGTAGAATAGAAGGTAGAGGCAAACACTTGGAAGGGACCTCTAAGCTTAGACAAGATCAAGAAAATAAACTCCTTATCTTATTTGCAATGACCACATCCTTTCAACTATGATAAAATCAACTTGAACTATGCAAGGTACTCCTGGATAGTGGTAAATACATCTAGAGAGAAAGAGAAGTGAGATCGACTTAAAGTGGCAATATCCTAAACTAGTTGACCTTACCATACAACTCTACAAGCTTATCCCACACCTCTTTAGGTGTTGTACACTCAACAATTTGAAACAACAAATTATCTAACACATGAAGACCTATAAGTTTGTCCCCTCATGGATTTTGTTTCTATGAATGAACTGCTCAAATAACTTAGTGAATTTGGGTTACTCACCATCTAAGATTTTCCAAAGACCTTGAGATTGCAACAATTAAATCCTCTCATGCATTTTTTTTCTATGAATGAACTGCTCAAATGCCTTAGTAAATTTGGGTTAGTCGACATGCAACATTTTCCAAAGACCTTGAGATTCCACATGTTTTAATTGTGAGGAGTGAGTGACTCAATCCTTGGGTCTAACATGTTAAACAGGGAAACAAAAAAGGAAAAAGTTGCAAGATACATCCCCCCAAAATAGATACATTGAAATTACAATTCCCAAAAACCACATTTGCTAAGAGAAACAATAGAAACTACTTGAAACATGAAGTTAGTAAAACTAGCATTAAATGGCAAAATTTTCAAAGAATACCTTGTCCACAGTAATGTTTTTCGAAGTACATTTTTGACAATATCTCGTTTGCCAAAAATACTCTGTAAAAGTATTAAAAAAGGCCCACTTCAAGAATTTTGGATACCAAATCCAACTCATCATTTCACCATATGACCATAAATAAAACCAGGGGCTATAAAATTTAGGGCCCATCGGATTGATTGTCTAGATGTTGGTGGGCAAGTTACACCAAATCTCCACACACCAAGTTTGACTGCTAAGTCACAATGTGAAATCACCAAATTTGAGGGCACAAGTCACAACCACCTTGCATGAAAGAGTCGACTATTAGCCCCATGATCCTCTACTCACAATACCTTAACAAGAAAAACAACAAAATGAAATTATTTTGTTTTCTACCCACTTCATTCAATAAATTACACTATTCATCCATCTCGCTATCCATCCATCTCTCTCCCTCTTTCTCTTCATAGACCTCTATATATCTCTTTTCCACTCTATCTCTATCTCTCCTATTTATTCTTCCATCTCTCCCTTTATTTCTATCTCATTATCTCTCTATATATGTCTACCCCTATATCTCCACTCTCTACCTATCTCTAGTTATCACTCCATGTCTATATCATTATCTTTATATTTATCCCTCTTTCATCCTCTCCATCTCTATATATGCATCTCTTCCGTATCTCTCCATCCACCTATTTATTTATTTTCCTCTTCCCTCTATTCATCATATCATCTCCTTCTCTCCACATCCCTCTCCTTCTCCATCCTCATCTTCATCTCTGTCTTTATCTTTGTCTCTATCTCTTTCTTCTTGCCTCTCTATTCCACTCTTTATTTCTCCCTCTTTTTATCTCTATATCTCCCATCTCTCCCCATTATAAACATAACATGATAATTTTGGTAAAAACTTATTATCTTTTTGATTTAAAGAGTTTGTTTTAATTGTGTTTGGATCCCTATAATTAGATACATAATTGAGTTGAAGCTATCACTTCTTTGTTGAGACCTTTGTTCCACAAAAAAAATCATTCTCTAAATGCCCCACAAATTGACATCACAGACTGCGTAAATATATGCAAAAACTAGACCAAAAATTTCCCTAATTGACCTTCCATACCTTTTCAGTGTACCCATTGCACAAAAATATTTGATTGTTAGTATAGCTAGATGTCAAAAATGAACACACTAAAAGCAAATAATATTTTGAAAAAAATATTGCTGAGTAATTTGCTATTTGTGTTTGACATGAACACATAAACTTATTTTATATAACATCACTATTGTGAAAATCAATGCCATCTCTCTTGTGTGTATTATAGAGATCAAAATGTATTGTTGATCTTATTTATTTGGTATTTATTAATTAGTTTTTTATATTGAATCAATGTAAAGAAAAAATATATCACTTAATTGACAATAAGAATACATATAGTTTTTGAAGAGTGAATGTGCTTGACATCCGGTGTTACAAGAATGAACTAATGGTTTTACATTGGGATAGTTCTGTGTTCAGCTAGGGGAAATCCTAGCTGACATTCTTCTTGTGGCCATGTTTGGGAGAGTTTTGCAAGTTTGGGGGAGGTTCTACTAGGTGTCATGGGTGGCTCGGGTGTTGCAAGGGTTGTAGAGGACCCATGTTTGGTCTGTGGTGGATTTTTTTTCTTCATTTGTGGATGTCTGCTAGGTGTCAGGGGTTTGGTATTTAGGTGTGGCATGGAAATTGAATTGGGTGGTTTTCTTTTCTTGGGCCGGTTTGTGTGTTTGGTTATCTCTATTTGGCTTGGTGGGTGTATGCCCTTTATCTTTTAACATGGTAGATTAAGGGGCTTCTTGGGGTGAATCTATCCCTGAGTCGATGGTTTCTTCACATACTCCTTTGTTGCATGCATGCGATGTTGATGTTCAATCCAAACCCTTGACAGGTGATTCTTCTAAGAGTGCTTTCAAAATCAAGAAGGTTAATGAGTGTTTAGAGAGGAGCTCAAATCATCTAGTCTTGGTGATTCCACCTGATACTATCTTTGAAGACGTCATGTATTGGAACAATCATGCTCTTATTTGTACATTTTTGGGGCTATGTCTGTCTTTTCCAGTTTTAGAGTCATGGGCTCAAAAGGTCTAGAACCTAGAAGGAGATTTTGAGATCTTGGTCACTACGAATAATTATTTTTTAGTGGTCTTCTCATGCATGGCAGATCGAAACAAAGTTTGTAAAGGAGGTCCATATTTCTTCAACCAAGTCATATTGTTCATCAAACCCTGGCATGTGGGGTTTAATTCTCCCAAGGAGCTTCCTTCATGATTTCTTGTGTGGGTTCATCTCTCACAGATTCCATTATAGTTTTGGAGAAGTAATATTTTTCACTCAGTTTCTCTTTCAATCAATAAACATGTGGGATCTACAACTCAAAATTTGGATCACAAGGTAATTTCTTTTGTACGCATATGTGTTGAGGTTTATTTGAATATACCTTTGCTAGATTCAGTTGAGATATGTTTCGGAGCTTCTTCTTGGGTCCAATAGTTGGACTATGAAATGTTACCCTTTAGGTGCAAAGTCTGTCATGAATATGGACATTTACAAAATAAATATCCTTGTTTTATTCAGTCAAGGGCGATACCTAATGACCCTTCCAATTTTTCTCCAAAGGTGCATAATGGGAAGGGTCCTATGCATGTTGAGCCTTCAGACAAGGATGGTTTTATTACTATAAAGTCTCTAAATAGGGGTAGAGGTAAGAAGAAAACTTTAAGAGATACACAGAATGATGATAACTTTAACTAGTTTGATGTGCTGGAAGATTTGGTTCAGGAAGAAGGAAATCCTATGGAGGTATCCTTGGGTATTAAGGGTGCAGGTGAGGATGTTCACATGGAGAGAGTGATGTGCCTACTCTACCTCAGGAGAATCTTCATGTTGGTTAGATGGATACTAAGTTGCCTTTACAACTCCCTATAGAGTCAGATCATATGCGGGGATGGCTCCTATGGGGGGGGGGGAGGTTTACTGCTAGCAAACAGGTTGTTTCTCCATTAGTGGGGACCCTTGACTCAAGGAAGAATAGCAAGGTCCCTATTGGTCATGTTTTGCAACAAAAATATTTAAAGAAGGGACTTGTGGGGAAGTCTCTAAAGGCAAGTTGTAAAACGGACCATGAGAAAGTGAAGTTAATGGGTGATACATTGGTGGAATCTGGGTCAGTGAAAACCATTGACTCGCATTTCTCCCAGGCTCATAAATGATTTTTCTATCATGTAATGTGAGGGGCATGAATATCATCCGTAGACAAAAGGTTGTTCGGGGTTTAATTGTGGCTCATTCTCTAGATATTCTTTTCATCCAAGAGACTAAATTGCCCATAGAAGGTATGATGGATAGAGCGCCTAGTATCTAGGCTCATGGTTCCTATCAATGCATTAGGGCCATGGTAGTTTGGGCGACTTGGCTTGCTTTCAGGATCCAAGGAAGGTGGTTCCTCTCTGGTGGATTTTAGGTTTCTCATCTATTTCTCTAATTTCTTCTAGTCTGGGGATAGGTGAAATTTTTCTATTCACTAATGTCTATGCTCCTACTGATTTAGTGGGTAAATCTCAATTGTCCTTCCTTGGATCTTGGCTGAAGATTTTAATGTTGTTTATAGCCTAGAGGAAAAAAGAGGTGGTGTTTCCTAGCTTGACCGCTTTGCTCTCATTTTGAATACCAATATGGACCTCTTGAATGTTTTAGATGTTAACCAAATAATGGTGTTTCTACTTGAAATACCAGACAATATGGTGATGAGGCGATAGCTGATAGGTTGGATAGATTCTCAGTTTCCTGCTTTTGGATGGGAGTTACCTGGTCTACCAGTTCTAAGATTCTAGATTGGAGAGGTCCAAACCACTAATCGATCAAACTCTCAACAATTACCTTCATAGCTTCGAAGAACCCTTCCTTCAAATTCCAACTTATGTGGCTATGGGATTCATCTCTCCAAGAATTGATTCCTATTTGGCAGTATGAAGGAAGACTTGCACATGGCTGGGCTATGTACTCTTTTTTTTAAAGATTGCAATATGTCAAATATAGGCTTAAGAGGTGGAATAAGCAATGTTTTTTCAATCTTCATTCTAATAAATTGAATGCTCAAGCCCAGATAGATAGTGTTACTTGCCTAATTAGAGATCAAGGGCTCACCTTGGATTTACTTAGAGATGAGACATCTTCTATTAAGGATTTGGAAGAAGGGGAGTATAGAGAGGATATTTTATGGAAGCAGAAGCCCCATATTGACTGGCTCTAGAAGGGTGATAGGAATATTTCCTTTTTTCATAATCTAGTTAAGGATAGACGGAATGGCAATCTCGTCTCTTATCTTGAGTCTGTAGAAGGTGTTTATATTTCCTTCATAGGAGATATTTCTCGTGAGCCTTCCTAGTACTTTCAAGATTTCTTTATGAAGGATTCTACCCCTACTCTAGAAGAGGAAAGATCTATTCTGACATGTATTCCATCCTTGATATTTGTATATATTAATGAATCTCTCACTTGGTCTATCACTCTTCAAGAACTTGAGCATGTTGTTTTTCATATGAGAAAAGGTAAAGCCCCAAGCCTTGATGGTTTTCCTGTTGACTTTTTTCAAGAATTTCGGGAGATTATCAAACGGGATTTATTAGAGGTTATTCATAAATCTCATAGAAACAACCAAATGTTGATAGCCATGAATTCCACTTTCCTTGCTCTTATTATTAAAAAGGATGGTGCGAACAAACTTTAAAACTTTTGTCCTATTGCCCTTTGTAATTTTGTCTACAAAATTCTCACTAAACTGATTGTTGACCATCTCAAGGTGTGTCTTAATGCTTTGATCTTTGTTGAACAAGGGGGATTTGTTGCTGGTAGACAAAATTTTTATGGGATTGTGATTGTTGTGGAGGCTATTCATTCTATGAAAAATTCTAGAGAGAAGGCCATGTTCATCAAACTTGATATGGAAAAGGCTTATGACAAAGTTATATGGTTGTTTCTTCAAAAGATTTTACTGGCCTTTGGATTTAGTGTGGATTGGGTGGACTAAGTTAAGAGTTGTGTTTCCTCTATCTCTTTTTTTGTTCTGGTAAATGGTGAACCTTCTGAGTTGTTTAGTGCTTCAAGGGGCCTTAGGCAGGGAGACCCCCTATCCCGTTATTTGTTCATCATCATGGCTAAGGGGCTTGGTAGATTCATCCAGTCCCATGTTCAGTAGAGCCTCATTCAGGGGTGGAGTTTGACAAAAAAATTGTCTCATGTGTCTCACCTCTAGTTTATTGATGATACTGCATTGATGGGTGTGGCTAGAATTAATGAGGCCACTAATTTCTAGACAACTTTGTGTTGGCAATTTGGAGGAATTGATTATGTGTTGCATTGATGTTTGTCATTGATGTCAACACTAGCTTCTTTAGTTGTCTACCGAGTTTCGATAGAGTGGTTGGACTTTGATGATGATTAGGAGATTTGTCTCCAGTATATTTTGATTGATGGAATTGGTTTGGTTCGATCATTGGTGTTATTTAGATGCATATCACATTCAGTTGGTTCATGATTTAGTAATCTAGAAACTATCATATGTTCTAGTAAGCCTTTTGGTTACCGGTAAGGGTTCTATCGATAGAGCTTCGTTGAAGATATTTTGATGGATTCGATAAGTGGTGTTGGTGTGACTTCTAGAAGATTTTCAGGACGCTGATGGTTATTGTGTTCATGTTCCAATTGATTGGTGGTATTTTATTTGGCTTATGGAGACCTATTTTTGTTGGCAATTGACACTCTATTGGTTGGTTTCACTATGTTGTCATTGATGGCAACATGGTAGCTTATTTCGGCTTCATTTTTTGGTTCAGTTGTGTATCGACAGAAACTTCATAGACTCTTCCCCAGCACCGACACCAACACCAATAGGATGGATAAAAGGATTTCTTTGGTTACCAGAAATGCAAGCCGACATGGTTTAGAATAAGGTTATCGGTATTGGAGGCCGACATCTTTTGGATCCAATATCGGCAATTGATTTTGATATTCATGTATTTATGTTATCTAGCTGACATGTATATTGATATTGTAATTATTTTTGTAAGCTGACATAAGGCATGATAAATTGTATAGGGTATACAGGTTAGTTGGATTAGATCATTTTGATATGTAGAATATGTAAGGGTTACAAATATGGATGGATAGAAGATGTGAAATATATTAGAGAGATTATGTATGAGATGATAATTTTGTAAAGGGTTATTCTAGTAAATGGTTTAGGGTTTCAGACCGGATCAGACAGAGCTTAATCGGAACTATATTCAGGTATAGAAGATACTATCTTAGCAGTTCAATCATTTCTTTGGATTTATATGTAGTCAAGTGAGGCTCCTTTTGTGATTGAGCAGTGTGCTCTAGGCTATAAGCCTTCCTGCAAGTGCAGGCCCCTATATTTTGTAATATCTCTTCATATGGCCAGTGGATTGATATTGTGGGTCACAAATCCCACTGTGGTTTTTCCTCTTTGAGGTTTTCCACATATAATTCTATGTGTTATGGTATGAATTTATGTGTTTGGCTTATTGGTTGCTTTACTTCTTTCAATTCTATATGTACCAGTATACTGGTTGGTGTATGCATGCATTAATAAGGTTAAAATTGATCATACTGGTAGAACACTGATTCACCCTCCCTCTTAGTCTTCTTGGATTCCAACAATTGGTATCAGAGCCTTGTGCCTCGGAGGAAGTTTAATAGCTTGAGGGAGATCCTAAATCTAGAATCCATGGATTTGGGTTTAGAAAATCAACTTGAGATGGCACTTGAAGATTATGATGTTGAAAGGATGAAGAACTTAAAGCTACAAGATGAATTGAATTCTTCTAGGGAATTCATTCTTGTCCTACAGGAGAGATTTTCATCTATTCAAGCTAAGAGGAAGAAACTTTTGCAAAATCAGGATGATGAAGACAAAGATGCACTTAAGGAACAATGTCAGAAGTTGAGTCAGGTTAACATGGTCATGAGAAATGAAATGCAAGATATAACTATGAGAATGTCTAAAGAGATTGAGGATCGAAAGAAAAAGGAAGAAAATCTTGCTGTATCTTTGAAGAACAAATTTGTAGAATGTGGTAGGTTGGTTCATGAGAATGATATGTTGAGAACTGATTTAGTACAATCCTAGAGTATTGAAAAAGAGCTTGAGAGACAAATGATAATTCCGAGAGATGATCTAACTACTGCAAATGAGTATAAAGAAAAATTCAAGATTAGTTCAGTACAGCTAGATGAGTTATTGAAAAGACAAATGTAGAATGGAGATTCTAGTGGACTTGGATTTGAGCAAGGACAGAGTTCCAGTACTACTAATGAAGATCAAAACCATAAGGCACCGGTAAGGTAGTTCAATGCTTATAAATTTAATGTTAGATGTTTTGTTTGCAATAAATTTGGTCACATGGCTAGGCAATGTAGAAATAGAGCAAATCAGAACCCGATTATGCTCCCGGTAGATGTTCTAAATGTAATAAGTATGGTCATAAGATAGAAGATTATAGAATTAATGTTAAACGCTATGCATGTGGAAAATTTGGACATATGGCTAATCAGTGCAGGTCAAGCAATTATACCAATTTTATCAAAGCAATTCAAAAGAACAATGTTACATGTTATGCATGTAATGAGGTTGGACATATTGCTAAATTCTGTAGAAGCAGAAATCCACCAGTTGGTAATGGAGGATCAAATGAGAAAGGAAAAGAGAAGGTTAGTGAAATCCGGTAAGATCATACCTAGAGATGGGTCAAGAAGTTAGAAGATCAATCTACAGATGGTAATGCACCAGTTACTTATCCGGTAGAGGAGGTTGCTCCTGCATTGACATGTATATCAACCGGTAACTGAGGAAGATGCCTTAGGGGTAGGAAAAATTCATGAAGATGTTGCATATGCCCCATGAAGAGGTTCTAGAATATGTTCCAGACATTGGAGATGCTTATCTAGCATAGAGATGTTTAATAGAGATCCGATATCTTTCACCGAAAGTCATTTATATCAATGATGGATTAGGGTTTTTCTTGAAGGTTAAAAGGTTGACTCCACTTCATTTTTTATCACCTTGCATTCAAAGCAATTAAAGGCAATTCAGAGTGATGAGATATCTTCTTGAGCGATTTCACCAATGATTGGAAGAAGTCTTTAGGGATTTTCATCGGAAGCCATTCATAGGTATTTTTCTTTAATCATGGAAGTGAGATCATCATCTATTCCTATCTTTGTTGCAAACCCGACTATTGTTGAGGTCAATGACTGTCCCAGGCCAACTTTCAAGAATTATCTACATGTGGCTACACTGGATGATTCGGTTGGAGCATTTTCCTGTGTTCCAGAAGGAGTTGTGTATGTTGAAGATGTTAGGGAATACATACATTGTCACATTGAGGATTTGGGAACATTTGATATAAAGGGCATGTACATGAGCGAGCTAATGAGAGATTCTAGAAAGATCAAACCTAAATACAAGCACATTGAAGACTTAGGGTTTACCGACATTCTGGACATTCCAGAATTCGAAGATGAAATTGTTAGGACGTATGTTCTGAGAAGAGTACATGGAGAGTTTATCTGGTTGGATAGACCATACAAGATCACCAAGGAAGCCATTAGGGCACTCACTGGTTTACCACAGGTTGGGTAACATCCAGATAAGAAGGTTTCTAATGATTATATAAATAAAATCACTATCACAACATCAGATGCATGATCCATGAGAATAAGCACTATTACTGATACAGACATCAGATTTGGTAGCATGATCAATGGTTATAAGGTAACTCAGTAAAACCAATTGAATTTTGTTTCTAGCTCCTGCATTTTCACAGCTTATAAGATGCTGAGATAAAATGAGAAATTGGATCTATGTGGTTGGATGTTAGATGAATTATTGATAAACCTAGGAAAGATTAAAGGGGAAAAGAAAGGAACTTTCCAGTATGGAAACTTGATTGTCTGTTTAATGCTATTTTTCATGAATGAGACTCCCAATTTTTGGAAAAGACAATGGGCATTTGACATCCCGGTAGGGAGGTAATTAAAACAGTCAATTGCTACATTGGGCAGTCAAAGGGATGAAAAAGTATGGGGATATTTTAAAGCATTCCAAAAAGCTATGAAATCTAGAGAAAGGGTTCCTAAGCACATTGTTGAAAAATACTCAACTGACATATTCTTCATGGTGAAGAATGATTTAACACTCTTGGAAGTAGTCAAGTCCCGGAAGATCTAGATTGAGGAAATGGGCTATGAAGCTGATGCACAAATTTTAGATTCTTATGAAAAAATGTTGATTGGTGCACCTATTGATGAAGCTGAGAAGCCCTATGGTATTGCAAAGAAGAAGACACATGAGGTTGAAATAGAGTTCAACCAAAAGAAGAGAGAGAAGAAGGAAGGAAAGGCAAGTAAGTTTATTGAGAAGGTCTCACAGGACATTAAAGCATTGATTGATGCTGTCCCAAAGAAAGGCAGGAAGAGAAAAGAACTAGAAGTATTCATTGAGTCTATTACAATTGAGTCTACATCTGAGGATGACACACCCCTGGCTTTGAAAAGGGTTATAAGGAAGAAAAAAAAGAAACCAAGGTAGAAGCAAAAAAGCAACCGGTTAGGAAAGTTACATTCAAGTTACCAGCATAGAAGAAAGCACCAAAAGTAACACCTTCAACCCCATCTGGTACTGGTAGAAGGAAGAAGAAGGGAGACATTGATCTAGTAACTAAATTTGGTAATGTATCTATCATTCCACCAAAAACTTGTGTAGAGTTAGTTGATGAGATTACTAAGGATGGTATGTTAAAGAATGTACAGTTTTATTATGAACATTTAGAGGATGTTGAACAAAGAGAAATAGAGGAAGCAATTCTATTATATTTGGGCATGTATAAGAAAGCTTTGATAGAAATTGAAAACCAAATACCGACAGAATTGTATATGTTAGATGCTAGAAGACTGTCAGCAATGGAAGAAGATAAACACATAAAAATTCAAGAGTTGTTATCTATCTGTGTTTCTATTACTCTAGAGGAAATGGATAGGACACTTTAGGTGGTGGATAGAAAAATATTTAATAGCAAACATAGAATAACCAGTCTTATGCTAGGAAGGGTAAATGAAATAATCAAGGAGACCCACAAGGCATGGGTTAAGTTATTTGAAGAGATCCGAGGTTTCTTTACTTCACCAGAATCAAAGACAGATACTAAAGACATGCCTATTGAAGGGAAAGGAAAGGGTATTATGGGTACTTCACCCTCAATTTTGAAAAACATTAAGATAGTGGAAATTAAGCCCTCGGTAGATACAAATAAACAAGAAAATGTTGAGATACTGGCAAATATAGAGAGTGTAAAGGTTGATAATGTACATGGTACTAATGTTGAGGATAACAGTCCTCTGGATACAAATGTACAGGATGAGGTTACAATTCCTAGGGAGGAACTGACAGTTACTAAGACTGCACCAAGCGGCGAAGCCACCGGTGCAATTGAGGAAACTAAAAAGGTTAAATCATCAGAGGAGAAGAAAGGGGAATCCGACAGGGAGCTGGTAGTGAGTCCATAATTGTTTTCAATTGACACCTTGTAGGTTGAAAAGAAAAACATAACCGAGATGAGTCCTACTTAACTCATGATGATGGCTGCACATAAATTAATGAAGGAGGTATCTATGGATAAAGGGATTAATGATCAGTCTATCATTGTTTTATATAGACTAGCCCCAAAGTGCAAGCTTGACAATGAAGTGAGCCCACCCGACAAGCTTAAGACAATTACAGAGCATATTTCAAAGGATTTTCAATCCTTGCAATAGATTTCAAACCGGCAAGCACTGTAGAGGTTCACATAGGCTAAAAGAGCTACATTTGATCAGATGATTGAGTTTGAGAGAAAGGAAATTGATAGATAATTCTTTGAAGCAGTGTACAAATATTTATAGAGTATGTTGTAACATAGATGCTCTTACATTTAATTTGGATAAGAAGATTAAGGAATTTCAGGAGAAAATTGTAGGTATAGCTAATTCCTTTGATGGATTGAATTCATTGACTACATCCATTGACGGTCTAATTTTGGTTTTGGAAGCTCAAGTTTCTTCTCTTGAGAAAGAAAAAGACAAAATCATAAGAAGAGCCATAAGTCTTAGAGGTTTGGTGAGTCCCCGGTTGGATTCACTCAGTGTACATAAGAAGGAGTGTATAGATATGGTTGGAAAGCCCACACTGACAAAGCTAAATGAGAAAGAGTCCTTTGCCCATATTCTAAATGGACTTGTATCTATTTCTGGCACTTTCAAATCTGGTTGGGATACTCATCTAGAGCTATTGGAGAAGGCATACCCAGACATTTTCAAATATATTAAGCTCGGGTAAGATATTTTTGGGATATTCATTGTATAGTCTTTTCATTCTCTATCCCGGTTTTGGATCTTTGGCATTCTTTTAGGAAATTTTGATGGCATGGATGTTAAAGGGGGAGTGATATAGATGTGAAAAAGAAAAAAAAGGGATTTGTATACATTAGGGGGAGATATGGAGATATGAAGTATTTGGTATTTATGGATATTTAGTTGAGGGGGAGCAGGTTCTGGATGAAACCAACATATGAAACCATGATCATTTTTCACATGAGTGTTGCCATCAATGCCAAAGGGGGAGATTGTTGGCAATTGACACTCTATTGGTTGGTTTCACTATATTGTCATTGATGGCAACATGGCAACTTATTCCAACTTCATGTCCACTTCATAGACTCTTCACCAACACTGGCACCACCACTGACATGATGGATAAAAGGATTTCTTTAGTTACCGGCAATGTAGGTCAACATGGTTTAGAATAAGGTTATCAGTATTGGAGGCCGCCATCTTTTGGATATTACATCGGCAATTGATTTTGATATTCATGTATTTATGTTATCTAGCCGACATGTATATTGATATTATAATTTTTTGTAAGCTGACATAAGGCATGATAAATTGTATAGGGTATATAGGTCAGTTGGATTAGACCATTTTGATATATGTAGAATATGTAAGGGATGTGAATATGGATGGATAGAAGATGCGAAATATATTAGAGAGATTATGCATGGGAGGATAATTTTGTAAAGGGTTATTCTGGTAAAGGGTTTAGGGTTTCAGACCGGATCAGACGGAGCTTAATCGGAACTGTATTTAGGAATAGAAGATGCTATCTTAGTAGTCCAATAATTTCTTTGAATTGTTGTCTGGATTTATATGTAGTCAGTGAGGCTCCTTTTGTGATTGAGCAGTGTGCTCTAGGCTGTAAGCCTTCCTACAAGTGTAGGCCCCTATATTTTGTAATATCTCTTCATATGGCCAGTGGATTGATATTGTGGGTCACAAATCCCACCGTGGTTTTTCCTCTTTCAGGTTTTCCATGTATAATTTTGTGTGTTATGGTATTCATTTATGTGATTGGCTTATTGGTTGCTTTACTTCTTTCAATTATATATGTACTGGTAATACTAGTTGGTGTATGCATGCATTAATAAGGTTAAAATTGATCATACTAGTAGAACACTAATTCACCCCCCCCTCTTAGTGCTCTTGGATTCCAACAAGTTTAGGTCCAATCTTATTCTACTAGTTTATGGACTGGTTTATGCTCTTGTTGCATTACCGATTGGATTTATTGTTTGGTTAATGTTGTTTTAGTCTTAGGCCGAATTGGTTTATCATTGGTTTGTGGGTTTATGTAATGGATTTATTGTATTATCTCTTAGGTGGACAACCTAATTGTTTAGGTTCCAAGTTGGTATAAATATGATGTAAGATCTCTTTGTAGATAGTAGAATGGGATCATGGTTATGGGATTATCTGTGTGCGAATAAAGTTGTTATCATATGCAGAGGTTTTGGTCAGTCATAGGTTACCGAATTAGGTTTGTGTAAGAGGTTTAAGACCTCCGACATTGAGCTTAAGTGGAACTATACTCAGGCATAGGAGATTCTATTCTTGTAGTTCTTTCTTATTTTCAGATTGTAGTCTGGATTTCTTTTGTAGTCAATGAGGCTCCTTTTGTGATGAGCAATGTGGTCTAGGCTATTGGCCTTCCTACATGTGCAGGCCCCTTACTGTAATCACATACTTACTGCATAAGTATCATCTGACTCTGGGTAGGCTTCCCACCGTTGTTTTTCCCTTTATCAGATTTTCCACATACAAATCTTGGTGTTATGTGTTGTGGATGCATGGTAATTAGTTTATGGTTTATGTTTGTTTTTAATTGATATATCTTCTATTCTGGTATTTGGTTTATACATTTCAACAAAAGGTTTTGTGTGCTTAAAGTTTCATAATCTGTTAACAACTAATTCACCCCCCCCCCTCTTAGTTGTTCATCGATTATCCTAACACTTTGGATGTGTATTTGGCTACCTCAAGACAAAAAATTAATGAGGACAAGTCATCTATCTTCTTTTATAATGCCCCTTAGCTGATAGAAGCTATAATTGCCCGTATTTTTTATTTTTATATTGGATCTCTCCCTTTTGTCTATCTTGGGATCCCTCTTGGATTGGGAGCCATTTGAAGAGAGTTTTGGTAGGATATCTTGGATAAATTTTGCAAGAAGGTCAATTATTGGACCCATATATGGCTTTCCAGTGTCAGTAGAGTGACTCTTCTAAAAGTCATTGTTTAGGCTATGACCTTATACAATTTTTTTTGTCCAGGTGGCTCCTTCTAGTTTCATAAAGGATTTTGATTCTCTTTCTCACCACTTCCTTTGGTCAGGTAATCTTGCTTCTTCTAAGTGGAGCTTGGTTCATTGGGACTTAGTTTGTAGTCCAAACCAGGAAGGTGATCTTGGGCTCTAATCAACTAGGTTGGTTTGTCAATCCTTAGCTGCTAAACTATATTGGAGATGGTGCACTTGTCAGAATCAGTTTTGGGCCAAACTTCTTACTCATAAGTACCTTCTGGGTGTTTGTGGCTCCGAGGTGCCTTGGTATAGTTTGGTGGGAAAGGGATCTATTATATGGGATACCCTTAAAAAAAGGGCTAAGATCATCAAAGATGGGCTCTTTTGGATTTGCAATAAGGGATCTTTGGCTCTATTTTGGCAGGATTCTTGGGATGGTCATCCCCTGATCATACATGAATTCCCCCATCTTCTGTCCCTACATAACATTATGGTGGATGCTATATGGAACAAGGTGGAGCATTTAAAGACTATTTAGGTTAAGGGCTAGACAGAAGTGACTTGCTAGAAGGACCCTTCAATGTGGCCTTTAGGTGGTGCTATAGAGGATTGTCTTGAATTGGCTAGGATTTTATCTAGCAAACCTTGCATCTCTCTTAAAGATGAGGATACTCTTGCTTGGGGTCCTAACCCAAAGGGAAGTTCTCATTGTCCTCTGGATATTTAGAACTAGATAGACAAATACATGGCTCAGAGTGTGTCTTGGTGGAAGCAAGTTTGGAATGGATTCTCTTGGTCTAATTGTAATTTTTTCATTTGGCTTGTTGTCCAAGTGCCTCACTTGGGAGAATTTGTGCAAGCATGGTTTCTAAGGCTCTTTCATCTGTGTTTTTTGTAAAAAGAGTGATGAGTGCATCTCCCATCTCTTCTTTTAGTGCCAATATTCTAGAAAGGTTTGGCATCATTGGTGGCTAGTGTGGAAGCACGTCTGTATCCATGCTACCTCTATAGTTGAGATATGCAAAAGGATGGGTAGTCCACTGATCAAGACTTGTTTCCTTCAAGTCGCTTGGGATATTGGCTCCTCTCTCATCATTTGGAATAATTGGTTGGAAAGGAACCATCAATTTTTTTAGGAGTCTTGCACAGGTTGTGATCACTTATGGTGGAAAATTGTTTGTAGGCCCCAAGAGATTATTTCGACTAAGTGTGACCTTTCAATGACGGTGGATGTTGTTGATTTAGATGATGTTAGGAATTTAATGCTAGTGAATGATAGGATATTGTAGTCAGCCTTCAGGCGGCCAAGTCAAGCAAGACATAAGATTCATAAGGAGGGTCGCTGGATCCCTCCTCCTCATGGAGTTTTGAAAGTTAACAGTAATGGTTCTTGTAGGGGGAATAGGGTATGATAACAATGGTAGTGTTGTGTTCCTTTTTTCTACCTATATGGGCCAACATCCTAATAATCTTATGGAGGCTTATGTTATCCTTCATGTGATTGAAAGAGGATGTTTGTTGGGATGGAGAAGGATTGTCTATGAGTTTGACTCTTAGATTGTGATAGACTTGCTAAATGATCAGAAGTTGGATGGAGTTAATTGGCAACTAGCTTCAGTGATTAAGCAGATATTGATCTTATGTGCTAGGGTTGATCAGATTTATTTTTGTCATATTCCTCGTGAGTGGAATAAGGTGACAAACTGTTTGGCTAAATGGGCCTTTGAGAACCTAGATAGGTGGTATGTTGATATTTGGGGGCTCTTCCCCCGTGAGTAATTAGAGACTCTTGATAGATTAGTCATGGAGGACAAGTCTAGTTAAGTGCTCTTTTCTGAGATCTCCTTGGTCCCTTGTTTGGGTGTTTGTTGGTGGTTTTAGTGGGGCCTGAGGCCTTTGTCTTTGTACTTCTTATTTCACCCTGAATAAATTTTTACCCCTTTTTCAAAAACAAAATACATATAGTTTTTTAATTAATTAATAAATAAAAATATATATGATCAACTATGCATTTTGATCTTTATGTGGACAATTCATACTTAGAGGAAGTCTGCTAGGAACCTAACAAGCCTAACAAAACAACATGATATCAGACAAACAATAAATTAATAAAATACATGGTAGTAGTGTGAGTACATCACAACCAAAAAAGACAAAGTAAAGTAGACTCTAGATGATGAGTTTTATTTCAATTTTAAATTAGAATGGAGATGGTATTCAAAGAGAGAAAGGAAGATATTAAACTATCTTTTAAAATGAAACAAATGAAATTTAAATAGAAAAAATATTGATATGCTCATATCAATCATGGAAATGAAATAAAAGTAATTTAATAAATCATTACAAAGAAATAATTTTGTGGTTAGAATAAATTAGCATTCTGTGAAGTCAAGAATACATATCCACTTGGGTTTTAACTTGATGACATTGAGTTGTTTGGTGTAGGACAAAGTGAATGCTACTTTACCCACCCATAAGGTTGTGGCCAATGCAATGATAACACGTGATGGCATTTTCCCTAAAATTTGTACATATAATGTTATAAAGACTATCATTAGGGTGTGAATTAACTAATATAAGTACTGTCAATGGTGAAGAACCTCTCCATATTGGCCCTTGTGTTTGTGTGGGTTTTGGGGTATTAGTGCAATCCCATTCAGTGGAAATTTGGGTATCCCTAGCTCTTGTAACATTTAGTTTTGTTGTGTTTGGCTTGGTTGTGGATCATGAACAAGTTCTTAATTATGATTCAGTTTCTCCAAATAACTATAGAGCTACATCACATGGTGCTTCAATGATGATGGTTCTAGTTTGCAATTTTCCTATGTTGTCATTACTGTGACCAACATTCCATTTGGATCTCCTGGGAGATGTTTATTTCCATGTTTATCTCTCTAGAAAATATTAGAGTTGAGGAAAAATAAACTCTATAGCTCCCAAAGATCACCTGCATGCAAACCTATCATAGAAGGAGAGAAGCAAAAAAGCTATGGAGGCCTGAATTCAAATATCTAGAAAAGAAGAGTCATATTGATTATGCAACAAGAATGCAATTCAATATTTATAGTTATTATGAAAATACAAAGAGAGAATCCTTATAAAAGGATACTCGAAACCCTAAAGGAGAAAACCCTAAAGAATTATAAGATTCCTAAGTTTAGCTTAAGCATAGAGTATAATAGACTAATAATTAAATAAATAATTATTAGCTAAAAAAAAAATTACTCTAACACCCCCCCTTAAGATGAACTTAGGGAGTAGCTAAAAAACAACTAAGGACTAAAAAAAAATGTAAAAAATGCAGGAAAGCAAAAATGGGTCTCGACAACTAGGCCTGATGAGGTTCCCAAGTACAATAAAATCTCTGTAAAGTGGAGAAAAAGGAGAAAACCCTATGGGAACAAAAATCCTCTCCAAGAAGAGATGAATGCTCAAGTGAAGGACTAAAAAGCCTCCAAACAAGAGTTTTCCAGAAGATAGGAACAAAAAAAGAGCATGAAGAACACCACTGAAGCATGGAATAGCTGCAAACACTGTCGAAGAGTAACTGCTGATTTGAAGAACCTCCACTGAAATAGAACATGACCAGGTAAAGAAGACTACAATCTGCATGAGTTTCCTCAAATGACACTACTTGAATCAGATGACAAACAAAGGCAAACAACTGCACTAAAAGATACAAATGTCATGAAACACCAAAGCCTGAAGAGCTGATCAATCGAACCAAGGAAGCATTAGAATAACATGAAAAAATTCCCCATAATGCTGAAAAGGGAGAGGGATAGGTACACTGAAAAGAATGACCAACAAGAATTGTATGACAAAGAACCAGAAATATCGAAGGTGCAGAGAAAGTACATAGTGTCATGGAAGGAACACTCACTTGACACACATCATGAGGCTAATGTACTCACTTGACAAAGGTAGATGGAAAACAAGGCAAACATCAACCCCCCCATGACACTTTATAAGTAGTGCATGTACAGTAAGGCACAAGATGTTAGGATTAATGATAGTCCCAAAGATACTGAGAGGGGGGGGGGTGAATCAGTATCTAACCGGTTTACATAATATTTAACCTTATTAAGTATTTTGCATTCCAAAATAGTGTATCGGTAAACAAGTATTAATGCAGTAAATAAGAACAATAAAGACAACATAGAAAACACACCATAACACAAGATGTTTAACGAGGAAACCCGGTGTGGGAAAAACCTCAGTGGGATTTGTGATCCACAATATTCACTCATTGGCCAATGAATAAATATTACTTACAACGAGGGGCTTGCACATGCAGGAAGGCCAACTGCCTAGAGATCACTGCTCAATCTACAAAATAGAAGTCTCATTGACTTACAAAATGGATTATGAAAATCCAATACAATGTATTGCTTCAAGTCAACATCAACTATGCTAGGTTCAGTACCGGTTTAAGCTCATACTATAACCATAAACCTTATACAAAATCTGTCCTATGCATTCACATATATCTCATCTTCCATTCCATCCACTATCCTTATTCTCTATCATATCAAATGATTTACAAGATCTCATACATATATGAGTCTATTACAATATGCCATGTCGGCTTTACAAAAATATATTTACGATTAAATACAATAAACAAAAGTTTATTCCTATCGGTTGGAGTGCCGGTATGCATTATAGCCACTGTCGGTGGTTGCCTGTAGGTTGCCGGTAGGTTGCCATCAATGACAACACCATAATTTCTCACTACAGTGTAGAATACCAACAATCTCCCTCTTTGGCATTGATGGCAACATTCATGAGAAAAATCCAAAAACTGTTTCCAAAAAATGAAGTCCAAAACTTTGCCAAAAATATGTGCTCCCCCTGAGTAGATGATCTCCTCTGAATAGCCATTTTTCTGTGACCACTACTTCCCCTTTGACATCAATGACAAAGGTTGTCAAAATTTGTCAAACGAGTGCAAAATTTCACCTTAAGGTTTGTAACCAGTTGGTTACAATCTGAAATATATTGGCCAAAACCAAATTTAAACTCTACATGAATCTGTTGTAGTCATTCATGGTTGCCTCAGTTCGTTGGATCGTATCGGTGAGATGATGCATATGTTCCTCCGATGATCATTCTCCTTGAATTAATGCTTTAGAGATCTCATTTCTCAGAGAGATAAGAGTATCCAATTTAGGAATAAGTTTATACTTCAGCTCTCTGGTATTTGCCTTGATCCTTGCTTTTTCCTTCTCCAATTTCTCCAACTTTTCCTCAAATCCTGCTATTTCTTGCTCAATAACTGATATAGGTTTGGATGAACCAATGATGTTATCACCCATATCATCAGTCTTTTTTTGTACTCTGCTTATCACTTTTTCAATGTCCTGGGTCAACAGATGTGGCTTGCATGTTTCTCTATACAATTCCTTATACTCCAAAATTGTTGTATTCAGTGCCGGTAAAAGTGTGTTAATATGCTCAGTGCACTTCTTTATTGTCTCCTAAAAAAAAAATTCTTTTTCTTTTTCCATTTTCTCTTTGAATGTATCCTCATTTACCTTATCCACTGTTATTACATTTCCAACAATAAATTTAGAAAATATGTCCAACTATCCTAAAGAATCCTTTACATTATCTACATTGCATTTTGGTGCAATCATCTTAAGAATAGGTATGGTATCATCAATTTCCTTGTAGGCAAAAGCATTACAATCAGTTATTCTCTTGATTGAGTCCAAAAGTACCTCTGTCACATTAGTAGGTCTGAGTTTGGATGTCTGACCAACTGCCTTTATTATTTCAGTGCTTCTAGTGTTAGTAAGGAATTTGCTTGTCTCAACCTCTAGTGGATCAGTCTGAGTTTGTGTTTCCACCTATAGTGGTTTGGGTTTCTTAGTGATTACTAGTTTTACTATCTCAACATGTACCTATGCCTCTATTGATTTCTTTGTTGGTTTCTTAGTGTTATCAGTTGTGTTATCAATTGTCGGTATCTCTATCTATGTCGGTTTCACTGTGCCAACATCTACACTACCAATATTTATTCCACTGTCTAAAGGTTGCTTTGTATGCACTGTTAGCTCTGTTTGCTCTGTATGCACTGTTTGTACTTCAACCTCTACATTTTCTGCTAGTTGCTCAACAATGTTTCCACTGCCAACAATATCATCATGCACCTCTATGCTATCCTTGTCCATAATAATGTTCACTTCATGAGTATCAACATTCATGGTAAATAGAATTACTGATTCAGGGTTAGTGTCATCATGTGTTATGTCCACATTTTCAGTAGCTAGTGTATCATCAGTGTTTACCGGTGTAGTAGCCAAGGGTGGTGGTAGGTTGTCAGTTATTTTTATGTTTGGTATTCCACCAACTTTACCTTTTCCTTTGTCTCTATCCTTTTGATAGACTTTGAATGTTTTCTTGGGTCGGATCAATTCTTCCCATTTTTCCTTTTCTATGAAAAAGATATCCCATTTGTCAGTTGTTTCTTCACAATTTCATTTACTTTGCCAGCCATTAAGCTCACTTGCCAGTGTCCACTAGTAAAAAGTGATATGTTAGCTTCACAAATTAGTTAATCAATCTCCTCTTTTGAGTTAACTGGATGAACAACCAGAAGTTTTTCAACCTTAAGTTTCTTATCTAACTCCATTACAACAATCCTTTTTGCATCTAACCTTCTGTATAGGTCATTTGGTAAGTCATCTACTACTTCAATTAGCACTTTCTTATAAATGTCTAGATGTAGAATAATGTTGTTTTCAATACTTTCCTTTTCAGAATCAGTGAATGTGCTATACAACTTGCTCACATTAGCCAAGTTACAGTCATCAGTGATTTCATTCAATAGATTATCCAAAGGTGGTATCACCTGTTTCTATTTCTTTTTAGGTGTCAACTTCTTTTCCAGTTGTCTTACAGCTTGTCGCTTCTTCCTCAGAGTTCTTGTTTTCTTGGGTGGAGGAGAGGGTACCGGTGAAGGTTTTCTCTTCCTATCAACTCTTTTAAACTCTGTAGGTATCTCACTGTCAAATGATGTGCCAACCGGTGAGATATATGCCTTCGGTTGTAATCCTTCCAGATCACTTTCCTTTATTCTAGTGAGGTTCATGACATTTTCTTTTATTTCCTTTACTTGTTTTGATTCATCTCTTATATACTTTTCTCTTCTCTTCCTTTGTTTCATTGTTTGTATACCACTCTCAATTGTTTTTGCATTGCCAAAAACTTTTTCCATTGGTTCTCTAGGTTCTTCTAACAAGGCTTTAGCATAAGTCTCAATAATAGTTACATTAGCCTCTTACTCCATTTCAGTTACCCATATAGTTCTAGGAAGAATGACTTCCATCCATATTTCATCTTTCTTAATTACAAAGCAGATTTCCTTATCATATTTGTCTACTATACTTTGTGGTAGTCTCTCTCTTATTTTCATTTTGGCTTGGAAAGATTTGAAATGTTTAGTTATATTGTTTTCCTTAGTAGTACCCATGCCGGTGAAGGCTTCTTGCAACTGTTTGCCTACCGGTATGTCATATCCAAAATCTTTGTGTCCAATACCGAGAATTTGTTTTGAGAAATACAACATAAGGCATACCAAAAGATTACAAAAAGGAAATGTTCCTTTCTTGTCACCTTTTATCTTCATCAATTATCAACTAGTTCATCCTTCAGCCATTCACATACATCTATTTTTGCATCATTATTTACCATATCATAAGCACTTTTGATGCAAAGAATAGAAACTGAGTTAAGTTAGTTTGCATGTGTGGCCGTGTCACCTAAAATCATACTTATGAATCTTACATTGACATCCTTGATGTCATTTACTCTCAGAGATCTGCTATCAGATGTTTCTCCTGTTAAGGTCATGAATGTGTTATTAGGAACCTTCTTTGTCTTGTCAGGTTTGTTGCCGGTAGAGGGTAAACCTATCACTGCCCTAATTTCTTGTTGAGTGAATTTGCAGATTGAGTCTAGCCAAAGAAATTCTCCATGTGCCCTACTTAGGGCAATTCTCACTACCTCCTTTGGAAATTTAGGGATGTTCAAGATTTCTAAAAAACCTAAGGTCTCAATAACCTTGTGTTCAGGTTTGACATTTCCATTTTCATCATAAATTACTGTTTTAAACATATATAATACTTCCACATAACCTAACTCTTCAATATTGTAGTGAATATAAATTCTAGGGTCTTCAACATAAGCTACTCCTTTAGGAATTTTTGAAAATGCCCCTATGGAATCATATTGCTTAGCTATCTCGGGAATACTTTTGAAAATGGGCTTAGGGCATTTTACAATTTCCACAACAGTAGGGTTTGCAATAAATTTAGGAGCAAAAGAGGAAGCCATTTTAAAACTATCTTAAGCTGCCTGATACTGTTTGAGTGCTTGAAAGAAATCACTTCACTTCTTCGCCTTGAATGCCTTTGCTCATATTTTTGCACTCTTTGCTAGTTTGAATGTTCAGTGATTCAAAAAAGAGGGAAAATTGATGATTTATAATGAAATTTCATTAAACAACCACAATAAATGCTCGCCGGTTAAGTGAAAACTTAACACATCTATCGATAAAGAAGAAATCTATCTTCTAACCATCTACCGAGGGTAATTTGCATGATGTTCAATTTGCTACAATACCCCCAAAGGGTTACTTCTCAGTTGGATGAAGAATTTCTTGCCGGTGGAGTAATACTCTATTCTGCTAATGAAGGAATAGTCTCATCAACATTCTGATCTATCTTTCTAATCCATTGTCTTGAAAATTCTTGCTTTACCTCATCAACCTTTTCTTTTCCTTTCAAACTGGGTCCTTTGTTGTTTGCCGGTGGAGTCTTTCTTCTACAAAATTTTGCAATATGTCCAATCTCGTTACAAGCATAACAAGTCAAATTATTCTTCTGAATAGCCTTTCCATATCCTATGCCGGTTTGTGTTCTGCATTGATTAGATAAGTGCCCAAATCTTCCACAAACATAACATCTTACATTCATTCTATAGTTTTTTGAATTATGACCAACTTTGTTGCATTTGGAACATTGACCGGTGGGTGCCTTGATATTCTGATTGTTTCTAGATCTACACTAATTTGCTCTATGACCAAACTTGTTACAATTAAAGCATTTCCCATTAAATTTGTAAGCATTAGGTTGTCTTACTGGTTTAATGTGATCATGATTGTTTGCAGCCAAAACTTTCACCAACTTCAAATCCAAGTCCATTAGTATCTCCATTAGGTTTCTGACTTTTCAGCATATCATCAAGTTCTTCTGAACTTTTCTTGAATTTCTCTTTGTGTTGATTTGCAGTAGCCAACTCATTTTCCAAAATTCCCATCTGCCTCATAAGTTCAGTTTTATCATGTTGCATGTGAATTAGATCTGTCTTTAACATATCATTTTCATGACTGAGTCTTAGATTTTCATTTCCAACATCATTGAGTCTCCTAGTCAAGTCATCTTCATTCTTCTTTCTATCTTCAATGTCTTTACAAAATCTCATAGTCATATCTTGTATTTAATTCCTCATAGTCATGTTTTCTTGCCTCATCTTATTCACAAGATCATTAAGAGTTTCATTTTCATCATCATCACTTTGCATCTTCTCATGAAGTTCTTTTCTCTTATTTCTCACAATAGTAAGATTCTCCTAAAGTCCTTGAATGAATTCTTGTGCAGTCCTCAGATCATCTTCAAGTTTGATATTCTTCAACTTCTCTGAATCATAGTCTACAAGAGCTCCTTCCAATTGCTTTCTTAAGTTCTCCATCTGTACCGGTGTCATAATCTTCCTCAAGCTATTAGGCTTTTGAAAATATAGTTACAACTTTGATACCAATTGTTAGGATTAATGATAGTCCCAAAGATACTGAGAGGGTGGGCGGGGGGGGGGGGGGTGAATCAGTATCTAACCGGTTTTCAAAATATTTAACCTTATTAAGTATTTTGCATTCCAAAATAGTGTGCCGGTAAACAAGTATTAATGCAGTAAATAGGAACAATAAAGACAACATAGAAAACACACCATAACAGAAGATGTTTAACAAGGAAACCCGGTGTGGTAAAAACCTCGGTGGGATTTGTGACCCACAATATTCATTTACTGGCCAATGAATAAATATTACTTACAACAAGGGGCCTGCACTTGCAGGAAGGCCAACTGCCTAGAGCTCACTGCTCAATCTACAAAATAGAAGTCTCACTGACTTACAAAATGGATTATGAAAATCCAATACAATGTATTGCTTCAAATCAGCATCAACTATGCCAGGTTCAGTACCGGTTTAAGCTCATACTATAACCATTAACCTTATACAAAATTTGTCCTATGCATTTGCATATATCTCATCTTCTATTCCATCCACTATCCTTATTCTCTATCATATCAAATGATTTACAAGATCTCATACATATATGAGTCTATTACAATATGCCATGTCAGCTTTACAAAAAGATATTTACAATTAAATACAATAAACAAAAGTTTATTCCTATTGGCTGGAGTGCCGGTATGCATTATAACCGCTGTCGGTGAAGTGTCTGCCAATGCCAGTGGTTTCCTATAGGTTGCCGGTAGGTTGCCATCAATGACAACACCATCATTTCTCACTAGAGTGTAGAATGTCAACACAAGATGTGCAAGATCCCAAGTATACAATGCATGATGGCACTTTATCTCAGTGTGTTTGCATAAATAAAATGCTACAATGATCAGAAAAGACAGAAGAATGGAAATGGAAAGCCAAAGACAAGACATCCTACTCAAAGAAAGAGATCCCAGGACCTGAAACTTCCAAGATATTCACTAGATTGCTGAAAAGAAAAAAACTGAATAAAATATATCTAGAGAAGAATCTGGAAAGAACACTCATGTGATTGGAAAGTACACAGAACAAGCTTTCCAACAATATAAAGTTTTCTAAAAATAGAGTTCAGATGCTCAAGTGATGTCTCCCGGAAAGCAAAAAGGAACCTCTGACTTTGACAACAAAAACCACCATCAAAAAAGAAAAATCAAAAGTTCAAACCTCCAGATTTGGATAGACCTCAAAAAGAGCTTTTCGACGATATAAGATTTGTTGAACAATGCCTCCTTATGACCAAAAGAAAAAAACCCCTCTTTTAGGGCATAAAGAGGGTTAAAAAAAAAAAAATTATGACGCATTTGCAGGGACAGCTGTACGGATTTTTTTTTTGACGATAATTTTCTGATGCATTTGCAGGGACAGCCGTACGGATTTTTATGCCTCAAAAAATGTGCCAATAAAAAATCATGCCCCAGATGCCCCTGTCACCGAAAATAGGCAAATTATATATCAAAATTCATGGAATCATCCTTTTGAATCCAACTGTGAGATCCTTTTGGCACCAAAATGTACCCAAAAATCAGCTACTGCTAGAAATGAAAAAATAACAACTACACAAACTCTTGAATACTCAGATCTGAAGAACAAGGCCCAAAAACTCTCATGAAGAGAACAGGGGCATGCAAAACTAGAGCTTTGATACGATATTGGAGTTGAGGAAAAATCAACTGTACAGCTCTTGAAGAACATCTGCATGCAAACCTGTCACAGAAGGAGAGAAACAAAAAAGCTATGGAGGCCTGAATTCAAATATCTAGAAAAGAGGAGTCATATTGATTGTGCAACAAGAATGCAATTCAATAATTATAGTTGTTATGAAAATACAAAGAGAGAATCCTTCTAAAAGGATACTCGAAACCCTAAAGGAGAAAACCCTAAATAATTATAAGATTCCTAAGTTTAGCTTAAGCATAGAGTATAATAGACTAATAATTAAATAAATAATTATTAGCTAATAAAAGATTACTCTAACAAAAAAATCCTTTTCGCGTGCTTAGTTTTTCCTTGCTCTTATCTTTTGAAATGATGTGATAACAACACAAACTATTATGCTAGTAATGGACTAATCCCTCTACAATTTCAATAACTTTTGGCCATATCTTCTTGATTTGAAAATTTGTATTATAGATTCTAGGGCATCACTCTTAGAGGAGAGTGTCAACCTATACTCTTGTGCAAGAGTTTTTTTAGGGAAGCATTTTGAATTTCTAATGATAGGCATGTGGTGATAAGCTTAATCGACATAGTCTAAATAGGTGATTGGGTCTACAACCCTTTGAAACAATCAACTTCTTCTTTCATTCTAGTTTTAGGTATTCCTTAGTCATTTTTGGTGTTGTTCACATCTATCATTTGAAAATATTTTATTTGCATTTTGTGATTTCATCTACCACCCACAAGATTTTTTACTCTTACATGTATTGGGTGGTAAAAACCAAGGAAAAGGAAAGTATAAAAAATATAAACATTGCACAGAATGTATAGCTCCATTATACAAGGTATGACACAATAAGTTGAATGTACAAGCATACCTCTCTTTCAAGAAATATATGTAAATATACTGAAAGATATTTCTAATTAAAATCTAATCGTAATTCATATATAATTTTAATTAATTCTTAATGTAACATAGCTTAAAATAATTTCTTTATACATACATATAAATACACGTTTAAGAAAAAAATTAATAACCTAAATTTATTTCTATAAATATAGATGTAAATACCTCTTTAAGAAAAAAAAGGTAAAATATAGTGTTAATCTAAACAATAAGGTAATCTTTCTATGTTTTGATTGCGAAGGAGTTCATTTGTTTCATTTTTCATTCCTTTAAAATTTACATGGATAGAAATAAAATATTCACACAGCTCATTCCTTACTATCAGTTTAACATCAAAATATTATAAACAAATTTTCTTATGATGAAATACTAAACCTAGTCATATGGTGAAAAAAATCAACACTCTTTAAGCAATCAAATGCGTATTTTTAATTTATTTGTGTTAGTGAGTTCGTATGGCCATGATATTTTCCTATAGGCCACATGCTAATTATGTACAAGTTATGCCCTTTTTTGCGAATATTCAATATCTAAATTGGGTGTTAGATATTGATTTATTCAAAACTTTACCTAGAGAGATTGTTTTACAAATGAGTGATTACCTTTATAATTAGTTGATTGATTATGAGGGAATCCCATTGTTTGTAGGCATTGCTTCACAATTCAAGATTTGGGCTTTATTTGCCCTCGTTCTCTTGTAAGTTGTATTCCTCAACTTGATGGATGAACTCCCTCCCCGGTCATCTTATAGTTTTTCATGAAGATTTAGTAGATGGTTCTAATGACTTGGATTCCCCATCTTATCTAGATCTTATGGATCGTAAATCCATTTCTCCTATTGTTTATGTGGTTCAGAGATTTATTTTGTTGTTCCTAAAACTCCTCTCCATACCCCTTCTCTATTGGATGTTTCTAATGAACAAATTTCTACTTCACCCATATTCCTAATGGTAAGGTCCTAGCCAAGGCCATTTTTTCTCCACATTGTTCTTTTGATGGTGGTATCTTTTCTGATAAAGCCTCTCCCCCCCTTTCAATAGGTATATGTTTTGGATGGTATCTCTTCATAAAATCTTGTGCAATATAGAAAGAAGTGTCTTTCTAACAGGGTTTCTCTTTCATAAGAAAATAAATTACACTATTGTTGTTATTATGTAGAGTGAAATTATGTTGTTTGCTACCCACTTCATTCAATAATCTTTTTGTGATCACTATGTTTAGCTCATACATAGTATCAACAATTGTGGTAGTTTTAATATTTATTTTTGAGAAAGATGCATCTATAATTTTTATTCAATCGGTATAGGATATTGAGTAATAGAGAAGAAATATTAGTTGTCCATGATTCATTTTTGTGAACATGAAATAGCTAATGGGTTATTTAAAGGATGGGTTACATTCTGATCACTATTTGAGGAATCCTTCTTGAATTCACATATACTAATCTAGAGGGTGAATTATGGATGATAGAAGAAAATAGTGTTATCATGTTACTAGAGAGTAGCTATAGATATATTCCTTTGTGAAGATCTAGAATTTTTTTTGTAAAGGAGACTGAAAGAAGATGTAGACAATTTGAACATCTTTGACATCGACAACTCAATTAATTAGAAAATAATTATATGGTGAGAACTCTCTAACTTTAAAAAGAAAAGGAAGGAAAAAGAGTGTAGGGATAAATATGGAGTTGGGCCTAGTAACATCTCAAAGAAGGTGATCATAATGGATACACACTATCAGATGCTATCATACATCAATAGCTAAACATTTAAAAGGATGTTAGTGTGATAGAAGAGTGGAGCCTATCTAATAAATATAAATATCTAAAGGAAAATATTAGTATTGTTTGATCTAAAGATGGATATCTCACCTTAATATTTATGTACTTATTCATAAATTTAAAGAAACAAAAAATTTTGAAGCCAGGTAAAACAAAGAGGTGATTCTTATTTAAATAATGTGGCTCATGAGCCTAAAAGACTTCTCTATTCATTGATTTTCATATTAGAGGGCATACTATTAACCTAGGAAAATCATAAGGGTTATGTATTACACCAAGGATTCATGAGATAAGAAGAAGGTTCTACTGACACCATGATATGAATAAGTAAAATAAACAATTGTGTTGATTGTTGGATTAATCTAACACATAAAGAGGAGAATCCTTTAGAACAAGTGTTTTCTTGTTATAAGCAATTCTTAGGGAGGTGCCATGAGTTGTGAAATCATTTTTTATAGTGTTATAAATACTAGCTTATGAAGACAAGCAAAATAAAAAAGGGAGGCTAAGAATACTAAAATTGAAACAAATAACAATGAAGGAAAATATAATCATCTAACAATCCACTTTTTACTTTTGACCAAATGAATTTATGTTTTTTTTCCTAAAATAGGGTAGACAATTACATTCTAATAGAACCTTCTTTATTGATGATGTAATCTAATAGTTTTAAGATATATATAAATAATATAAGACCATAAAAAAAAATTAAAGTAATTTTATTTTATAATTTCATTATGAGAAGAAATTAAATAAAATGAAAGTAATATTGCTTGATTAACTCTCCAATATTTAGGAACACAAGAAGGTGAAATATTCATAGTAGATTAACAATGCATAGAAATGAACACAACCGCATCTTTTCATAGAATTTTTATAATGCTATCTCATAAAGAACATAGTGTGCATATATTTTGTACACGTGTTGTTATAGAATTTATACTAAATTTATTTCAGAAATCATAATTTTAAAATTAAAAAATATTACATTAGTCTCATATATTGAATATTTAATTTATTAACTTGGTAGTATATATTAGACATTTGATCTCAGGTTGAATTCTTACTTATCAATTTTTATTATAACTTTCATATATTTCATATGCCACTTGAGAAGTGACAAAACATTAGCCTTTGTATTGCCCTAATTTACCCATGACCTAGTAAAATAAACCTTGGAGAGAGTTCTATAACCTTTTGAAAGAGCAAAAGTTATATTTGTGCTATCTCCATGTCAAACACACCAACAATTGCCAATTAAAAAGTGAAATATTTAAATATTTAAATACTTAATAAAATTATTAAAAGGTAGCCTCATTCTAAAAATTGGATTTAGTAATTTAAATCCAATAAATAATGGAAATATTTAATCTATAATGAAATTTATGTAGTATGATGAAGATTTAATCAAATAAAATAAATAAAAATATTTTTTCTAATAAATAATAAAAATAATTTATACCTAAGTTATAAAAATGTTAAATT
The DNA here is from genome assembly GCF_030272615.1 of Cryptomeria japonica. Classification (NCBI taxonomy): domain Eukaryota; kingdom Viridiplantae; phylum Streptophyta; class Pinopsida; order Cupressales; family Cupressaceae; genus Cryptomeria; species Cryptomeria japonica. The sequence continues at coordinate 443,580,526 of NC_081407.1, read as the reverse complement.
AAATTTATATTGAAAATAACACATCAATAGTTTACATAATTCTTAAATTATTAACTATTTATTTAGTATAATTGATACAATGTCTTCAATCCAAAAATAAGTTGACTTTGAAAAGCTACATAAATTTTTGTTTTTATTAAATAGATAGGCATGGCATTGATTGATATGAAAAGGTTGTACTTTTTGTGCTTATTGCATTGTGCTCATATTAAATAAGATTCTTATCTTTTTTTTTTATAATATTTCCATAAAATTATTCTTATGGAGTTAGCTATTTCATCTTTGTGAATATTACTTAACAATAAAGTAGTGGTTAAATGAGTTAGGGACACATGATGAATAGTGAGTGCATACACTATATAATTTTTAAGAATATGAAAAATAATTGTAAAGGACTTAAAATAAGGAGGATTTTTAAAGAGAATTTTTTATGTTGGTGATTTATTTTTTATGCAAAGATCTAGAATCTAAAATTAAAACAATAAATTAGAAGAAAATTTAAGATCATTTCATTCTTTTGTCATTACCATCCTTCCAAAACCATCTCAATATCTTCACCTGACAACTTGACAATGCCAAAATGTTCACTTTCAGACCATCTATAACACAAACTGACATCGATAACAATACAATACACTTTGAAATCATTGACAACATAGTACAACAACTCAAGTTTCCAACATTCTCCCCCTTTTTCATTGATGGTAACACCGCCAATAGGAAAGAGTACATACAACTGATCTCTCTCCCAACCTATAACTCTCCCCCCCTTTGACATCAAAGATAGAAGACACCTTGCAAACCCTCTCTTCCTGATTGATATGCTTTGTTAACTGCAATACTCACTGATCCCTTGGAGAGAAACTACCAGATCAATCCAAGAGCAAAAGGTGAACTCTAGAACTCCCCCTAGATGAATGCACCACTTGAGTGCAGCTAATTTAAAAAATGAGGGGAAATGAATTTCAGCTTCTATCAGAGATACTTAAAAGCATCCTTCACCAATGCCTTAGTGAAGATATCTACAATCAGTTCTTTAGTAGATATATACTCCAATCTGACTTTCATCTCCGCAAGCTTCTCTCTTAAGAAATGATTCTAGATTGCAATATGTTTAGTCCTTGAATGCATCATCAAATTCTTTGAGATGTTAATAATGCTTGTATTATCACACAAAATAGGAATTGCTTCATCATACACTACCTTAATATCTTTTAGAGTTTGTTTCATCCACATGACTTGAGTCCAACAAGATATTGTTGCAATGTATTTTGCCTCTGTAGTAGATAATGATACTAAATCATGTTTCTTACTCAACCAAGAGATCAATCAATCTCCCAAGAAAAATGCACCACTACTTGTTCTTGTTTTGTCATCTACACATCCAACCCAATCAACATATATATATGCTTTTATTATAAAATTACCATCTTTCTTATACCATAATTCATAGTCTATAGTCCCTTTCAAATACCTAAATATCCTCTTCACTGATTGATCATGTGATTTCTTAAGGTTGGCCCAATATCTAACCACCAAACAAACATCCTTTATAATATCTTGTCTTAAGACAATCAAATACAATAATCGTCTAATCATAGATCTATACCTTTTCTTATCAACATCTAGAGATCCAGTATCCTTGTTTAAATTAAAATTATAGGCCATAGGGGTTGCAACTATTGGCAATATGAAGGAATTGGTTATGTGTTACATTGACATTTTGTCATTGATGTCAACACTAGCTATTATGGTTGGTTACCAACATATAGGTTTTGGTTACCGGTAGAAGAACTTGTGTTACTGACAAAAGAGACTATTTGTTGGACACTACCAATCAATGGAATATGTTTGGTTTGATGTTTCTGGAGTATGTTTTGGTCAGTTGGTATTGACTTGGTGATTGGATTCTATCATACACTCTAGTATGCCTATATTGATAAGGGTTTAAGGTTTTACCAGCAAAGCTTTTACTGAGAATCTTTGACAAGATGCACAAGTGGTGTTGGTGCGACTTCGAGAAGGAATTCAGGATGCTGAAGATGATCTTTGTTAATGGTTCAATTGATTGGAGACATCTCTTCGGCATGGTGGACCCAGATTAGGTCCGATACCTATTTAGGTTATGGACCAGTATCATGTTGCGTGTTCTCTACACGTTATCGAGATGATTTATGGATTGGTTAATGTTGTTTTCATCTAAACCCAACATGGCATATCATTGTAATGTGGATATATGTAATGATCTTATTGTAATATCTTTTAGGTGGCTGACCTAATTGGTTTAGGCCTTAAGGTTTGTATAAATTGATGTAAGATCTCATTGTAGATCGTGTGATCTCATTATAGATTATGTGGTTGTAATGGTCATGGTTGTGGAATGAAATATCATATGCGAAGGAGATTTGGTAGATCATAGGTGATCGAATTGGGTTTAAGTAAGAGGTCAAAGGCCTCAGGTATTGAGCTTAACCGTGACTATAATCGGGCATGGTAGATGCTATCTCTTGCAGTTTATTCTTCTGGATTGTTGTCCAATTATATTGAGGTGGTTATAACCTCTCTATAGTCAGTGAGACTCCTTTGTAATGAGAAGTATGCTCTAGGCAGTGTTCCTTCCTACGTGTGTAGGCCCCTTATTGTATCACATACTTTCTGCAGAAGTATCATCTGACTGTGAGTAGGCTTCCCACTATGGTTTTTCCCTTTACTGGGTTTTCCATGTACAAATCATGGTTTTATATGGTATGGTTGCATTGTGTTAATTCTTTATTTCATTCTTAAGTTTTATTGCTTACCGGTATCTATTTCTGCTATTTCGGTATTCAATGTTTATGTGCTCTGATTAAAAGTTATAAAGTGGTTTGATTAATATAATATGTTGAAAATTGATTCAAGCCCCCCTCTCAATTTCCATCGGTTATCCTAACAATTGGTATCAGAGCTTTGGTCCTCTTTTGCAGAAGCTTAACCGTTTGAGGTAGATCCTATGTCAACTAATACTTCAAATCCACCGACAACTATTTTCAGAAGAGAAATCCCTAAGCTTGATGGAACAAACTATGGGATATGGAAAATCCGCATGGAGACTCATCTTAGATGTCTTGGAAAGGATATTTGGGAGATCATTGAGAAAGGATATACACCTTATGATCCAGCATCTAGCAATCCTGCTCCTATAGACTTGGACAAGAATATTAAAAATGATTGCAGAGCTAGAGAAACCCTCCTGTGTGCAATTACTAATCAGAAAATCATGGGATTGACTAATAAATCATTTACAAAGGTTATGTGGGATAAATTGCAAACTCTGAATGAAGGTGACCCTACTGTCAAAATTGCTAAACTTGATGGTTACTGGGTAAGATATGAGAACTTGAAGATGGAAGATAATGAAAGAATTGCTACATTTATCGAAAGAGTAAATGAGATTGTCATAGGAATTCAATGTTGTGGAGGATCTCTGAGTGAACATGAAATAGTTTCTAAAGTCTTGAGAGCCCTACCACCGGCTTAAAAGATGAAGGTGACTACAATTAATGAAATGAGAACAATGGAAAACACTTCAGTTAACAAAGACATTTTGATTGGGAAATTATTTGCTTTTGAGCTTGAAGAATTTGGACCCTCTGGAGTTGCAAATTTTGAACCTGCTTTTCATGCATCATCATCTACCGACAAAAGTGATTGGAAAGCCCTGTATGCAAAAGAATTGGAAGATATGAGGAAAGTGGATGAATAATTTGAGAAACTTGAAGCCTTATTTGTTAGAAGAGTACCTAAAGGACCAACAAGAAGTAAGTATGAAGGAAAAGCACATTTTAAATGTTTTGCATGTAATAAGATTGGTCATTTTGCATCTAGATGTCTTGAAAGGAATGCAAGATTTGAAGAGAGAGTTAAGAAATCATTTAAGACTAATTAAAATAGATATAGATTCAAGAAAAATAAACAATGCTACATAGCGGATGAGGAAGGAGTAAGTGATGACTCTGAGGATGAACCGACATGAGACTTTGCTAGTGGATCCGACAATGGAAAGGAATTGTTGTTCTATGCTTTAAAGGAAGATGAACCATAACCGGCTATCAAGAATGAAGAAAAGGCCCTGGAAGCAAAAGTTGAAGATAGGGTTGAATGGGTAATTGATAGTGGATGCTCACATCATATGACTGGAGATAAAAGAAAAAATTTGTCCCTGCAAGAATACAATGGTGGTCAAGTCAGATTTGAGGATGACAAAGTATGTATGATCAAAGGTAGAGGTATTATTTCTCTGGATGGCAAGCATAATATTTTAAGTGTTGGTCAATTGGTGGACAAGGGATTCCAACTTGAGTTTAAAGATAGAAAATGCAAAATCATTAACAAAACTGGTTTGGAGATTGCAACCGGTACTCGGACTGGAGGTAATATCTTTCACTTGAACACTGACAATAAGACATATTTGATTTCTCATATTGATGAGAGCTGGCTATGTCATAAGTGGTTGTGTCAAGTTAATTTTGATTTTATTGTTAAGATCAGATCAAAAAAGGCAGTTAGAGATATACCTAAGATTATAAAGCCTCATAATTCGGTATGTAAGGATTGTCAATTGGGAAAGAAAGTTAGAACTTCTTTTAAGAGAATACATGATAAGTATAATGATGTGCTTGATTTGATTCATACTGACTTATGTGGTCCAACAAGGACTAGAAGCTTTCAAGGTGATAGATACTTCATGCTGACAATTGATGATATTCTGATTATTGAAGTATTTGTTTGAAGATATCACTTTTGGAGGTGAAGATAAATTGTGCATGGAACTCTCTAATAATATAAAGAATGAATTTGAAATTTATATGGTTGGTGAGATGAGATTTTTCTTAGGTTTACAGATTACTCAAACTATCAAAGGCATTTTTATCTATCAAACTAAGTATCTAAGGGAATTGTTTTTGATTAAGGAAAATCAGGTTTTAAGGGACTTGAAACCCGCTTACAAAATGAAAGATGAGCAAGAAAGAAAATAGACAAGATAAGACCAAGACAAAATAGCTGCAAAAGACCAGCACAAAAACCAACAGCTAGGACAAAAGGTCAACAAGGAGCCAACAAGAAATTGGCATCCAAAACCCAACATTACATTTCAAATGAAAACTTTTATAGACTCCTTAGTGTTCTGAACCAAAAGAATCATGGCCTTAGCGACTTCTCTCAGATCATTGCTCTCCTATTTCAGTTGGATGTCTTTCATTTTGGTCTCCATATTAGTGGTGGTCTGCCTAGTCCTTCACCTGGAGATTTGATGGGTGGAGCTGGAGGTTGGTACATCTTCAATGATTACCAAGTTCTTATCCTGATTTTTCCTCTCTAAGTGATCCACCAAGGCATTCATATTATGTGACGAAACTCTTAAGACCTCAAGACTGTGGTTCATGAAGCTTTTGAAAGCCTTCTCAGTTTGAGCAACCCGAGTGATGATGTTATCTTTATCCTCCTCAACCTTTTCTGTTACAATTTTGATAACATCCTCCAGATGTTTCAAATCCCCTTTTATCAGGTCTTTTTCTGACCAGACCTGCATCTCAATTTCCTCCTCAACTTCACTGGTTTCCATCTCCTCACTCTCTTTCCCTGAATTTGTTTCCTTAATCAAATTGTGTATCTTATTTTCCAGGTCCCTCTGTTTACTCTGAATGCTAGTAATGTTGTCAATAACCCACTTCTAGAGATTGAAGGACTTCAGTGTGCAATTTTGGGCAGTATTCAAAATAGCATTCGCCGATTCCCTACCCTACTTAGTGCCCACGAAATTAGGGTTGTCTTCCTCCATAGAGTTCGGGGCGACATTCCTACTATCCGAGCCCATAGGGTTAGAATAAGGGTTTTCAGATTTCCCTTCCTCCTCTTCTCCAATGTTCTCTTCCTTCTCATTCTCCATTTTTATCTCAATATTCTTCCCCTTTTCCTCCTCCAAATCATAATGCACCTCCATTTCCACATTATCAATATCAGCTCTCCATTTTTTATGGGTAGGGGCATTAGACTGGTTATCATCAGACTCAGAATCATCACAGCTCTCAAAAACATGTGCATTAATTACCAGGTAATCATCCTTGCTAGCCCTATCTTTTTCCTTCAGGTATTCATAAATGAGCAAAATAAGCCCCTAATGGGCTATGGGGTAAGAATTGGGCTTTTTGGCATGGTTAGCTAAACTCTCATTCAGAGAAGAAGCTAAGTAAAAGGGCAGGGAAATCTTAACCCCATGGAGGAAGTGATTAAGAATTGCAAAATGATAGTTATAGATTTTAGTAAATCTACCATCAACAGTAAGGAACTCCATCAAAACCCTTAACACTTTTTGCCAAAAAGACTTTGCCTACTAGGGTAGGTAGTAGGAGATGTTGTCTTTCTTTGCAAGGTGATCCTTCTCATCCTCAGACTTTGGGAAGTTTTTAATTGCTTCAGCAGCATACTTTCGGTCTCTATAGAATTTAGTGCCCTCCTTCTAAAGACCCATGACCTCCACTACTAGATCCTCATCAATATTCCAGGTTTCCCCAAATAAGGTGACTTTGTTGCTATTCCAGCCCCTAGCAAAGCCATGAGACACCAAATTTCTACTACCATGCAACTTTTCCATATAGTTGGCGAAACCATATCTATGAAGCCTCCTCCATACTTTCCGCTCACTCTTCCAGTTTTTGCAACCAGAGGGCTCATTCCTATTTAAGTTACCTCCCATTTTGAACAACAAGTCGAAGTACCCAAAGGTATATCTCACAATCTGCAGATTTAACCACAAGTTCCTGTGCAAATTTCTGGAATAACAGAACAGAGACCCCTCTGTGGTTTTAAGGATAATGATAATGGCCGCGCAACACTGACACTTATTATTATAATCCCCATCGCACATATGATCATAAAACCAATGCATAAAAGCAATCATTAACTGATAATTCATTTGCCCCAAGCTCTCTCTTTGATATCCAGACCCCAAAAGATAATAATGATTTTAAATTGACCCATTGATGCGATTGAATTATTATTGCTCTCTAACATCCCTTTTACAATGGGTCTCTCTGATATATTTAATCTCCACCTCTAAATTGACCCCTTCATTAGCTAAGAGGTCCGCAACCTTATTGCCTTCCCTTAGAGTGTGAGTTATGAGAATACTAACATAGTCATTTAATAACTTTTTAGCACTTTCAACTAAATTAGTAATATTCCAAGAAACAGAACTAGTACCTTTAAGGGCCTGGATGATGTTGAGGGAGTCCCCTTCTAGCCAATTTTTTTAAAATTTGAATCCCTGAGCAAGCTGGAGGCTTTTTAACATAGCCTGAGCTTTATCTACATGATTATTTTGGACTCCAAAAGGAGAAGCAATAGCAGAAATACAGACACCTTGAGCATTTCTAATGACTCCTCCACCACCGGACTTCCCAAGGTTGCCTTTAGCCGCCCCATCAAAATTCACCTTTATCCATTCATGATCAGGAAATCGCCAAACAATATTATCACTCCTATTCTTATTGTTAGATCTACAAACTTTGTGGATTAAGTTCCATTTAGTAAGGATGCCTTTTTCAATTTCATTCATATCAGTAAAAAATCATTGTTTATTGTTCTTGTGAGGAATATTTATGTTTTCTTTTATAGCCCTGCAAACTTTTTCAAAGACCACCTGAGAGGTGCACTTAACTTCCCTAAATATTCTATTATTTCTCTCTTTCCAGATTCCCCAGCAAGTCATGGGGAGGATCAGGGACTAAAGGCTGTTGATAAGAGGAAATTTGGTGGGGAAGGTCCATTGCCAAATAATTTCCTTGAGACTCTTGTGCATGACCCAATCAACTTTCCAATTCACCCAAAACTTACTCCAGATTTCCCAAGTGAAGGAACAATGGAAAAATAGATGATCAACTGATTCTTCATCTTTCTGGCATAGCTCACACCTGTTAGGGAACGTAAAACCTCTTCGGACCAAGTTGTCAATAGTAAGGATCCTATTGTGAGTAGCAAGCCAAAGGAACATATTGACTTTAGGATAAGAATTATGTTCCAAACTTTGCCCCATATAGGGTTATTGGTCCGAGTGAAAGTGTTTTTGTAGGCAGAAGCAACTATAAAGTCACCTCTAGGATTACTCTTCCAGAGGAAAACATCATCATAATCTTTGTTAATAGAAAAAGACAGCAGCTCTTGCTGGAGTAGGGAAAATCCAGCATAATAACATCTATCCTAACCCATTTGTTCTCCTTCTAGTAGTCACACACCATAGACCCAAACCTCCTTTTACATTCCTCAATAAATTGACTGCTACCTTGATCAAAGAGAGGTTCATTGTTCATCCAAGGATCCTCCCTGAACCTTATTTTGTCACCTTTTCCAAGGACCCATCCAACTCCAACTTTGGCCACTTTCATGGATTTGATAGTACTATTCCAAATGAAGGACCCAATAGGGATGCCTTCAGAGTTGAGGAGATCCTGGAGAGTCTGATTCTGAATATATTTGTCCAACCAGATCTGGTTCCAATCTTTCTTAATGTCATAAGCTCTCCATATTTGTTTAGCAAGGAGAGCTTTATTAAAAGTTATTAGAGAATTAATACCAAACCCTCCCTTTCTCTTTGGTTTACACACTTTGTCCCAAGCAACCAAGGATAGTCTCTTTTTTCCTTCAACTCTTGACCAAAGAAATCTCATTTTTATTCTTTTTAATGCTTCAGCAAATTTAGCCGAGATACCAAATAGACTGAGAGCATATACAGGGAGATTCTGGAGAGTAGCTTGAAGAAGCTGCAACTTTCCAACCTGAGACAAAATGGATCCTTTCCAACCAGCAAGATTTTTGTTGATTTTGTCAATTAGCATATTCCATAAGGAGTTAGGGGGAGCTAATCCTAAGGGAAGACCCAAATAAGTGGAGGGGAGCATTTCCACCTTGCAACCAATAATTTTAGCAATTCTCTATTGTCTTATGATCGGAGTGTTCAAGAAGTATATAGCTGATTTGTCCCAATTGACTTGTTGGCCAGTAGCCATAGAATAAGAATTAAGTGCACCTTTAAAGGCAACAACCTCCCCAATAGAAGAATATCCTATTAAGATAGTATCATCAACAAACTATTGATGAGAACAAAAAACATTAGCAGAGGAAGGTTGAAAACCTTTGATAATTTTATTCAATTTCATTTTTTAGATCAGTCTGCTCATGCTCTCTACCAAGATGGTGAAAATAATAGGAGATATGGGGTCTCCTTGTCTGAGACCCCTTGACGATTTAAAGAATTTAGTAGGAGATCCATTAATGAGAATTGAAAACATAGGAGTGGATATCAACTCTCTGATAATTTTGATTATCTTCTCATCAAAGCCAAAAGCCTCCATGATTTTGAAAAGAACTTGCCAATCCACTCTATCATAAGCTTTCTCCAGATCCAACTTTATCAGAAATCCTTCTTTATTGGCAGCATTGAGGGAGTGAATATTCTCACGCACAAGAATGATAGAGTCCAAAATCTCTCTGCCAGGAACAAAACCTTTTTGCTCCTCAGAGATGATGAAGGGGAGGACAGCCAAAATTCTAGAAGTCAAAACTTTAGATATGATCTTATAGAAGTAGTCACATAGACTTATTGGCCTAAATTTTCCCATTGAATCCACCCCAACCACCTTAGGAATTAAGGCAATAAAAGTGGAGTCAAATTCCTTAAGGATTCTTCTTGAACCAAAAAATTCTTTTACCGCATTGACCGTGTCTTTTCCCACAATATGCCAAAATTCCTGGAAGAAAAACATAGGGAAGCCATCAGGTCCCGGATCCTTATCCCCTTGAAAAGACATGACAACTTTTTTAATTTCCCTAGTAGAGGGAATATCAGAAAGGGCCTTATTCTGATTAGGATTAATAATCTTGGGGATGATGTCAACCAGATCTTGTTGTTGGGTATAATCAATATCCTTGCTACCGGTGAGGAGCTGAGAAAAGAAACTAACAACTTCATCCCTAATATCATCCTCATTAAGAAGAATTTTGTCCTCGACAATTAATCTAGAAATTTTGTTCGTAGCTTTATATTTCAAAGAGGTCATGTGAAAAAATTTAGTGTTTCTATCCCCAGCCTCTAGCCAAATAGCCCTAGATCTTTGCCTCCAATAGATTTCCTCCCTAGAGATGATGTTGTGAAGTTTGACTAAAACATCATCTTCCTTAGCTTTGGGATACTTTTTATAGCCATCTTTCTGTATAGAGTTTTGGATCTGTTCTAATTCCTCCTTCAACTTTTTCTTAGAGTCAAAAACATCACCAAATACCTTCTTGTTCCATATCTTAATGTTATCTTTGATGTTTCTAAGTTTTTTAGCAACTTTATACATGGCGGTTCCATGCACATCAATACTCCACTAGTTGGCAATGGATTTTTCAAGAGAGGGGTGAGAAATCCACATTTTCTCAAAATGGAAAGGGAAACTCTATTACTCTTAATGGACTCAGCAACAAAGGCAATGGGATAATGATCCGAACCAATTCTATTGACAACTGACAGGGAGCATCTATGAGAAAGAATCCAATCACTAGTAACAAGGGATCTATCAAGTTTTACCTGAATGAGGTCTTCACCATCCCTACGATTAGACCAGGTGTAAGAAGCTCCAGTAAGATCCATGTCAATAAGAGAATTGACATTGATGAAATCCATCAAATTAGATCTGTTGTCCAGTTGGGCTTGAGTTGCTCTAGATTTATCAGTACCTTGCAGAGGAGTATTGAAATCTCCCATCAACACCCAGCTTTTCTTAGGGAAATATCTTCTTTTTTGCTGGATTTTATCCCAAAATTTGCTCCTAGCAGATTTGGAATTAGGGGCATAGATATTTGTGACCATCCATTCCTTTCCTTCATAGATGCTTTCAACTTTCATGGATATAATGTTACCATCTCCATCAATCATTTCTCCTACAATAGTTTTCTTGTTCCAGAATATAGCCACCCCACCAGATGCCCCGTTCGAACTGCTACCACACACCCCTCAATTTTTAAAGAAGTTTAAATTCTCCAATTTCTCCTTACTCATTTTGGTTTCTTGAACTAGGATAATATTCGGCTTATGGTCTCGAATGAGAATCCATAATATATCCTGTTTATTGAGACCATTTAGGCCTCTAATATTCCATGATATTACGTTCATTTGGAAACCTGGGGGCAGGATTCCTATATAGTTTTTTGCCTTCCATCAGCTATGTTTTGCTTGCTCTCTTGATCCCTGTGCCATTTCATGGGTTTACGTCCTTGCAGAGATTTGGAGGCACCAATATCAGCCTTGGACCTGGTCCTAGTTTTCACCCCATTAGGGCATCCTGCCTTCTTGTTTTTCTTTTTTCCATTCCCTATTATTTCTCCCTCATTCTCCTCTCTAGGCTCATCTTGCATGTTACTCCATAGCTCTCCTCTTTTCTGGGATGACGTGGGCGTATCAACTCCAATATTCTGGAATAACGCATTTAGATTAACCTTAGGCGATCCAAACTTGTTCTTCCTTCCAAGTTTAATTTCATGTCCTTCAAATTAATTTAGGCACTCTTCATCTCTTTTTGTTACTAAAACTTGAGGGGCCTCACGATGAGATTCAGTGACAATCTCAATCTCACCTTCTTCAGGAATCTCTTCACTAATAGCATTCTCTTCTTCCTGAGCTTGTAGAGCCTCAAAAGTATTGACTATTTTGATCTCAAACTCACTAATTTCATTCTTTTTATCTTCCTTCAATGGGGGAGTCTTAAGAGGGTCATTTCTATCTCCTTCTGATAGGTCTAGTATGTTACCATGAATTCCACTTCTTCCTTCCACTTTACTACCTTCCTTATTGTTATTCTTTTCTTTCCAAACCTGTTTATGAGGATTGTTAACCATCACAAGTTTTTTAGGGTTACTAGGGCAAGCCTTAGCCCAGTGACCAACTTTTTTACAAGAAAAACACACAAAGGGGAGGGAATTGAACTCTATTGTTTGTTCCCATAATCCAAGTTTGGAACTTATATCATTAGAACTAGGAAGATCCATCTTCTATGAAATATTGACACAAATGCGTGCATAAACCAACCTTTTTCAAGATACAGTAATTGGATCTATCGCAACAAGTTCTCCAAAGGAGTTTTCAATTCCTGAGAAAAAATCTGCAACCCAGAATTCCATTGGCAAGCCAAGCAGCCTTACCCAGACCATAACAGATTCAAAGAAAGAGTCATTGAGTTCCATATTAGGAGACCATTTTCTCATAGATAGGGAAGATTTACCAAACATCCAAGGACCACCGCTTAATGCTGCTTCCATATCTTGCCCACAAGAGAAGGAAAAAATGAAAAAAACATCTGGACAGGGCAGAAACATCAACCTAACCTTTCATCCTCCATTTTCTCTTAACAAAAGACCTAACATCCTCAATATTGGGTCGTGGTCCAACAAACTTCCCAACTAGAGAGAAAGCCATTAAAGAAATGCTATGATCGATAACCAAATCTAGAACCGCAATAGCAAGTTTACCCATTTTTCAATTAGAGATGTCTTTCACAAAGGGAAATGATGATTTTCCAGTCAGTTTTCCAGTTGGTTTATTTGCAAACAGACTACTCCAGGGTTTGAGGGATTTCACCTCCGTGATCTTTTCTGAGTCAACTTTCACAGCCTCGGGACCTGATTTTGGAGAATCTATCATCTTTTTGTGGACGGAAGGAGGGTCCCAATTCCATGGGTCCCCATCTGGTCTCCCATCCTCATCATCCATTGCTTGTCCTTGACCTACAGAGGTAGAAAAACTAGAGGACCCAGCCTCATTGTTCCCTCCATTTCCAGAATTCAAATTTCCCCCCTCTACTTGCTTTGTTCGCTCCATGGTTTATTTGCGCTGTGAACATTACTTTGTTACATGACATATGAGTTTCTTTATCTAAGGGAATTGTTGAAATTTTTTAGTATAGATAATTCCAAACTGGTAAGTACTCCTATGGTGACAAGTGAGAAATTATCTATCAAAGACATATCTGCACCAGTAAATTCAACAAGGTATAAGTCTATGATTGGTGGCTTGTTATATCTAACTCAGAATAGACCAGATATTATGAATGTAGTAAGTATTGTTTCAAGATATCAAAGTAATCCTAAAGCAAATCACAAATGTGCAGTAAAGAGGATATTCCGGTATTTACAAGGAACAACAAAATATGGCTTATGGTACCCTAGAGATGATAACTTCACTTTATGTGCATATACAGATTCAGAGTGGGTAGGAGATACTGATGACAAGAAGAGAACTTCTGGTCGAGCTTTCTTTCTTGAAAAGAAATTGGTTTCATGGATCAACAAAAAATAGTCATGCATTTCTTTATCTACTGTAGAAGATGAATATGCTGCAACAACAACTAATTGCACTCAAGTCTTGTGGATGAAGCAAATGTTGAAGGATATCAAGGTAAATTGTAGTGAACTAGTAGTTATCTATTGTGATAACTTTGTACCTATTGACATGTCTAAGAATCTAGTATTTCACTCTAGGACTAAACACATCAATAAAATATAACTTTCTGAAGGACAAGGTGGAAGAAAAGGAAGTCAAATTGGTTTATGTGAACACTAAAGAACAAATTGCAGATATATTCACTAAACCATTGTCTAAGGAATCATTTGAATATTTGAGAGACAGGTTAGGGGCATCTACCCCTCCGGTAGAAACTTAAATGATGGAGCAGACCATCAATCTGGTATGCATCATCAACTTTAACCTTTTCTTCGGCTTGATGTATTGGTGCAACTACTCAGAGGGAGTAGTCATCCTTGAGATTCATAGAATTTTGATATCTATGTCATATCTTTGGCATTGATGTCAATGGGGGAGAGTTATATGTGAAAAATAATGTTTATGGGAGAGATTCAAATTAGTTTCAGATTGGACTACAGTCCTCAGGGGGAGTTGCTGGGATTTTTCAGTTTCTCATTGTTATATCTTCTATGAGAAATTTTTGGCACTTCTTGGCACTTAGATGTTTTCTTTTTCACATCTAGTGTTGCCATTAATGCCAAAGGGGGATATTGTTGGCAATATAAAGGAATTGGTTATGTGTTACATTGATGTTTTGTCATTGATGTCAACACTAGCTATTATGGTTGGTTACTGGCAGACAAATTTTGGTTACCGGTAGAAGAACTTGTGTTACCAATAGAAAGGACTATCAGTTGGATACTATCGATCAATGGAATATGTTTTTGATTAAGGAAATTCAAGTTTTAAAGGACCCAAAACCCTCTTACATAATGAGAAGAAAAGCATGAAAGAAACTAGAGAGAACAATACATAGAAAGGAAAGCTGCAAAAGATCAGTAGAGAAAACAACAGCCAAGGAAAAGGATAGCAAAAAGCCAGCGAGAGACTGGCAACCAAAGACCAATATTACATTTGAGATAAAAACTTTATAGACTCTTATGCATCCTTAACCAACACCATCATAGCCTTAGCAGCTTCTCTCAGGTCTTTGTTATCCTGCTTCTGATGGGTGTCTTTAGTCTTCATCTCCAGATCGTTGGTAGTCTACCTTGTTCTTTGTCTGGAAGGTTGAGGAGCAGAGCTGGTGGTCAGCACATTGTCAATGATCACCATCTCTTTGTTCTGCTAGTTCTTCTCCAGACAATCAACCAGGGCATTCATATTTTGAGATGAAACCTTTTAAACCTCAAGGCTATATTTCATAAATTTCTTCAAGGCCTTCTCAGTTTTAGTAATCCAGTTGATAATAATTTCATTATCAATCTCTCCCTTATCTTTGATGGTTCTGATCACATCTTCAAGATGCTTCAAGTCTCCCTTAATCATTTATTTTTTTGACCAATCCTGCATTTCTATTTCGTCATCTGCCTCACTAGTGTCTACCTCTGCATCCTCTTTACATGTATTGGTATCCTTAATCAAATTCTGAATCTTATAATCCAAATCTCTTTGTTTATTCTGAATACTGGAGATATTTTCAATTACCCATTTCTGGAAATTGAAAAATTCCAGAGTGCTATTTCTGGCAGGGTTCAAAATGGAAGCCACCATTTCCATACCCTGAGCAAAGCTCACAGACCTAGGGTTAACTTCCTTTTTAGTATGCTAGGCTTCATTCCTGCTATCCAAGACAGTAGGGTTTATATCTGGCTCTTCAACATACTCTTTTCTCTGCACCTTCTCCTCCTCTCCCACAACTTCTTTTTTCTCACTCCTCTTCATCATCAACCACCTTGCCCTGTTTCTCCTTTGAACCAACATTCACATCCATGTCATCTTTATCTCCATCACCAACCCTCCCTTTCTTATGAAGTGGAATGTTAGATGAATCTTCATCAAACTCAGAATCATCATGACCATTTGAAATGTGGGAATTTGCCACCAAAGGATCTTCCCTATTAACCTTAGCTTTATTCTTCAAATGCTCATAAATAAGTAGGAATGAGACCTTGGTGAGCTATGGGATAGGATTTGGATTTTTTGGCATGGTTGGCCAAGCTTTTATTCAAGGAAGAAGCTAAATAAATAGGCAAAGAGATCTTAAAACCATGGCGGAAATGGTTTAGAATAGCAAAATGATAATTATAAACCTTCGTAAACCTACCATCAACTGTTAAGTATTCCATTAAAACCCTTAACATCTTCTGCCAAAAGGATTTTACCTGATGAGGGAGATAGTAAGATACATTGTCCTTCTTGGCGACCTGAACCCTCTCTTCATTACTTTTAGGAAATTTCTTGAAGGCTTCTGTCGAAAACTTTTGGTCTCTGTAAAATTTGGTACCTTCCTTCTGTAAACCTATAACCTCTGCCATCAAATCTTCATCCATCTTCCAAGTCTACCCAAACAGAGTGACTTTGTTATTTCTCCATCCTTTGGCAAAACCATGAGACACCAACTTTTTACTACCATGCAATTTTTCCATGTAGTTTGTGAAACCATGTGTGTGCAACCTCTGCCAAATTTTCCGCTCACTTTTCCAATTATCATAGCCAAAGGGCTCATTTCAATTAAGATTGCCTCCCATGTTGTAATTCAAGTCAAAGCCTTCAATAGAGCATGAGATACTTAAATATTGAAAACCGAGACTTAATCTCAGACTCTGGAACAAAATGCTGGGCTTGAAAACCAGGGTAATTTCCTTGTTTTTGAATAGGTCTTTAATAACATTCACAATGAACCAACACTTAATATGATTTGCCCCATCACACCAGTTATCATAATCATAATGCCTAAAAATGATCATCAACTGACACTTCACATAACTCCAATATTTGTCTTTGGTATCTGGACCCAGAAGAATAATGATAAACTTAACTTGTACCATGGACTCGATCAGATAATAATTGTACCTGTACATCCTTCTTTCAAGAGACTTCTCCAATATACTTAGTGTCCTCCTCTAAATAAACCCCCTCATTAGCTAATAAGTTAGCAACCTTGTTACCTTCCCTTAGAGTATGGGAAATGAAAACACTATCATAGGCATCTAATAATTTTTTGGCACTCTCAGTGATATTGTGACTGTTCCAAGAGGGGGAACTAGTTCCTTTGATAGCTTGAATAATATTGAGAAAGTCCCCTTCCAGCCATATTTTTTTAAATTTAAAACTTTGAGCAAGTTGGAGGCATTTTAGCATTGCCCGAGCTTCAACAATATGATTGTTTTGAACTCCAAAGGGAGAGGAAATTGCAGAAATACAGACACCATGAGTATTTCTGATGACTCCTCCCCCTCCTGACTTCCCAAGATTGCCTTTGGCGACACCATCAAAATTCACCTTAACCCAATCATGAAAGGGAAATCTCCAAACAACATTTTCTCTCCTACTCTTAATGTCAGATTTGCAAATCTTGTGAATCAAATTCCATTTAGTGAGGATACTTTTCTCATTATCATTCATATTAAGATAACTCCACTACTTGTTGTTTCTGTGAAGAGTGTTTATGTTTTCTTTAATTGCCATGCAGATCTTTTCAAAAACCACCTGAGATGTACACTTAGCCTCCCTAAAAATTCTATTATTTCTCTCCTTCTAGATGTACCAGCAGGTCATAGGAAGGACAAAGGACCAAAGGGTCTTGATGAGAGGGAATTTGGTTGGGAAGATCCATTGCCAAATGACTTCCTTGAGACTATTATGCATAACCCATTCAACTTTCCATTTCATCCAAAATTTACTCTAGATTTCCTAGGTAAAGGAGCAATGGATAAACAAATGATCCACAGATTCGGCCTCTTTCTGACATAACTCACACTTGTTAGGAAACATGAAGCCTCTATGAGCCAAGTTATCAGTGGTGAGAATCTTGTTGTGAGCTGCAAACCAAGAAAACATGTTAACTTTAGGAATGAGGAATCTATTCCAGATTTTAGTCCATATTGGGTTGCTGACTTGAGTAATAGTTTTTTTATAAGAAGAGGTAGTAGTGAAGTTACGCTTGGGATTGCTCTTCCAAAGAAACACATCAACAGAGTCTTTACTAACTGAAAAGGATAGCAGATCCTACTGGAGCAATGAAAAACCATCATAAATAGCATCAATCCTCACCCATTTATTCTCCTTCCAGTAATTACAAACCATAGACCCATACTTTCTTTTGCAATCATCAATGAATTGGCTACAATCCTGATTAAAGAGTGGTTCATCTTTAATCCAAACATCCTCCCAGAACCTGGTTTTGTTAGCTTTGCCAAGGACCCATCCAGCTCCAGCTTCAACAACTTTTATCGACTTGATTATACTATTCCATATGAAAGACCTAACAGGGATATCTTCGGAGTAGAGAAGAGAATGAAGTGGCTGGTTATGAATATATTTATCAAACCACACCCGACCCCAATCTTTCTTTATGCCATAAGGCCTCCATATCTGTTTAGCAAGCAAGGTTTTGTTAAAAGTTTTAAGAACTTTAATACCTAAACCCCCCTTGCACTTAGGATTACAAACTTTGTCCTAGGCAACCAAGGCTATCCTTTTCTTGTCTTCTACCCTTGACCAAAGAAATCATTTTTGAATCCTCTCTAAAGCTTCAGCAAATTTAGCCAGTATACTAAACAAGCTAAGAGCATAGATAGGAAGATTCTGAAGAGTAGCTTGAAGAAGTTGAAGCTTACCAGCTTGAGATAGCATAGATCCTTTCCAACCTACCAATTTCTTTTTGAGTTTGTTAATTAACAAGTTCTAGAAGGAGTTTGGGGGAACCAAACCCAGAGGGAGACCCAAATAAGTAGAGGGGAGCATCTCCACCTTACAGCTGATGATTTTAGCAATTCTCTATTGCCTCATAATTGGGGTATTTATGAAATAAATAGCAGACTTCTCCCAATTAACTTGCTAACCAGTAGCCAAAGAATAAGAGCTGAGAGCACCTTTCAAAGTAGCAACCTCACCAATAGAAGAATATCCCATTAAAATTGTGTCATCAAAAAACTGTTGGTGAGTACATGACACATTAGCAGAGGAGGGTTGTAATCCTTTGATGATTTTATTCACTTTCAATTTTTGAATCAGTCTGCTGATACTCTCCACCAAGATTGTAAAAAGAATAGGAGAAATAGGGTCTCCTTTCCTGAGTCCCCTAGAAGAATTAAAAAATCTAGATGGAGACCCATTAATAAGAATAGAAAAATTTGGGGTAGATATCAGTTCTCTTGTAACTTTAATTACTTTCTCATCAAATCCAAAGGCCTCCATAACCCTGAAAAGAACCTGCCATTCCACTCTATCATAGGCTTTTGCCAGATCCAATTTTATCAAGAACCCTTCTTTGTTAGCAGCATTAAGAGAATGAATATTCTCATGCACAAGAATAATGGAATCCAAAATCTTCCTACTAGGGACAAATCCTTTTTGCTCCTCAGAGATGACAAAGGGGAGAACAACCAATAGTCTAGAAGTCATGAATTTTGAAATGATCTTGTAAAAGGACTTACAAAGACTTATTGGCCTAAAATTTCCCATAGAGTCAGCCCCAACCACCTAAGGAATTAGAGCAATAAAAGTAGAATTGATTTCCTTAAGGATTCTTCTGGACCCAAAGAATACTTTGACAACATTAACCATATCTTTCCCAACAATATGCCAATATTCCTGAAAGAAAAACATGGGAAAACCATCCAGGCTCAAAGCCTTATCCCCTTGAAAAGAAAAAAATAGCTTTTTTAATTTTATCAGCAGTAGGGATAGCAGATAAGGTCTTATTCTGGTGATGTTCAATAATCTTGGGAATGTTATCAACTTGGTCTTGTTGCTTAGCAATGTCAATATCTTACTACCAGTGAGGAGGTTAGAGAAGAACCTAACAACTTCATCCCCAACGTCATCATCTTTAAGAAGGATTTTATCATAAACAATTAATCTAGATATTTTGTTGGCAGCTTTATGTTTCATAGAAGTCATGTGAAAAAATTTAGTGTTTCTATCCCCAGCTTCCAACCAAATATCCCTAGATCTCTTCCTCCAGTAGATTTCTTCCCTGGATATAGTATTGTGAAGTTTTGCTAGAATCTCATCTTCCTTAGCCTTGGGAAACTTATTGTAACCATCTTTCTGAATAGAGTTTTGAATCTGTTCTAAATCCTCCTTCGTCTTTTTTTTTAATTCAAAAATATCTCCAAAAACCTTCTTATTCCAGATCTTGATGTTATCTTTGATATTTATAAGTTTTTTAGCAACTTTGTACATGGCAGATCCATCCACATTAATATTCCACCAATTGGCAATGGAATTTTCCAAAGAGGGGTGTGAAATCCACATTTTCTCAAACCAGAACGAAAAGCATCAATTTCTCTTAACAGGCTCAACAACAAAAGAAATGGGATAATGTTTTGAACCAATTCTGTTAATAATAGACAAAGAACATCTATGCTTAAGGATCTAGTCATGAGTGATAAGGGATCTATCAAGCCTTACCTAAATGAGGTCTCCTCCATCCCTTCGATTAGACCAAGTGTAGGAAGCTCTAGTAAGATCAACATCAATCAAGGCATTGGCATTGATGAAGTCCATCAAGTCAGTCTTGCTATCTAGTTGAGCTTGAGTTCCTCCAAATTTGTCAGTTCCTTGCAATGGGGTATTGAAATCTCCCATCAACAGCCAGCTATCCTGAGAGAAAAACCCTCTTTTCTACTGGATTTTGTCCCAAAATTTACTCCTAGTAGCTTTAGAATTTGGGGCATAAATGTTAGTAACCACCCATTCCTTTCTTTCAGAAATACTTTTTCCTTTTATAGAGATACTATTACCATCTTCATCAATCAGATCTCCATCAATAGTTTTCTTGTTCCAAAATATAGCCACCCCACCTGACGCCTCATTCGAGCTACTACCACAAACTCCTCCCTGTTTGAAGAATTTTAAATTTTCAACTTTTTCCTTACTCATTTTGGTTTCCTGAACCAAGATGATATCCGGCTTATGATCTCTAATAAGATTTTATAAAACATCCTATTTATGGAGACCATTTAGGCCTCAAATGTTCCAGGATATTACCTTCATTTGGAAACCTGGGAGTAGGATTCCTGAATGGTTCGCTGCCTTCCATCAGCTATGTTTTGTTTTCTCTCCTGGTCCCTATGCCACTTCATGGTTTTACGTCCCTACAGGGATTTGGAAAGACCAATATCCACCTTAGATCTGCTCCTAGTTTTAACCCCATTAGAGTAGCATGTCTTCTTATTTTTCTTTTTTCCTACCCCTATTATCTCTTCATCATCTTCATCTTTATGAGTAGATTGCTTATTATTCCACGGTTCTCCAACTCTCTGTGAGGAGGTGGGCGACTCAGTTCCAACACTCTGAAATAGAGAGTTAAGGTTAACCTAAGGCAATCCGAATTTGTTCTTTTTTTCAACAATAACTTCTGGACCTTCAAAGTCATTTGGACACACTTTATTACTTTTCATTTCTGAAACTTGTAGGGCCTCATGTTGGCATTCTTTAATGTCATAAATCTCACCCTCTTCAAGATTTTTTTCTATGGTTACATTCTCTTCCTCCTGAGTTTGTAAAACATCAAATCCATTGACTATTTTGATCTCAAAACCATATCTTCATTCTTTTTATCTTCCTTCTGAAGAGTAACCTTGAAAGGACTAGCTTTCATATCATCTTTTGTTATATTTTTTAGATTACTAGGAAGTCCACTTCCTCCTTCCGCTCTACTGTCCTCCTTTTTGTTAGTCTTTTCTTTCCATATATGTTTAACATGATTGTTAGGCTTCTGGAAATTTTTGGGGTTACTTGGGCAAGCCTTAGCCCAATGTCTGACTTTCTTACAAGAGAAGCACACAAAGGGGAGGGACTCAAACTCTATGGTTTGTTTCCACTTCCCAAGTTTGGAGTTTATTTCAATAGGGCTGGGAAGATCAGTATTCTGAGAAATATTGACACAAATCCTCGCATACACCAGTCTCTTTCATGCTGCTGTCATAGGATCTATAGCTACAAGCTCCCTGAAGGAGCTAGCAATACCTGAGAAAACATCCTCCATCTAGAATTCAAGCGGAAAACCAGGCAGCCTCACCCAGACCAGAGCAGATTCAAAAAAAGAGTCATAGAGTTCCATATTTGGAGACCATTTCCTTAAGGATAATGAAGATTTCCCAAACATCCATGGTCCTCCACTCAAAGTCATTTCCAAATCTTCCCCACAAGAGAAGGAAAAAAAAAAAAAACCCCTTGATAGGGCAGATACATCAACGTGTCCTTTCAACCTCCATTTTCTCTTAACAGAAGACCTAACATCCTCAATATTGGGTCTTGGTCCAACAAATTTTCCCACTAGAGAAAAGGCCATTAGAGATATACTATGATCTATAACCACATCTAGTACTGTAATAGCAAATTTGCCTATTTTTCTATCAGAAATATCTTCCATAGAGGGGAAGGACAATTTACTAGTGGGTTTGTTTGCAAAAAGACAGTTCCAAGGTCTGAGAGCCTTCACCTCTGTCATCTTTTCCAAGTCAACGTTAAAGATCTCAGGACCCAATTTTGAAGAATCTTCATTATTTTTACGGTCAGGAGGAGGGTCCCGATGCCGTGGGTCCCCATCCTCATCATCCATCATAGCTCCCACAAGTTTCCCTTGAGCTGCAGAGGCACCAGAACTAGAGGAAATAGCCGCGTTGTTCCCTCCATTCACATAATTTGAATTTCCCTCCAGCTGTGCTATTCCCTCCATTCACATTAGATCTGAGCTAGTGTTATTTGAGGAGAGGTGTGAGTGTTGGAGTTTGATGTTGTCAAACACTAATTGAATACGATCAATGGAATATATTTGGTTTGATGTTTCTAGAATATATTTTGGTCAGCTGGTATTGACTTGGTGATTGGATGCTATCATACACTCTAGTAAGCCTATACCGGTAAGGGTTTAAGGTTTTACCGACAGAGCTTTTACTGAGAATCTTTGATAGGATGCACAAGTGGTGTTGGTACAACTTCTAGATGGAATTCAGGATGCTAAAGATGATCTTTGTTCATGGTTTGACTGATTGGAGATATTGCTTTGGCATGGTGGACCTAGATTAGGTCTGGTACCTATCTAGGTTATGGACCGATATCATGTTACATGTTCTCTACAAGTTACCGGGATGATTTATGGATTGGTTAATGTTGTTTTGGTCTAAAGATGACATGGTATATCATTATAATGTGGATATATGTAATGATCTTATTGTAATATCTTTCAGGTGGCCGACCTAATCTGTTTAGGCCTTAGGGTTTGTATAAATTGATGTAAGATCTCATTGTAGATCGTGTGGTTGTAATGGTCATAGTCGTGGAATGAAATATCATATGCGAAGGAGATTTGGTTGATCATGGGTGATTGATTTGGGTTTAAGTAGGTTTGTTGTTCATCAAAAGTGATAACCCAAGAACACCTGCAATTGATCTATGAAGTAGCCAATTCAATCTATGAAAAACCTTAGGGCTTAGACAACATGACAAGGATATGAATCCTTCTACTCTTCAAGCTCTGCAAAACCTAGGCGGGTATACCTTTGATGCTTAGAATTAAACCTATTACACACCTATGACAACATCAACATAAACAAATAGATCTCACCAGGGCTCTAAAACAAGTAGTTTATTGCAGATGGGCTAGATCTACACATAAAACTCAACTATGCTTGAGCATGAGATAGATGAAACATTTCAAAACATAACATACACTAAAGATATTCTGATTGGATTTTAAATTGGTTTGAGAACCCCCTTAATTGCAAGATCAGTGCCTTATCCAAGGGCAACAAAATCACAAATCAAACTATAGGTGAAAACTTATACTATAGATTCATCTTAATTCTCAAGTATTCCTGCATTTAATGCCTTGCATAGATGCATTACTCAGCTCATCCACATAAAATATCAAATCTAGAAACATAATCCCTATTTTATTAATGTTTGTTCACAGAGTTTAAAATCTTCCTTGAAGATTACCTACAAACCAACATTACACTCACAGACACAACTGCTCATGACCAACATGATCCTCCTTAAGAATCATATTTGAGTAAAATGAGATTACATTTTAGAGACAAATTCTGCACGAATTCGTGCATGCCTTACATACACAAGAACCTGCAACTAAGAACACCTATAGCAAAGAATTGCACTCCATTGCTGAAAGAAAAGCCCTACCCTGTACAATCTTCAAGAATACTCAAAAATTGGAAGCCATGAAAACTGGAGCCATTCTCCAAATTTCTGGAACCCTTACAACTGAGAAGAATTAGGAATAAGAAGGAGAGGGAAGAAAATCAAATCTGCAACTGAAATTAATCCTTCCAATGTGCACAGTCATTTAAATTTTTGAATTTTCTCTATAGTCAGAACTATATCATTAACTGATTTTAAATTTCATTTTTGCTCCCTTTTGGCCTTGACGCTTTGCCACGTGGCAGCCTCTGATTGGTTGATGGGGTTGACTGGATGCCACCTGGGATGATACCTCATCACCACCATGTCATCTGCTTTGTCACTACCACTTGGCCGCCACATGTACACCACATCATCACCACCTAGCTGCCACCTCTGTGCCACATCATCACCACCAGGACGGGACCTACCTGTTGGACATCTGACTATACCTGCCATGTCACCGCCACCTGGACTTCACCATTTCACAGACGGTATGTTTTGTGCATCTTCGCCTCATGAAACCGCGCACACCATCAATCTGTTTGGAACTTGCTCGACCTTTACCACTTCATTTTCACTTCATCTTCGGTCTAAGCCTTTCACCATTTCGTGGCCTCTAACGAGTGAGCATCTCACCTTCACAAAGCAACGCGGATTATCCGATCTCCCGAAACATGCACGATCTTTACCTCTTTTCACTATTTTGCATGGTTTAACTGGCGAGTACCTTCAGCCTGTGAATCAATGTGCTTCATTGGATCATCTTGGACTTGCTCACTGGTTAAGTCGATCCTTATCTACAAAATTCACCTATTTTCCTTAGGAAGCATGCCTGCATGGGGTCCACCTGTCGTCGCTCAGTCACCTCCTCCAGTTGCCTCGAGATCTGTGCTCGTGCATGGGCCCACCTTGGGTGCCCAACAACACCGTCCGTCAAAATCCCAGAGGCTTTGACATTATTGATGTGTGTGTTCTTGGTTATAAACATTAAAAACTATCACTTCCCAGTGAATGTGGGATAAAAAGTTTTAGCCTGGAACTTCATTTTTTGAAGCTTTGCCTAAGCTCTAATGGTGATTTTTGTGGGCTATTCACCTTGCTACGACATAGAGGGAGGAGATGATAGTTGCACACCTACCAATTGCATTTGCTTGAAGGTTTCTATTGCTTTTTCACAAGCCACGTGAAGCCTGGAGTCTTCTGCAATTTTCAACGCCATGTCCAGGGAGGTCTTCTACTGACATTATATGCCTTTTACCTCATGTTTCTACATTCTCCAGACACTGCATGGGCTACATTTGAAAACTTCTACGCCCTTTCCAAGCACCATGCAGGAGAAGGAAGAGATTGTTGTTCACGTTTGGTTCTTCACATGGGGGGAGGAGTATGCACCGTCTATTTGCATTGAAAATCAATGCTACTGCTACAATCACATTGCATTTGCTGAGTCCTCTTATTGCTACCAAAGGCTACACATGGGGAGGAGGGAGCTATTGCAGTATAGTGGTGTTTGGGCATACACCTGCCAAAAGCCATTTGCTAAGGTTTAAAACCACTATTGTCACTTCCATGCAGCAAACTCCATGCAGAGTACATTGACCACGTTGTGGAGGATGCAACAATCATTTTTTTTATAAAAAAGTTTGAAGCCTCCTTCAAAAACCACGCCACACACCAGGGGGAAATCTCTCTGCTACCCACCAAAATGCTATGCCTTGCCAAATGCTTCATATGGGGGAGGAGAATGGCATTAAAAACTGCCAACATTGCAATTGGTCTGCTCCAGTTGGTTTCCATTTACATCTGTCTGAAGATCCATTTCATGGCATTCAACACTGCCCATTTGCATTGCATTAAAACATTATCGTGGTCTAATCCTAATTCAACTTCAGCATGCCACACATAAGGGAGGATTGCTGGCAAGGTTCTGCTATTTGGATTTATAATGATATCAGTTGCATTGCTTATTTGATGATGTGACTGAGGGGTAAATGATAAATGAAACTCTGTGGAACAACCAGCCCACTTCATAGTCCCTTTCTTCATGACTATGACCATATTCGCCATATGAATAGCCTGAGTATTGTGAGTGCATAAAATTCGTGTCTTATGAGTCATCAAAGGACATAGCATAGAATTTTGGATATATGTCCATTCATCCATATGTAATCGGTCAAATGAAGTCGCCTTTCACCATGCTATTGGTGAACTGCAGTCGAGCCAAGTCAGGCCCCAAAGTGGGTCTGACTAAAAAAAATTTCATTTTCATGCAACTGACCTCTGAAATGCTTCAGAAACCTTACCCATACCTCTGGAAATGATCGACATCATTTTTGGATCATCAAACTAAATTTTGCAACCTTCAAGCAATTACACCACATTTTCGCATTTTATCGTGAAGACATAATTTTCAAACCTGTCAAAACACCTTTCTGGACCTCGCCATCTGACAGGCGTGTACTTTGATACACAAGGATGAATTGTACCAAACGGTTTCTCAAGAAGAGTGCCGAGAAAAGAGATATTAATTTTTGAATATGCCCAACTGGCTTTGTCGACACTGCGGACCTGATGAAGTCAATGTTCTGGCAACACATGATGCCTTTCTCAAAAATATCAAATGACCTCCGTAGGCCCTCAAATTTGAAACACAGGTACCTTGAAGTACATACTAAATCTTTGAATTCTCAGCTAGATCAAAATCCTGACTGGGTGCAAATGGCACGCTCATAAAAACAGCTACTTTAACTGACATAGCACTGAAAGTACGGATAACTGAAAACGATGGCTAAATGAACTCTTTTGAAAATCGATCAAACGGATTGAAAGAGGATTGAAATTTGAAACGTAGCTCATCATTTATACCAACATTAGCCTGGAACAAACATTCTAACATGACGCTTACTAAGGCAACTTTTACACTTGTGCAAAACAGGGCTCCGACAACTATCGAAACAGGGACTAGTCAAACCACACAAACTACAAACGGATTTGGCTATGAAAACTGAGCAAATGGATTCGTTAGGACTTGAAATTTTGTAGGCTGACTCACATTTATGCATATAATTGAATCCATTTTTAAATTCTCCATGACAATCAACAGGGCAAAAGATGCAATCGCTCAAAGAAGGCTACTCAATAAAATCTGTATTTGTGCCTAAAATGCACTTTCAACTCACCCCTTGAAATGGGTACATCCTAAACTGATCCAAACTGAATTCTAAAAGTTTCACATCACTGAATAGGCCAAATGAAATGTGTGGGACATGAATCTCGAGCCTTACCCTCTGAAAATCAACTGGCTCCATTTACCCCCTCTCTAACTAGGCCATTCAAACTGGCTTATTTGGAAATGCAAAGCAAAATTTGAATTGGGCCTCTAAACTTGACTCAATTTTAAATAGTCCCAACAAGGTGGTCAAAGGCCTTCGATATTGAGCTTAACCAGGAATGTAATCAGGCATGATAGGTGCTATCTCTGATAGTTCATTCTTTTGGATTGTTGTCCAATTATATTGAGGTTATTATAACCTCTATGTAGTCAGTGAGACTCCTTTGTAATGAGCAATACTCTCTAGGTAGTGTGCCTTCCTGCATGTACAGGCCCCTTATTGTATTACATACTTTCTGTAGAAGTATCATCTGACTGTGGGTAGGCTTCCCACCGTGGTTTTTCCCTTTACCGAGTTTTCCACGTACAAATCATGGTTTTATATGGTATGGTTGCATTGTGTTAATTCTTTGTTTCATTCTTAAGTTTTATTGCTTATCGGTATCTGTTTCTCCTATTCCGGTATTCAATATTTATGTGCTCCAATTAAAACTAATAAAGTGGTTTGATTAATATAATCCATTGACAACTGATTCACCCCCCCCCTCTCAGTTGTCCATCGGTTATCCTAACAAAAACCGGTTTAGAATTATCCATCTCAAACAAATTTAACATCTATTTGATATAATTGGTTTGAGAAATAAATATACCCCTTTTTTTGATTGAGTAACTTGTAGAACAAGTAAAAATGATAGCTCACATATCATAGACATTTCAAATTTCTTTTCCTTTTCTTTTACAAACTTCCTACATACAATGTCATCTCCTCCAAATATGATATCATCAACATACAAAACAACAATCAACAATTTGTTACCTTGAATTTTGAAATAAAGATTACTATCAATAGTACCTTCTCTAAAATTATGTTGGTCACAAATATCTATCGAACCTTGCATACCAAGCTCTAGGAGCTTGCTTGAGTCCAAACAAAGCCTTCTTCAACATGTAAACCATATCTGGATCTTCTATCAACTTGAACCCATCCGATTATTTAATGTGTACTTTTTCCTCAATTTTTCCATTCAAGAATGTTGATTTGACATCCATCTGATATACCTTAAATTTTTTATGAGCTGCAAATGCAAGAAAAATTCTTATAGCTTCCATCCTTCCTTTCGGAGCAAATGTCTCCTCAAAATCTATGCAACTTGTGAATAACCTTTGCATACCAAACTTGCCTTGTTTCTATTGACTATTCCATCTTCATTCAACTTGTTCCAAAATACCCACTTGGTTCCTATCACATTTTTGTCCACTAGTCTAGGTACCAGTTCCCATGTTTGATTCTTTTCTATCTGATTCAGCTCTTCTTCCATTGCCTTTATCCAACTCTCATCTTTACTAGCTTCCACATAGATATTTGAATCAACTTAAGATAAGAAGAAATAATTTTCTTGTTTACAAGATTTTGTAAGTCTTCTTCTTGTCTAAATACCATTTCTTTTGTCCCCAATGATGATATGATATTTTAAGTAGTTCTTTTGCACATACTTTTTTGGTGTCTAAGGAGCATGTTCAAGTTCTTCTTTTGCTGCATTAGTCTCTTCCTCTTCTGAATCAACTTTCTTTTTTCCAGAAACTAACATAATTTCTATCTCAGTCTCAAGTTCATATGCAATCTCAATTTGATTCCATTCTTCAAATACTTTCACATTTGCACTTTCCATAATATTCAACAACCTCTTGTTGTAACACTAGTAAGCCTTTCTATTTGTAAAGTATCCCAAAAATATTCCTTCATCTTCTCTTACATTTAACTTGCCTAGATCATCTTCATCTCTCTTTATGTAGCACTTGCCTCCAAATATTTTAAAGTACTTAACTATTGAAGGCCTTCCATTACAAAGTTTATAAGGGGTCTTTATGTGATTCACTCTGATGTGTACCCTATTAAGAAGATAAATCACAATATGCACAGTTTCTTTTCAATATACATTAGGCAGGTTAGCAACCTTCAACATAGTTCTAGCCATCTCAATAACAGTCATATTTTTCCTTTCGACTACACCATTCTGTTGAGTAGTCCTTAGAGCAGAAAAATGCCTCCTAATACCATGTTCTTCACCAAAATTTTATAATCAACATTTTTCTAAGATGGAGAGTTCTTGCTGGGCTAATGCTTGGGTGAAAGGCCTAATTCCTAAAATTAATATCTTTTTCTGGACTGCCCTTCAAGATAAAATGCTAACTATTGATAACCTTAGAAAAAGAGGTATTTGTATGCCTAATGTTTCTTTTCTTTGTATGCAGAATGAGGAGACCATTAACCACTTGTTCTTTCATTGTCCCTTCTCTGCTGATATCTAGGGAAGATGTCTAGATCACTTCAATATCAGTTGGATTTTCTCAGAATCAGTCCAAGAGGTTTTTAATTCTTGGTACCATCCCTCAAGGAATAAGTCTATAATTTTGTTATGGAAAATGGCTTTACCCCATATCTGTTGAGGAATATGGAAAGAGAGAAGGTTTCTAAGGCCCAAATTGTTTTTAAGAAAATCAAACGAAATATAGTGGAAAATTTTAATATCATAGGTGGAATTGCTAATCCCCATGATAAGGATGATCATATAATCTTCAAAAAATGGAGATTAAAGGGAAGAGACTTCTTTCAGACTAATCCTAGAGAAGATGTGAAATGGGAATGACCTCCCCATGGTTGGATGAAAGTCAACTTTGATGGCGCTTAAAAGGGTAACCCTAGTAATGCGGGATGTGGAGTGGTTTTAAGGGATGAATGGGGAAAATGCAAAATCATTAAATGTATACCTATTGGAAATCAAAATAATCATGTTGTTGAGGCTATGGTGGCTTATCATGGGATGGTGCTAGCAAAGGAAGCCAATTGTACCAAAGTTTGGTGTGAAGGTGACTCTTTGAATATCATAAACTATTTGAATAAGGTGTTCCTGCCTTCTTGGTCAATAAACAATGCAATTAAAGCAACGAAGAAAACAAGTGACACCTTTGATATGTGTGTTTTCACACATGTGTACAAGGAAGCTAACTCGTGTACTAACTGGACAGCCAACCTGGCCTGCCGAACTGAGGAAATCATTACTATTAATGGAGAGAGCGAACTTGCATGTGAGGCAAAATCCTTGTTTGATCTGGACCATATCCAGGTGAGGCAACATGGCATCATCAATCATAATTCCTAAATTCTTCTCCCACTTATTTCGATGAAGGCTTACAACGATGGTGATGAGCATTTATTTAAGTGTCTTATCATATTAACTGGGCACGGATTCAGGGCTGTTTTTAGAGAAATAATAGAAACCAGAGAAGAAAAATCAGAGTAGAGATTAGGAATTCCAGTGATTGTGAAGGAAAAATGGGAGGGAACAAAAAAAGGTTTGAACCAACCTCATGTTCGGATTGGAAGAAGAATAAAGAGGTTTGGGAGATTCTACAGGAGGGGGGCTTAAGTGTGTTTATGGAGAGGCTTAGTGGTAAAGACCCAATAGTCACTAAGCACTTTATAAAGAATTGGAAGAGTGGAAAAGTTTGTTAGGATTCCCATAGATACTGAGAGGGGGGGGGGGGTGAATCAGTATCTAATTGGTGAATTGAATTTCTTAACTTAAAACAAGCAGAACGTATTATAACAGTGTACCGGTATGCAAGAAATAATTCAATAAACATAATTAAAAGCATCCACATGAAAAACACACCATAACACAATGTTTTAATGAGGAAACCCGGTGTGGGAAAAACCTCGGTGGGATTTGTGACCCACAATATTCACTTACTGGCCAATAAGAGAATATTACTACTACAAGAGGGGCTTGCACATGCAGGAAGGCCAAGTGCCTAGAGCTCACTACTCAATGGGAAGTCTCACTGACTTACAATGATGGATTATATAAATCCAGTATCTTGTACTGCTTCAGAATAGCATCTATAATGCCAGATCCAGTACCAGTTTATGCTCTACTTCTTACATAAACCCTTAACCTATAATTCGCATAATAGGTCTACCTTATTTTGCCTAAATATATTCCTCTCACTTACAAATGTTCTATAATGATCTCTCTTATATAAGAGTCATTTTACAACTTTCCAAGTTGGCTTACAATGATTTTACAAATAATAAACAAAATATATTACAACAAAATCCTGTCGGCCTCTATGCCGGTATGCTTCCTTTCTCTATCAGTGTCGGTGGTCTGAGTGTCGGTGTAGAGTCTGATCTTGCTAGTGCCAGTGTAATGCCTTGCCGGTGCCATAGGATTGTAAGGTTACCATCAATGACAAAACCTTCAATCACCTACAATGTCTCATTGGAGTGTGCATATGCCAACAATCTCCCCCTTTGGCATTGATGGCAACACTCATGAGAAAATTCAAAAGTGTATCCAAAACTTGTAATCAAAAAAATGTTTCCAAAAATATGTTACCAAAAATATAAGAGCTCCCCCTGAGTAGATAAGTCTTCTTCCGGTTATTTTCTCATACTACTACTCCCCCTTTGGCATCAATGACAAAGGTTGTTAAGATATCAGTAGAGTTGTAGTCTCAACCTTGTA
This sequence comes from Cryptomeria japonica, assembly GCF_030272615.1. NCBI lineage: Eukaryota > Viridiplantae > Streptophyta > Pinopsida > Cupressales > Cupressaceae > Cryptomeria > Cryptomeria japonica. The sequence goes on along the minus strand of NC_081407.1, from coordinate 443,548,980 downwards.
ACTGGGTGGTTACAATTTGAAAAAGATCTCCCAAAATCAAGTTTATACTTTCCATAAACTTCTTACTGTCCTTTATTGTTGTCCCTATTCTTTGAACTGTACCGGTGAGGTGCTGCATATGCTCTGCTGGTGTTCTCTATCCCTGTACTAGTGCCTCAGATATTTCCTTCCATAATGATGCTAGATAGTCCAGTCTTGGACTCAGTCTTAGTCTCAAATTCTTTTCCTTATTTACTATTCTCTCCTTTTCTCTTTCTAACTTAAGTAACTCTTCCTCAAAACTTGTTATCCTTTTCTTAAAAGCTAATAATGTATGAGGTGAATTAATAAAATTGTTAGCAAGTTTATTGATTTCATCCTATACCTTGCTCATTTTCTTATCCATGTCTACTGTCAAAAAGTTTGTCTTGCAAGTATCTTTGTACAAAGTTTTAAATTCCTTCAATAAGTTACATAGTTCTGGTAGAAGTGTGTCAAATTCCATAGTACACTTCTTTATTTGATCTTCAAAGAATTTTTGATTTTAAATTTCTAACTTATCCTTCAATGCCTGTTCCTTTATTTGTTCAAAAGTCACTATGTTGTCAGTAATGTACTTCGACAAAGTGTCAAGTTGACTCAAAGAATCCTTATTATCTATGTTACAGTTAGGAGCTATCATCCTCAAAATTGGGATTGTGTCATCTATAGCTTTATAAGCTTGTGAACTACAATCTGTTATCCTTTTGATGGAGTCCAAAAGTACTTCAGTTACATTTGTTGATTTGTAACTTGCTGAGGAGGAACCAACATTCTAAATTCCACTGGTGGAGGAAGTAACCATGCTTGTAGTGACCTTTGGTAGGTCTGTCTGTATTTCTATTTCCTTAAGAAAGGGTTTTTGATCTTCTCCTATTGCCAGTGGCACTGTTTCCATGTGAATCTATTCCTGTTCTGGAGCCTATTTCTCTTCTTGTATCTCTGTCTATGTCTCTGTCTATTTCCCTGTGCTATCATCTATCGGTTTACCTTTAGTGTTAACAGTGTTGTCAGCTACAGGTGGCTCACTAGCCATGTCAGTTTTACCAATTGTGTCTTTATCTATCACAATGTTGATCTTTTGAGTATCAACATTCACTATGTATAGTACCTCAGGATTAGGATTAGTATCCTTTTGTGATACATCCATACTGTCATTTGCTAGTTGGTATTCTATTGTTGTTACTGGTGTAGTAATCAGAGGTGGTGGGGATAAGTTATCTTTTATTTTGATACTAGGAGGTCCACCAACCTTTCCTTTTCCTTTGTCCTTCTCCTTCTGGTATACCTTTATTGGTTTGAGGTTCCTGTACTCTTCCTATTTTTCTTTCTCAACAAGGAATATGTCCCATGCATTTTCTGTTTCATCTGTTACTTCATTCACTCTTCCAACCATTAATGCAATATGCCGGTGTGCAGTAGAGAATACTGACCGGTTAGCTTCTGTAATTAAGTCATCTATCTCCTTAGGTGAGTTTACTAGGTAAACAACAAGTAACTTTTCAATTTTGATTTTCTTATCAAGCTCTACAACAGCTTGTCTTCTTGCTTCCAGTCTTTTGAACAATTCATCTAGTAGTTCATCTATCACTTCCATTAAGAACTTCTTATAGATGTCCATGTGTAAAATGACACTATTTTCAACTTGTTCTTTTTCATCTGCTGACAGTGTATCATAGACCTTACCTATGTTCAGTTTCCCTTCCTCTGTGATTTCATTTAGCAATTTGTCAAGAGGGGCCATGTTTTGTTTAGTCTTCTTCTTCTTTGGTGTTGTCTTTCTATCCGGAGACCTCACTGCTTATTGTTTTTGTCTAGTCCTTCTAGGAGAGGGTGTGGATGCCAGTGAAGGATCCCTTTTCCTTACAACTCTTTTGAAAGTTGTAGGCATGTCATTCTCTGAAGAAGTAGCTACCAATGATAGGTGAGTCTCAGGTTGTAGAGTTCCTAACTCATCCTCAGTGATACTAGTTTGTTTCAGTACATCTTCTTTAATAGCCTTAGCCTGTTTAGAACCTCTTCTCACAATTGCTTCAACCTTTTTCACTCTCTTCTTAGATTGAATTTGACTTTGTATGGTCTCAGCACTACCAAATACTTCTTCCTTTGGTTCATTTGGTGCTTCTAGAAGTGCTTTAGCATAAGTCTCAATGATATGATCATCGGTCTCATAACCCATCTTTGTTACCCAAATTGTTCTTGGGATGATTGCTTCCATCCAGATCTCATCCTTTTTTATCACAAAACATATTTCATCCTTGTATTTGTTGACAATCTTCTGTGACAGTCTAATCCTTTTCTTCATCCTAACCTTTAGTGCTTGAAAATAGTCATGAATATTCTTTTCTTTATTTTCACCCATGTTGTTGAATAGGTATGTTAACTATTTTCCTACCGGTATATCAAATCCAAGGTTCTTATTGCCTATACTAGGAACCTATTTGTTTATGTGTATCATCAAGCATACAAGTAGATTTCCAAATCTAAAAGTTCCTTTCTTATCCTTCTTGATTTTTCTTAAGTTATCAATCAACTCATCTTTTAACCATTCACATACATCAATTTTTACATTGTCTTTAACCATGTCATAAGAATTCTTAATGCATAAACTGGAAACTAAGTTAAGTCTATTTGCATGAGTTTCTTTGTATCCTAAGATCATGCTAACAAATCTCACATTTATATCGGTCACATCATTAACCCTTAGAGACCTTTTGTCAGATGTTGCACCAGTTAAGTTAATTACTAGGTCATTGGAGACCTTCTTAGTCTTGTCTGGTTTGTTACTGGTGGAAGGTAAGCCTGTTACTTCTTTCACAACTTCCTTTGTAATTTTGTGAACTGAATCAAGCCAAAATAATGAACCATGTACCCTGCTTAAAACTATCCTAATCACTTCCTTGGGAAATTCAGGAATGCAGAGGATTTCAGTGAATCCTAGGGTTTCAACAACTTTATGTTCAGATTTTACATTTCTGGAATTGTCACATATAACAATCTTATACATGTTTTTAATTTCTTCATCTCCTAATTCCTCTATGTTGCAATGAATGTATATTCTGGGATCTTTTGCAAAAACAACTCCTTTTGGAATTTGGGAAAAAGCACCTACATTGTCATCTTTCTTAGCTACCTCGGGAACTAGCTGAAATATGGGCCTAGGGCATTTTATAACCTCGACTAATATAGGGTTTGCTATGAATTCAGGTGCAGAGGAGGATGCCATGATGATAAATACCTTTTTCTACCTTTGGATAAATTGATTGCTAAAGTGCTTTGCCTCTTTGCTCAAAATGCCTTAGCTCTGCAAATTTCATGCTCTTCGAATGTTTGAAATCATGGTGAAATGAAATGGAGCCAAAACCACAAATTTATAATGTTTATTTGCCATCTACCACATTTAATGTATGTCGGTTAAGTAATTACTTAACATTGTCTTCCGGTATAGAAGTAATTTCCAACTTCTCACCATTAACCGAGTGAATTATAGCATATGTCTCATTTGATTGCCAAACCCTCAAGAAAATTTTCTTCAATTTGATGAAGAGCTTCCTACATGTGGAGTATTACTCTGTCCTGCCGGTGAAGCACTACTCTATCCTGCTGGTGGAGTGTTGATTGGTTCTACCGGTGGAGGAGTATTCCCAACAATATTTAGGTCTGACTTTCTAATGCATTGTTTTGAGAATTCTTGCTTAACCTCTTCAACTTTTTCTTTTCCTTTCAAACTAGAACTTTTGTTGTCTACCAGTGATCCTTTACTTCTACAAAATTTTGCAATATGCCCAATTTTGTTACATGCATAACAAGTCACATTATTCTTCTAAATAGCTTTCCCATAACCTATGCCAGTTTGTGTTCTGCATTGACTAGATAAATGTCCAAATCTTCCACAAACATAAGATCTCACATTCATTCTACAATTTTAGAGTCGTGACCAACTTTGTTGCATTTTGAACATTGACTAGTGGGTGCATTGATATTCTGATAATTTCTAGATCTACATTGATTTGCTCTATGACCATACTTATTACAGTTAAAGCATTTTCCATTAAATTTATAATCATTAGGTTGCCTTACCAGTTTGCTATGATCCTGAGTGTTTGTAGTACCAGAGCTTTCACCAACTTCAAAGCCAATTCCAGAAGTGTCACCTTTAGGTTTTTGATTTTTCAGCAAGTTACCAAGTTCCTCTGAGCTTTTCTTGAATTTCTCTTTATGCTGATTTGTAGTATCTAGTTCTCTTTCTAAGAATTCTTTCTACCTCATCAGCTCATTTCAGTCATTCTGAGTGTGCATTAGATATGTCTTCAACAAATCATTTTCATAACTGAGTCTTGTGTTTTCATTTGCAAAATCACTTAGTCTTCTGGTCAAATCTTCTTCATTCTTCTTTCTATCTTCAATTTCTTTACAAAATCTCATAGTCATATCCTGCATCTCATTCTTTGTTGTCATGTTCTCTTATTTCAGCTTGTTTATCATATCATTAAGTGATTCCTTTTCATCATTCTCATTTTGCATCTTTTCACATAATTCTCTTCTCTTGTTTCTTGCAATGGTAAAATTTTCTTGAAGTGCCTGAGTAGCCTTTAGATCATCTTCTAGTTTGATGTTTTTCAATTTCTCTGCATCATAGTTGGAGAGAGTTCCTTCAAGTTGCTTCATCAAGTTTTCCATCTCTATCGGTGTCAAGATCTTCCTCAAGCTGTTAGGCTTCTAAAAATAGAGGACCAAGCTCTGATACCAATTGTTAGGATTCCCACAGATACTGAGAGAGGGGGGGGGGGTGAATCAGTTTCTAATTGGTGAATTTAATTTCTTAACTTAAAACATGTAGAACATATTATAACAGTGTACCGGTATGCAAGACATAATGCAATAAACAAAATTAAAAGCATCCACATAAAAAACACACCATAACACAATGTTTTAACAAGGAAAATCGATGTGGGAAAAATCTCGGTGGGATTTGTGACCCACAATATTCACTTACTGGCTAATAAGAGAATATTACTGCTACAAGAGGGGCCTGCACATGCAGGAAGGCCAAGTGCCTAGAGCTCACTGCTCAATGGGAAGTCTCATTGACTTACAATGATGGATTATATAAATCCAGTATCTTGTACTACTTCAGAATAACATCTATAATGCCAGATCCAGTACCGGTTTCTACTCTGCTTCTTAAATAAACCCTTAACCTATAATTTGCATAATAGGTCTTCCTTATTTCGCCTAAATATATTCCTCTCACTTACAAATGTTCTATAATGATCTCTCTTATATAAGAGTCATTTTACAACTTGTCAAGTCGGCTTACAATGATTTTACAAATAATAAACAAAATATATTACAACAAAAATCATGTCGGCCTTTGTGTCGGTATGCTTCCTTTCTTTATCGGTGCTGGTGGTCTGAGTGCTAGTGTAGAGTCTGATCTTGCTAGTGCCAGTGTAATGCCTTGCCGGTGCCATAGGATTGTAAGGTTGCCATCAATGATAAAACCTTCAATCGCCTACAATGTCTCATTGGAGTGTGCATATGCCAACAAAGTTTTGGTGGGCACCCAGATGATGATAGTGGATGAAGATATTATTGCAAAAGCCACGGGGATGGCGACTGAGGGCATTAAGTTCTATAGAGATCGTAGTGTCTTTGATTAGGCAGAAGACAAATTTCCTATCACAGATGGAAAGAAGAAGAAAATGGTGAAGGTCGACAACTCCTATCACTCCTCAAAATGCATCTGTAGGCCATGGAGGTTCACATTGTTTGCTACCATAAGCTACATTACACTGGATGGGAGATTTACGAGAGCTTACAAACATCATTTTGTGTTGCTCAACCATTTTTGCCATGGTGCAAAGGTAAGCTTGCCCTATTATCTTTCTTGTTCCATGGATCACACAATTAAAGAAATGTAGAAAGACCCTAAGGGCAACCATGCTCTTCATCAGGGTCATATGGTTTTAGTGTATAAATTGCTGAAAGGGAAATGCATTGATAAACCAATTAGAGGTAAAAATGTTAGGGATGAGGAAATAGAAAGTGAGGATAGTGGTTTCAACTTTGACTCAGAAACTGAAGGTGAGTCGGAGGAGCTAAGAAAAAAGGGGAGGAATAAGGGGAAGAGAAAGAGGATAGTGGTTGATTCTAATATCTTAGACTTCGAGGAAGAGTCCTTCGATGGAAATTCATCAAAAGAAAGAAAGGTAAAGGGACCAAAAACCAAACCCAGAGGAAGAAGAACATCAGCAGGGGAGTTAACAAATATATAAATCAAATTTTGATAGCTTTTGATGAGGAGGCAGAGGAGGAAAAAAATGACAATGTGTAGGGTAAGGAGGGGGATGAAATCCCAGTTGTGGGTAGTAATGAGGATTTGAATACTCAAGGTTTGCAGAAAGATGACCAAGAGGATAAAAGGGGAAAACCTAGTGATTGTCTTGGGGATAATGAGAGTATTAAGGGATTTTGTGATATACTCAGTAGAATGGTGAAAGACATCGACAATCTGAAGAATGATATGAATGTTATAAAAAAAGCCATGATAGGCGACAAACCTCTTTCTGAAAATGTTAAAGAATTGGCGGTGGCAATCAACAATGTTGAAGCCATTGAAAACATGGTTAGTAAAATTCTTGAAACTGAAAAGAAGGTTAAGGAAAAGGAAGGAAATAGAGAGGCAAATGGGCTAGAAATTACCATGAATAATTTGGGCAATAGAGTCTACAAGATGGAACTAACTGTTAAGAAAATAGCCGAACAAAATTTCCAGATTCTCAAAGCCTCTGTGGACAATATGAACATTCTGATTAACATATTTGATAACATCAAAGATAAAGAGGGCAAAAAGGACTAGTTGGATGAAAAGGTCATGAGAAGAGGACTAGAGCCAACACTAGGAACCAGGGTGACATCAAGGGATGAGAGTTGGATGATTTGAAGACCTCTACGAACAACATGAAGTAGATGGTGATTCACATAGAAGATATTATGAAAAATGTCTAGCTGCCTCAGTCTCTATCTTTGTCTTTGTGATGTCCTTCTTTTTTTTGTCTTTATGAAGATCTTTGTGTTATGTGTTTTGTGATCCCTTTTTGGTTCGGGTGGGATTAGTTTTTTTTGATGGAGTGATCAGACACGGTTCTTTTAAGCTCTAATGCTTTCTCTTTTTCTTGATATGTAAAAGGTTCGGGTTCCTTTCAAAAACCTTTTTTTACTTAATCAAAACAAATTCATTTAATGTAAACTCTCCTCCTATATCAAAACTTAGATATTTGGTTCTACCATCTATTTAATTCTCAACCATTGACTTGAATAATTTAAATCTATCTAATGCTTCATAATTTTCTCTTAAGAAAGTAACCCACATCATCCTAGAGTAATCATCAATAAGTAACATAAAATACCTTTCTTCTCTTAGTCATCTTGTCCTTGTATGTCTACACAAATTTGTATGAATCAAATATAAAGGCTATGAGCTAGCATACTTCTTGTTTATATATTTCCTCTTTGTTTGCTTTCCCAACTAACATTCCCTACATACAGTATCAGTAGGTTTAACAATCATTGGTAAATATCTCACAACATGATTAGAGCTAATCTTCATCATGTTATCAAAATTAATGTGTCTCATTGTTTTATGCCACAACCAACATTCACTGCTTTGTGTTAACAAATAGACACCTCCATTATTATCCCTTACATAATAAACATTGTCATTAGTCCTTGTACCTTCTACAACCAATCTTCTAGAGCTTCCTTTTCTAATATCACATCCAGACCCATGAAATATGACCTTATAACCTTTTCTACACATCTAACTCACACTCAATAGGTTATGTCTATGAATTTTAACATAATAAACATCATAAGTTTTAAGCTTACCAAATATATAGATGCTTCCTTTTCCACAAATAGGCACAACTTCTTCTCCTACAATCTTAATTAATCCACCATCATATTTCTCAAGGTTAATAAACTTGTCTCTATCACCTGTCATATGGTTTGGATATCCAACATCAATGATTGATGATTTTAGTTTTACTTTTGCATGTAGTGAAATCTTCACACTTACACATTTCTCACTGATCTTTACATCTTCTAAACTTCCAAACCACTCATAATAATTTTTTTCTATATCTAAGAACAAAGATTCTTCATTTTAGTCATTATCATCTTGTTTTTTTAGATGCATAGGCCTTTGATGAACGATAAAAACTTTTCTTATTCTTGTCTCTATCATATCCTCTTATATCTCTCTTATTCCCTAATGACCAGTTCCTCCACAATTGAAACATTTTAGAGGTAACTTACATTTGCACTTACCAATTCCCCTCTTCAATCTTCTTGCAAAGTTTGCTTCAATCTCATCTATGTCTTCATTTTCTTTTGGTTCTTATTTAGGCTTCTTTGTAACTTTGAATGTAGCTTCCTTCCTTTCCATTTGATATCATCCAATTTAGCAATCTCAAAGGCAACGAGTGATGGGTAGATTTAATAGTTATTTTTATATGGTTATATGACTCTATGTTAGACTGTATTTGATGTTCTGAACCAAGTGGTGAGAGTGGAAAAATTGAAATGGAAAAAGAAGATTCAGAACAAATGTCCAAAGAAGTATAAAATGAAGAAGGTCAATGTATGGGATTCCTAAGGTTCCATTTGAAAAGGAAATGGAAGAAGAAGAGAAGGTTCAAGAAGAAGAAGAGAAGGTTCAGGAAGAGGAGAAGATTCAATATGAAGAGGAGGCTCAAGATGAAGAGGAAGTTCAAGATGAAGAGGAGGTTCAAGATGACGAAGGCATTCTGAATGATCGAGGGATATTGGAAGAACACATTAATATTGATGATAGTAATTTGGACCGATTACCAGAGCTTGTAGATCAAGAAACTATTAATATAATTGACCAAATTATAGAAACATTCTCTAGTCATGAAGTTTTACCATCCACTATTTATGTGTCTTGGCTCTCATTTACATTGAAATTATGGAAATAGTTGAAGCAACTATAGTTGTAAGATGCCAGTTTTGCCAAAGAAAAAGAACAGATGCAATTGTAGTTTAAGAGATTTGCAAGATAAGGAAGTAGAAATAAAAAGGCTAAAAATCAAGGTAGATTAGATGGCTTGCCTTGTTCCACAAATTATTAATTGTCGACCTCTTGTTAGAGTATATACCCTTTGTCTCGGGGAAAGGTTTCTAAGCTTTTAGTTTATGCAAATATTTTGTGATTTGCCTTATTTTGTGGTTACTCCTAGGGAGTACTTTAATGTTTTTCAAAATTCCACAGTGGAAATACAAAATGCTCTTTGTTAATTATATCTACATAATATAGTTGTACCTCATGATTTAGATTGGAACCCTCTTTTATATGTGAGATATTTTCAGGTGAGATAATTATGCTCCTACATGTTGAATAAGGAAAACATGAGAATCCAAGTGGAAAAGTAAAAAGAGAAAGAAAAATGTACAATGCTTGGGTTGAGAGTTAAACCAAAATCTCCTAATTCAAATTTGAATGATTGGTTGGTATTAATGAATAGACCTGAAGAGTGATCACAAGTATTGGAGAATAGAAAGGGCAATTATGACATTTTCATAAGAATGGTAAGGACAAATGGCAAAGATGTGTTAGCATAGGTGACACAACATTGGCAAGAACTTCAAGATGAACTAAAACACAAGGAGGTTCATTCTATTTTCAATTTCCATGCAACAATGTGCTGAGTCAAAACTTATATGTAGTTGGTAGAATGATAAGGGATAACATGGATCCCTCTACTTTTCCATCCATTTTTATTACTTTGGTTGGTACCTAACTGGCATGGGAAAAGGTACAATGTAGAATAGGAAAAGGAAAGGTGGAGAAGGATAGGAAGATTCAAGGAGTTCTACTGGAATTCATTAACCACTAGTTTGGGCATAACTACACACTCTGAATTCAGGACTTTATCTCTACTTGGGAATAGCATAGGTTTTTCTGCTTTGGGACAAACAAAATAATAAGCTGGAGGGAAATTATGGGTAGGTTTAATAGCTATTTTTATATGGTTATATGACTTTATATTAGACTCTTTTCAGTTGTTAAGCTATTTTCTTGATGCTATAGACCTTATGTACTTATGTGTTTTGAAGACATATGCCACAATATCATATTTATATATACTTAATCTAAAATTATGATTGTATGGCCAAATATGAGAATAGATGTGATGATAATATGGTTGGATGCAGCTGATGCAATTCCTATAGCTGCTATCTATTAAATATCATGCAGCCCCAGGCAGAGCAGAATTGAACCAGTCTTGTGGGCTTTGATAATTTTGTTGATTTGTCAAATGAAGAAGATGACAAAGAATTAATTCTTTTTTTAGTTATTGTTTAACAAATTGACTTATTAGTTTTTCATGATGTGTTGGGTCTACAATTATGTTTCAACCAATTGAAGATAGACAATTTTATTAGGACTATTCTTCATAAGATATGTTGTATTTATTATCTTTAAATATTTTCCTAGATTCATGGGTCATGTGTCCAAGGTAGTTGAATATTTCAAACTTTACAAACTCTATATATTGAGGCTTTGCATATTTGTAATGGATACTATTTTTCTAGAAATATATTGTTATTATAATCAATTCCACATCTCTGTACTTTTTAGTCAAGAATGTGTACATGGTTATATTGAGTGTTGATTTAGTTCTTAGCTTCTGTTGCTTTCATTTAGAGTTTACTCAAGGGGGGCCACTTGAGGTACATCTCCTTATATTTGCATTGTTATTAAATAGAATAGATAGCTTAGTTAGATATATTATTATAATATATTGAATGAATATTGTTTGAGTTGCATAATAATTTTGTAAGCATTTAATAGTATCGACATATTGATAGAATATAAAGAGTTTATTTCCAATAATTTATGATTCCTTTTCTTAGTTGTACCTTTGTTTACATTGGAGTAGGAATTACTTAAGACTGTTTATTCATAGGAGCTTTTGATAGATTTATAATAGTATTTTTCAAATAGTTGTTTTACTGGAACTTCATTCTTAAGTAGTCATATAGAAGTTCAAGTAATATTATGATGCATATACCATGCTATCCCATTTAAAGTTAAACGACCTCAAGTTGACAGATTAAATGTATCCTTTATTTAATAAAGGTTGTTGTAAGTGCATTGATTATTTCAAAACTAATAGAATGGATGGACGTCAATTATAAATGAGTATAGGAACTCAATGGTGAGTAAACCAAGGAGTTGATCCACATTATACTTTTTCATGTCATGGCTTTACTCAATGGCATACTAATTGGGTTTATAGTGTTTGATCAATGTTGTCATTATCTTAGAATTTCACTTTTTTTCAATGTTCCCCCAGCACCTCTAAGAGCATTTAAAATTTCATTCACTTGATGAATATAGCCTTCAATATTTTTTTCATCAGACATTATCACAATCTCAAACTTTTTCTTTAGATTTGTAATCTTGGTTTGCTTTGTCTCTTCATCACCTTCAAATACACTCTTCAACTTCTCCCAAATTTCTTTATCTGACTTCACCCCTATGACTTTGCTAAATACTGAATCATTCAAGCGAGTGACAATTGCAATTGTAGCCTTTGCATTAATCTCACGTGCTTTGATTTCATTCAAAGTTATAGGAAAACTCTATGGAGCAATATAACCCTTCTTAATGTTTTCCTAAATTTCAGTTGGCATGGTTGCCAATTGATATTCTATCCTTTCTCTCCAATAAGCATAATTTGTGCCATCAAATTTGGAGCCTTGAGTGTGTAATCGTGTGCCATCCTAAATCTCCCTCAAGCAATTAAGCTTCTTAAGAGGAACCTCGCTCAAATACCAATTGTTGAGCACACCACACGACTAAGAAAGGGGGGGGGGGTGAATTAGTTTGGAGAACTAATAGTACTTATTTACTAATCTTTAAACTTTAAATCTCAACAATATAACCATAATAGTAGTAAATCATGAAAGCACAAAGCATATCAAACATATGAGCACCATATTTATGTGGAAAACCCAAGCAGGAAAAAACCACGGTGAGAATCACACTCATAATATGAATATAATTTATTATAATGTTTCCTTTGAAAGTCACTGCTCCTAAGAGGACTTGCAAAACTAAGTTGCATAACCTTAGGGAAAAATACAAATGACTTGCAAAGCTGAAACACACTATCTGAGGGAAAGATATAGAAAGATACTAAGAGACTCTGTGTCTTCTGATAGAGAAAAGAATAGCTAAATTGAAATAAATAAGATCTAATAATGAAATTATCCTTGAACCACTATGTCAAGCGACCAAGCTCATGGTAGACATATTTAAATTCAAAGTCTATCTTAAAACACTAGCATATAGAAGATATTATCATCAAAGCTCTTCACAACCAATTTTCACACAATTCCAATATCAAGTCTAGTTACAACCCATTAACTTATGTTTCTTTTCAATTCACTCTCCTTCCATACATTCACTCATACATTTTCACTCTTTTATATACAAGATTAATCATTAAAATCCTTAACTAGGTCAGTCATTGATAGAATAAACAATATTACATGAATTTGGCCACTTGGACCTAAAATATTCATTCTAATCCACCCTAGGAGATAGAGAGGACACAAAAATGTCACAACATATCATTTCCAAAATATTTCAATGAATTACACATGCTAACACATTTTCCAAGGTAGGCAACAAGAGAAACATGTAGATAAACATTGAGGCACATTGAATAGTAGCCCAAAAACAAATCTCCAAAATAAATTACACAATGTGGATTTGCACATGCCATGGTGAGACACAAAACACTAAATAAAATAATTCTCAAAAAGAAATATAGACCAAAGGAATATTATCCAAGTATGATACATCACCATAGTCAACTGAAAACTAGACCAACTGAGAGCATAAAGATCATAAGATCATAACTCCACTTGTCAATCAAATAATCACCTAAAAATATGAACTGGAGTACTACACAAACCACATAAACATGTCCTCTGAGCTATAAAACTTGAATCCACATATTTGGAAGCTAAGAGGCATTCTCTGGACCTGTTCTAACAAACAACCTTACTGTAAAAAACAACAACAACCAACTCTATTATTTGAGCAATAGAGGGCTTGCAAATATGATAGTGTAATATACACAAAACATAGACATTGTATCCAAAACCATAACACCTACTCTTCAAATCCTTGAGGAATGCAAGACATTTTTACATAAGGACATTAAAAACTCTTTCCTGCATAGATATTATTTCCTGCATATTGTGACTTCTACTATACCATCCTTCTAGAACGAGCTCAACATTTTCACTAGACAACTCAACAATGCCAAAATTATCACTTCCTAACCATTTATAACACATAGTAATATCAATGACAACATAGCACAACAACTCAAGTTTCCATGTAGTATCCCTCCTAGACTCGCATTTTGATTTATGCATCGATGGACTTATTTAAACATGTGGTTGATGTTTTGATGATTGCTTATGATTCTATTTCTATCTCAGATGATATTGGTGATGCTAGGTACTTTATGTGGACATATGCTATTTGATGACTTATGTGGATGATTGCTACATCTTAGATTATATTGATGATGGGCATATATTTGATGATTTATCTACATCTTAGATTATATTGATGATATACATATATTTGATGATTTATATGTGTTCATTATTCATGATGGATCATGTTTCTTATGGGATTCAATGATATTTTGGTTATGCTAACCCTATTCTATAATCATGATGATTGATTTAATGTTATGGTGAATGTGATTGTCTTGTAGTGTATTCATGATTAGGGATGATGTCATACAACTCATTGCGAGCATGATATGATGTTGTGATTCTCTTTCACTTGCCTAATCATTTAAGATGTATATGTGTTGTATTGTGTTCAGTGGTGTATGCAGGATTGTAGGTACCAAACATCGACTCTAGTTGGTCTCACAGGTCTGAGTGTGTCTTTATCCCAATGGAAAGTTGTTGGAGATGGCATGTGTTTCCCTCTTACACTCTAGGCTTGAGTTGTTCACCTTTTCAATTGTGTTGTGGTGCAAGTTGGTGGTTAGAGTCTTGTGTCGATGTTCGACCCTATGTCGAGTTGCTTGAAATGTTGTATGTGATTAATATTTAATTAATATTTGATTAATAGTATTAATATTATAGTTTGATTATTTGATTATTATTTGGATGATTATTTAATATTTATTTGTATTATCTTGATTAATGACTCATTGAGCTTGATTTATTGCTTATTGGCTATTTATTATTTATTTATTTATTTAATTTATTTAATATGGTTTGTTATTTTATATTTAATTGGATTTTATTTATGTTGGTTTTTATTTATTTAATTAATTAATTGGTTTTGATTTATTAATAATTTGCTAATGTTTATAATATTATTATTATTATTAAATATATATTAACCTTTGTTATTATATAGCTATTGGACATATTATATAACCTACCCACCCTTTTACCCTATTGGCTGAGTTGTGGGAAGTAAGTAAATAATATTATTAAATATTACTTGCCTCGATATTGTGCATAGTAGGTATATTATATAGTTTTATAGAATATTTTGATTGGTTGATGTTTTTCTACAATTTTGAATTAATTTTCTATTTATTCAGGTTTCTGAGAATGTTGTCGGGTTACGATTCGAAAGAAATTTGTTTTGCATTTTGGAATTTGAATTGGATTGAATCTTGGATTATTGAAGACTTTTTTCTATTGCAGTTTGGAGTTTTCTTGACTAGATTTAACGTGTGGATTTGCTCTTCTTCGAATTCCTTTGCCATTACTTTGAATTTTCCAGGTTGGAGCTTCAACTCAACTTTGGCATTTCAATTTGAAAAGATTTCCTTTATTTTGTTTGTTGAATGTTTTAATGTGAGATATATTTTGAGTGTTTTAAGATTGCAATTTGGTTTGGGGAAAAGATTTGTATATACTTTTGTGTATGTGTGTGATATTGGCATAATCTAGAAAATGAGTGTTGGTGAGAATGATTGTTTCTAAATTTCCTTTATGATTCTATGTTTTCCCTTTCCTAAATTTTTTTTTAGGCTTTCAAATGACTTTGTATTGAATTTTTGTATCCCATTGTCTTTTATTGCATCTCCTTGTGTCATTGTGTGAGTTTGATGTAAATCTAGGAATGACTGTGCTAAGGAGGTGCAGGGATTTGGTGTTGAATTTCATCTGTAAGACTTTGTGAATCCAATTTTGTGTTTTCATGGCTTTATTTTTACCTCCTGCACCTTTTGGGAGCTTCATCTATTCATTTTGTGAGCCCATGTGCAAAACTGGGCATTTTCGTTACCTAAAACTTCTGATTTTTGCTATTTTTTCTCTTTGAACTCTATGTGCTAAAGAATGGTATAGATGCGATAATTTTTAGCATGGATATGCTAGGTAATGATACCTATGTGCCAATTTATCTCCCAGATGCACCAGACTAGTATCTTGATGCGGTGATCTGCCCAGAGTTATCAGTTTTGTCAGTTTTGCTCAAAGTAATTGCTTTTTTGGATTTTGTGCTTTTACCAGAGGCTCTGTGTGATTGTTTTGGATTCTTAGAGAGGTCATTTTATTTTGTATTTCTCATTTAACTATTGATTTTTTCTCCAATAATATGGTTAGTTCCTTACTATTGAGGGTATTGCTTATATGTTGACTAGCTCCAGCAAGAGGGAGAATGCCTTGTTGTTGAGAAATGGTTATGAGAGATCTAGTGGGATGGCTATGCCTCACTGTTGAGGATTGGTATTGCTTTTGAATTATATTTTGATCTCATTTATTTTCCTTGGTCAATTATTTTATTGATTTGGTGGAGGCTCTTGCTTTGCATATGGGCATATGATTCATCTTATGCTTCAATTTGTATCAGTGATGTTGTGATTGTGTTTATGTCTTTGGAGAGTCTTCATGATGTTGTTGTGAAGTTATTTTGGTTATGTTTCACCCTAAGGTATTGGTACATGATTAGGGGGAGTGGGCTCTTGCATGTGTGGACCGGGGTCATGAGCAATAGACCGCTAGGGTCTAGACTAGTCAAGGAACCTCATGAATAGTTTTCTTTGAAATTGCAAGTGATAACCATAATAATTGATTAGTGGGTTTGGGCAATTAGGAATTCATTTAATCAATATAATAAAATTAGTTTATGGTACCCCACCTCATATCCCTTGAGTGTTGACTTAGGATGACCTTGGGAAGAATGTTGGAGTGGTAAACTAATCTCCCTTGATTGGCTCCAAGGTGAAGATGGTTCCACATGTCTATTAGGGTGTGGCTTGGCCCCTTTTATGTGGAGGATATCATGTGATGACACTCTTCCCTACATGTGTCCATGATCCTTATGCCTTGTTTTTTATTATGCCTTTGGGATTATATTATTTTATTATTAGCCTTGTGATGTGATTTGATTCATTGTTCTTGGTTTTCATCTTGTGAATGTCATGTTGAGTCCCTTGGTTGTTAGGTTTTAGCCTAGGTCTTGAGTGTGAGTTGGAATCCCATGTCATATCCTAGCATGGGGGGTAGCTACTATTTGGTTCCACATGGTTGGGTAGTTTGATACCTTATTCCATTGGGATGTTCTTCATTAGATGGTAGCGTGCGTGGATATAGACCCTATGATTCTTTATTATGTGGATAATTGTGGATATGATTTCTATGTATTTGAGATAGTATTTGTATCATGAATACATATAGATTTAAAAGAGATTATGTAATTGTACCATGTATTCTTATGTAGTAGGACATGATGATGTAATAGTTGAGACTATGATCTTGTAATCGAATAAGATGTTGTAATCATTGTATAGAAAAGTACTGTGATAAATGTTCAATGTGTAAGAGATAGAGATTCAAATTCTATATTGGATTAAAAAATGGATGTTTAGTTTATATGTATTCTTGTAGTATAGAGTTCATGAGTTAGGCTTGTATTCATATGGATTCCTACTTGAAGATGTTTGATATTGTTGTTATAACTCTTGAATATGTATGTAAGTGGAATCTTGATAATATGTAATGTGGTTCTTAAGGAATGATCTAGCTCTATTGTAGAAGACGATTATTTAGATTTGTGTTGTGATAGATGGATAAAAACAATTAGGAAATTAGGAACATCTGGTTTGGTGTTTTAAAATGAACTTAGGGAGTTAAAGGAATATGATAGGATATGTGTTTGATAGTTCATAATTCTCATGATAAGAAAGATAGTAATTAATTGGGTAGAAATGTAAAGGTTGTAATAGATGTTAATGGTTTATAATATGGATGTGTTTAGTGTTGGAGATGCTAAGTAGTGACGTTGAATTACCCTAGAGAATGAATGAATAGATGAATGTATGCAATGAAATGATAATTGCTATGTTGCTATTTCTATTCGCATTGTATGTTAGTATGATTATGGTTCTGTTCATGATGTCTTAAGCATTCATGTAGATGTTAATTTATGATCTTGAGTAATGATGGTTTATTATATTGTATTAGAAGATGTTTAAAAAAAAATTATCTCTATTTGTTAGTTAGATTAGTTGTTTTCTCTAGGGTATTTTGGTGGGAATTACATTCCAACATTCCTAAGAGTGTTGAACTTATAACCCATAGAATCCCCTATTCAATCTATGCAACCTACTCTTCTGGTAGTTTTAGATGTGAAGATAGCCCCATTTACAAAATAAAATGCTTTGGAGTCTTCTCAAACATTTTTTCTTGGAGAAAACAACCATCAAAACCAACTTGTTCATGAGTGTAAGTATCATCAACATGTATTATCCCATGAACAAGATTATTTGTAGATGATAGAGGATGACCCTCCCCTCCCTACACAACCACCTTCTAAGTTAGTTTCACTCAAGTCTTCATCAACTTATTCTTATAAATCATTTACTAAAGCATCATTTGCTTCAACTCAAGTTCCTTACAGTGATCTCAATGAAACTTACCCAAAAGGGTGCAAGTGTTCATTTCTCCCTATTTGGAACTACCTTTATCACAACACTTCCCAATATTCTACCCTTTGTTGTGTTGGCAACCGACAACAAACTGAGAGGGGGGGTGAATTAGTTTGCACAAATGTTTTTGCAACTTATACCACAAATCAGATCTGTTAATTAATAATTAAAACATAAAACATAAAACAACACCACATCAATATCACACATAACACGATTATTTTTGACGTGGAAAACCCAGTTAAGGGAAAAACCACAGTGGGAACCTACCCATAATGAGGTAATACCTTGTTAGGAGTAAATGAAATATTACAATGGAGAATGCACATGCATTCAGACTCACTGCCTAGAGCTCACTGCTCAAATAAGAAACCCAGAAAGGCTACAACCTTAAGGGAAGGCTCATTGCCTTACAAGAAGTCTCACTGACTTACAAAATCATTCGGACAACAATTTGGATTACATGAACTGAAAAGAAAGCATCTGCAAATGCTTGAGTACAGTTCCAGTTAAGCACATAGTCTACTCTGCAACACTTATCTTCTCTTCTCTTCACTTTCATAAGATAAAATCACTTGTTCACACATACGAATTAATCATACACACTTCAAAGATCATAGACATACATCTTACATGATTTATACATGACATCAACCTATCAAGTATAGGTAAGCTAAATGCTCAACACAAATTATAAAATATTAACCTCACACGCTACAACAACATATATGGACCAAAACAATGTTGTCTAAGACATATCATGGATGCAAATCAACATTGCAAACTCGCAACACCTCCAAAAATTATGCCTCGATCATCTGCAACACACTACAACATCCAAGAATATCACATAACATGAAGAACACCACCAGACCAAGAAATTATTCAATAACATGCACAACGATCAATGTGGACCACCAATACTCAATCTATAAATATTCACAAGATACATAAATTGCACCAAAACAACCACAACAACTCCGATTACAAGAATCATCACCATCTCACCACCAAAGCTCAATAACATCATCAAAACTGACTGACAACATGAAATATTTGTTTGTGGACATCCAAACCATGAACCAACCAAACTGAGGATACACATCAACATCCCAAACATATCCCATACATCCATAACTCAAGATATAGCAATTTAGAGCACAAACAAAATACTGAATAACATGAAAAACTGAATACCAATCTCAATATCGGATCTCAAAACTCAATGAGAACAATATGCAGACCACTAAGAACTATGCTGAATCAACTAGAGATACTTATATCAAAACTCATTAAATTGCATCAACTCATCTGCAAAATAGTGACCAAACCAACTCATTTAATTTGACTTTAACATTGAAATACATAGAATAATATGTTGACATCAATGACAACACATCTTCATAGAAACATCAAACAATTTGCCCCTTTGGCATTGATGGCAACATATGAATGTGAAAAACAATCAATGCAAATAAATAAATCAACAACTAACAATCTCCTCATAATACACAACAAACTCTCCACTGGATATAATAGTTTTTCACATGCTTCTCTCCCCCTTTGACATCAATGGCAAAGACATATATAGCACAAATCTAATTATCTCCCCTACAAATATGAACATCAACACTGACCACTCCCCTTTAGTAGCAGTCTCACTCATCGATCTAGATCATAAGATAGCTCTGTGAAGTTCACCATGTTGGCAAATGCACACTCCAATGAGAAATTGTAGGTGATTGAAGGTATTGTCATTGATGGTAAACTTACAATCATATGATACCGGTAGGCATCGACACTGACAGACTCTACACCAGCATACATTCACTGGCACCAAAAAGATTGATTACCGGCACCCTGGTTGATGAGATTTTATTTATTGCAAAATGTAATTAATTATAATATCTTTTTGAAAGCCGACAAGGCATATTGTAATAAGGCTCATATATAAGTATGAGATCTTAGAGAACATAGTATGTAGGATATGTGATGGATATTATGTGCGAATACTAAGGCAGAGTTTGGTATAAGGTTTTGGAAGTTGCAGAGCTTAAACCGGTACTAGATCTGGCATAACAGATGCCCTTTTGTAATAGTACAGGACATTGGATTTTCATAATTCACTTTTGTAAGTCAGTGAGACTTCTCTTTTGTATATAAGTAGTGAGCTTTAGGTAGTTGGCCTTCCTACATGTGCAGGCCCCTATTGTAACAGTAATATTCTCTTATTGGCTAGTAAGCGAATATTGTGGGTCACAAATCCCACTGAGGTTTTTCCCACACCGGGTTTCCTCGTTAAAAATACTGTGTTATGGTGTGTCTTTCATGTTGTGGTTGTTATTCTTATTTACTACATTATATTTGGTTTACCGGTACACAGTTTTGGAATACTTTTCATTTAATAAGTTAATTAAATCAATTAACCGGTTAGATACTGATTCACCCCCCCTCTCAGTATCTTTGGGAATCCTAACAATTGGTATCAGAGCCTGGTCCTCTATTTTCAAAAGCCTAATAGCTTGAGGAAGATTCTGACATCGGTAGAGATGGAAAACTTGAGTAAGCAACTAGAAACATCTCTTGCAGATTATGATGTAGAAAAATTGAGGAATATCAAACTTGAAGATGATCTAAAGGCTTCACAAGAAATCATTCAAGGACTTCAGAAAAATCTCACTATTGCTAGGAACAAAAGAAGAGAACTTTATAAGATGATGCAGAGTGATGATGATGAGAAAGAAACTCTTAATGATCTAGTGAACAAACCGAGACAAGAAAATAGTACAATGAAGAATGAGATACAAGATATGACTATGAGATTTTGTAAAGACATTGAAGATAGGAAGAAGAATGAAGATGATTTGGCTAGAAGAATCAATGATGCTGCAAATCAAAATATAAGACTCAGTCATGAGAATGATATGCTAAAGACAAATCTAATTCACTTAGAACATGATAAACTGAACTCACGAGACAGAAAGATTTCTTGGAAAATGAATTGGCTACTATAAATCAACACAAGGAGAAATTCAAGAAAAGTTCAGAAGAACTTGATGACATGCTGAAGAATCAGAAACCTAATGGAGATGCAAATGGCCTTGGCTTTGAAGTTGGTGAAAGCTCTGGCACTGCAAACAAACATGATCACAACAAATCTATAAGACAACCTAATGCTTATAAATTTAATGGGAAATGTTTTAATTGTAACAAGTATGGTCATAGAGAAAATCATTGTAGATCTAGAAATTATTAGAACACTAATACCGATCAATGTTCAAAATGCAATAAAGTTGTTTATAATTTAGAAAATTGCAAAATGAATGTAAGATGTTATATTTGTGGAAGATTTGGACACTTATCTAACCAATGCAGAACACATACCAGCATAGGATATGGGAAAGCTATTCAAAAAAACAATGTGACTTGTTATGCTTGTAACAAGATTGGACATATTTCAAAATTTTGTACAAGTAAGACATCACCGGAAAATAACAAATGACCCAACTTGAAAGGTAAAGAAAAGGTTGAAGAGGTAAAGCAAGAATTTTCAAAACAATGGATTAGAAATTCTAACATGAATTTTAGTGAAGCTATTCCTTCATCGATAGAACAGAGTATCACTCCACCGGCAGAAGATCCTTCATCTAACTAAGAAATAATCCTTTGGGGGTATGGCAACAAATTGAAAAACATGCTAGTTTACCCTCAGTTGATGGTGAGAAGTTGAATTACTTCTTTACTGATAGATAAGTTAAGTTCTAACTTAACTGACAGACATTAAATGTGGCAGTTGAAAGAAATAACATTATAAAGCAAGTGTTTTGGCTCTTTTTTCCATTCACCGAGCATTCAAATCTCTAGAGAGCGCGAAAATCCTGAGTGAAGGCATCCATAGTGAAAAGTGAAGCAATTCATCCAAGCAATCATCCTAAAGGTAGATTAAGGTATTTATAACTATGGCTTCTTCATCTACACCTGAATTCATTACAAACCCTACAATGATTGAGGTTATTAAGTGCCCTAGACCCATGTTCAAACTTATTCCCAAAATTATGAAGAAAGATGATACCCTAGGAGCATTCTCAAAAATACCTAAGGGAGTAGTTTATGCAGAATATCCTAGAATGTATATACATTGTCATATTGAGGAACTAGGAGATGAAGAAATAATGAACATGCATAGGACTGTTATTTGTGATGAACATGGTAATGTTAAACCAGAACACAAGATTGTGGAAACCCTAGGTTTTGTGGACATTCTTAGTATCCCTAATTTTCCTAAAGATGTGATAAGGATAGTCTTAAGAAGAGTACATGGCAACTTATTTTGGTTAGATTCCATCCATAAGATTACTAAAGAGGCAGTTAGGGTAGTGACAGGTTTACCTTCCACCAGTAGTAGGCCTGACAGAACATAGAAGGTTTCAAATGACACTGTAATGACCATAACCAGTGCAACTTTTGATAAAAGATCCCTAAGAGTAAATGATGTGAAAGATATAAATGTTAGATTTGTTAGCATGATTCTTGGTTATAAGGCTACACATGCAAACAAACTAAACTTAGTTTCTATCTTATGTATTAAAAGTGCATATGACATGGTGAATGGAAATGCAAGAATTGATGTATGTGAGTGGCTTAAAGATGAACTGATAGACAACTTGAAGAAAATCAAAGGTGATAAGAAATGAACTTTTAGATTTGGCAACCTGTTTGTGTGCTTAATGTTGTACATTACTAAAGAAGTTCCCGGTATTAGTAGGAGAGACTTTGGTTTTGATATCCCGGTAGGAAAACAACTTCTTGATATACTGAACAATATGGGAGATGACAGAGAGAAAAACATAAATGAATATATTCAAATTTTGAAAGCAAGAATGAAGACAAGAATAAGGCTATCTCAAGCAATTGTTGATAAGTATCAAAAGGAGATATTCTTTGTGATCAAGAAAGATGAAATCTGGATGGAGGTAGTTATCCCTAGAACTGTTTGGGTTACGGAGATGGGATATGAGGTAGATGACAACATAGTTGAAACTTATGCAAAAGCCCTCTTAGAAGCCCCTAAGGAACCGACAGAAAAAGTTTTTGGAAATGCTAAAACAATTGAAAGTGGCATTCAATCTCAAAAAAGAGTTAAGAAAACTGAGAAGATAGTTAGGAGAGGTTCAAGGTAGGCAAAAACAATAAAGGAAGATGTTTTGAATAAAACTGGTATTAAGGAGAGTGAATTGGAAGGACTACAACCAGAGACACATCTCTCACCGGTTGCTACTTCCTCTGACAGTGAGATACTGACCGAATTCAAAAGGGTAGAAAGAAAGAGAAAACCCTCATCGACACCCTTACCCACACCTAGAAAGACAAGACAAAAAACAATAGGCAGTTAGGCCTCCGACTAAAAAATTGACATCAAAGAAGAGGAAACAAAAATGGGTTATTCCTCCTTTTGACAAACTTTTGGAAGAGATCATTGAAGATGGAAAACTGACAAATATTAGCAAATTGTATATACACTATCCAATGATGAAAAAGAGAGTATAGAAAATAGTGTGATCTTACACTTAGACATTTATAAGAAATTTTTGATGGAGATTGTAGATGACATACCAAATGACTTGTATAGAAGATTAGAAGCTAGAAGGGTAGCTATTGTTGAATTGGATAAGAAAATCAAAATAAAAAAACTACTTGCAGTTCACCCAGTGAACTCCACTGGAGAGATTGATGAGCTAACCAGGAAAGCTAACCGGACAATATTCTGAACTGGACACTGACATGTAGCATTAATGGCAGAAAGAGTAAATGAAATATCAGAAGAGACTATAGATAAGTGGGACATATTTTTTGTTGAGAAGGAAAAACAAGAACTTAAGAGACCAAAGACTATTAAAGTCTACCAAAAGGATAAGGGGAAAGGTAAGGTAGGTGGACCTCCAAGCCTAAAGATAACAGATAAGTTACCCCCACCAACCTCTGATACTCCATCGGTACAAACTATTGACACACAACTGACAATAGAGAGTATGGAAACACCACATGAGGATACAAATCCTGACTCTGAGGTGTTATACACAATTAACATTGACACACAAGAAGTCAATATTGTTGTAGATAAAGAAACAAATGACAAGAGGGATGTGGCAACAGAGCCACCCAGAGAAAATATTGCAGTTGAAAACATTGGAAATGGGGTAGAACAACAAATTGTAGCACCAAATGAACCCCTGGACATTGTAAAGGCAGAGACCACACATGTGCATACTAATACATCTACTGAGCCACCGGCAACTACCGAAACTAAAAAATTGATAGTAGACAACACAGAGGTAAACAAAGAAAAATTGGCAGTGGACACTACAGTGAAATCTTCAGAGACACAAACAGAGACACCATCACGAGAGAACAAAGAGAAACCATCAGAGCAATAGGCTTTTGCTGAGGAAAACATTAAAAAATAGGTAGAGCAAGAAGATTCATAGGTACATACTTAGACAGTACCACCGACTTCATCTGACAAGCCCAAGGCTTTGGTAGTGGAAATGCAAACACAAACAGATCCTCCAGAAAAAGAGGAAAGCAAAGCTATCACAACCACCGACGGTTTATAGATTGTGAAAACAGTTGGATAGTCATCCAGTATATCTATGACTGAATTCAGACCCATCAATGTAACAGAGGTACTCTTAGATTCAATAAAGAAAATAACAGAGTGTAATGCACAAGCGTATAAGGCTATAGATGATACTTTACCAATTTTGAAGAAGACACCAGAAGACAAAATGCACTCTCTCACTAGTACAATTCAGAGAACTGAAGCAGCACTAAAAGACAATGAGAGATTTTACAATAGTTTGAATGTTGCCTTAACAGAAATTTATCAGATTGTAATAAACAGATTACAAGGATCTAGGCAGGAATCACACTCCATTGACATTGAATGACAACCTTTGTCATTGATGCCAAAAGGGGAGTAGTAAGGATGATAAAAATGATCAGCATAAGACATCATCGGCTTAGGAGGAGCACACATTTTGGTAACACAATTTTGACAATTTTGGCAGATTCTTTTTTTAGGACACTTTTTTTAATTTTTCTCATGAGTGTTGCCATCAATGCCAAAGGGGGAGATTGTTGGCAAATGCACACTCCAATGAGAAATTGTAGGTGATTGAAGGTATTTTCATTGATGGCAACCTTACAATCATATGATACCGGTAGGCACCGACATCGACAGACTCTACACTGGCATACGTTCATTGGCACCGAAAAGATTGATTACGAGCACCCTAGCTGACAGGATTTTATTTCTTGCAAAATGTAATTAATGATAATATCTTTTTGAAATCCAACAAGGCATATTGTAATAAGGCTCGTATATAAGTATGAGATCTTAGAGAACATTTGTATGTAGGATATGTGATGGATATTAGGTGTGAATACTAAGGCAGAGTTTGGTATAAGGTTTTGTAAGTTGTAGAGCTTAAACCGGTACTAGATCTGGCATAACAGATGCCCTTTTGTAGCAGTACATGACATTGGATTTTCATAATCCACTTTTATAAGTCAGTGAGACTTCTCTTTTGTATATAAGCAATGAGCTTTAGGCAGTTGGCCTTCCTGCATGTGCAGGCCCCTATTGTAATAGTAATATTCTCTTATTGGCTATTAAGCGAATATTGTGGGTCACAAATCCCACCGAGGTTTTTCCCACATTGGGTTTCCTTGTTAAGATATTGTGTTATGGTGTGTCTTTCATGTTGTGGTTGTTATTCTTATTTACTACATTAATTTTGGTTTACCGGTACATAGTTTTGGAATGCTTTTCATTTAATAAGTTAAGAAAATCAATTAACCAGTTAGATACTGATTCACCCCCCCCCCCCCCCTCTCAGTATCTTTGGGAATTCTAACACACCATATTGATACAAATATATGCACCTTAGTCATTATTAGGAGGGGCGATTACCCCTAACTTCTCTCTGAGATACTCAAAAGTATCTTTAGGAAAAGTTTTCATAAAGATATCTTCAACCTATTCCTTTGTAGATACATACTCCAGTCTGACTTCTTTCTCATTCACCTTCTCTCTTAGAAAATGAAACTTTATTGATATATGCTTTGTTTTAGAAGGAAACACTAGATTCTTTGAAATATTCACTTGAATTGTTACAATATATAGCAATTGGCTCATCATAAATAATTCCTATATCTCTCTGCATTTGTTTCATCCAAATAACTTGAGTGCAGTTGCCAGCTGCAACAATTTATTCAACTTCTGCAGTATTCAAAGAAATAGCATGTTGATTTTCATTTGCCCAAGAGACCAACTTCTTACCCAAAAAGAATGCACCACCTGTAGTACTCTTCTGGTCATCAACATCACCAGACTAGTTAGCATTAGTAAAAATACTCGAAGTGAAATCATCATTTTTAGAATACCATAAACTAAAATCAATTGTTCCTTTTTTTTATAGCAGCAACATGCAATTCTTTAGGATCAACTTGAAATTTGGTAACATGACATACAACATTCATTATATGTTCGAGTCAAGTATAAAAAACCACCAAACATAGATCTATATGTGGTTCGATTAGCTTTCAGAGAATCATCATCCTTTGTCATCTTACATCCGGTCACCATAGGTGTACCAATAGGCTTAGAATCTTCAAAACCAAATTTCTTCAGCAGTTCCTTCACATACTTAGACTTAGATATGAAGATACCTTTATCCAGCTGAGTAATTTACAATCCCATAAATAATTTCTGTACGCTAGGAATTTGGAAATCATCAAAGCAAGTAGTATTAGTAATCTAGCTCAATCACAAAAGCTCAAATGCAATGATAAATCCTAAACACACTCAATAAAGACATGAAAACAAGACATTCAAGATTGAATATTAAGCAAACCAATTGTAAACTTGAATATCTCCTTCATGTGGCTCCATTGTCCTTCTTTCTTCTTCAAATAGCTTTGTTTGTGGATCTCACCTACTAGTGCATAAGCATGATATGAAAGCAAGTAGACAAGATTGTAGCGCAAGAATACTCGAAGCGTGATTGATTCGACCAGGTAGGGGATTCGAAAAAGTGATTAGTTCGATCATGTGATTAGTCAAGATTGAAGAAATTCATCCAATTTATTGACAAATTGGAGAAAAGATCAAATTAGCATGAAGAGATTCAAATGGAAATTGCAAATCAAGAATGTCAATTATGACAAATTATGACAAATTTGCACTTTCTATGTAAAATTGATTGATTGATAATTCATGACAAAATTATGACAAATTTCTATGTCAAAATTGATTGATTGTCAATTATGACAAATTATGACAAATTTCTATGTCAAAATTGATTGATTGTCAATTATGACAAATTATGACAAATTGAAATGTCATTCCCATGAAATTAGGAGAAAAATAGGAGAGAATTGAAAAATAGATGAAATAGAAATTAGAAATTGATGAAAAATTAGGAAATTAGGTAAATCAATTAATAATTTGTCATTTATTAATTAATTCACAAAAAGAGGAATAATTAGTTAGCCAATTAAATAAACATTTAATTGTCAAATGAAGACTTAGGATAAATAAATAATTTATTAATCCTAGAGGGGGAAATGTCAAACAAGGTTAAATGAATAAAATCATGAAACCCTAAAAGATGAATTAGAAAATGCAAGAATGACAATTAGGTCTTGACAAAAGATAATTGATATTGATTCGATTTGATCATTATTCTAATTAACAAAAGACCAATGCTGACAAACGATTTGATTAATAAATGCGCCAATTGATGAGGAACAATGACTAATTGATCCAAATTGACACAATTGACAAAGACGACGATTGATGACAAATTGATCACAAAAATGACAAAATTGACAAGAAGACAAGGATCGATGACAAAATAGATTGCAAAATGACAAGATTGAAAGTCAACGATCGATGACAAATCGATCACAAGACAACAAGATTGATGACAAATTGATCAAAAGACAAGGATTGATGACAAATCGATCACAAGATAATAATATTGAAAACGACAACGATCGATGACAAATCGATCGCATGATGACAAGATTGATAAGAGGAGAAAACTCTAATTAGGATTGACGATGTCCAAAATGATGACAAATGAATACGCACATTGATGCGACAGGATAAGATTGACCAAAATCATGACAAATATTGTTATCGACAAGACCAAATTCGAAAGCGAGAAAAATGGAGAATGCAGAAGAAAGACTCGATGCTCACAAATGATAAAGACCAAGTGCGAATCATAGGAGAAGTGTTAATGCGACGCAAAAACCCTAAAATAAGGCAATGCGCAAATGTTAAAGTATGATTCCACAAGCATTGACCATTTATAGACGTCTACATTTTGCCCCTCTTTGAGACAATGCGATTTTAAGCGTTGTTTCAAAGAACAATAATGAAAATTCCCCAGACACTAACAATGACATATGCATGCCCCCTCGAGGAATTGGCCGGAAACATGCAGAAAAGAGGCCAATTGATCGATAGAATGATAGAACACGATAGGAGCAAACAGACGGACAATCAGAGACTAGATGCACGAAGGACAAGCAATTGCAGGTGCAAAAGACCACGACCAACATGAGATAGAGAGAGTGCACGTCCATCTATGCACTGACAAAGATCTATAAATGAGACAAAGAGAGTGAAAATTGCTCATTTACACTAGCCAAAGAGGAGGATTTGTTGCTCTGGAAAAGGACACTTGCAGAGAGATGGTGAACATTCCAATGGAAGATCACCTCGGAGAATGTGTACACACGTACAAATGACCAGACGACGTGGGAGCAGTGGTATGTTTCTCAAAAACCCATATTTTCAATTTTATGAATTGGACTTGCTTGCGGGACATTGCGGGGCCCACAGAGAATGCAGAAAGTGACTTTTGTGCTTGTGTAGGGTCTTCTGTGCTTGTGTAGGGGACACAGGCATAGGTTATAGTACACAGGCGCAAGATACAAAACACAGGCGCAGTTGTGCCCTAGGAACTCAATTTTGGTCAAAAACAGCATGCAAATGATCCGAAAAGGGGGGATAAGGGTAGGATAGGTCAGAATAGATTAGAAACACCCTAATTTGGACATGAAATAAGGAAATGCAGCTTGTAGAAGGAAACCCTAAAACTGACAAAATGTGCCCCAATTGTGATGCAGAGTCGACAGTATCCATTGATCACATGGGAGAACCGACCTGACTACTTCATGTTACGACATAGACTCAGGAGCACGGATAGAGATACATTAGTAGGACTTGGGATATACTATATCACATTCATGCCCAAGATTAGGGAAAACACAGGATTGCTTACCGCATTGGCAGAGCGATGGCATTCAGAGACCTCCTCATTCCATCTGGCCACTGGAGAGGCGACTGTGACACTAGAGGATGTATGGTGTATCCTCCACATTTTGATTCATGGAGAGATGGTAGAGTACAACCCAGTGACAGGGAGAGATGCATTGTGCAAATTATTTGAGTGCGACATAGATGATCTGGATATCGTAGAGAGGGAGATCGGCTGGGAGACCATGGCATCAGAGTATGATCGGCGATACGTGGTGATAGCAGTGGTGATAGCATGCCTACTAGCAGGAGATAGACAAGGACATGGATTCCTGATTGGATGGGGAAGAGTGCTAGAGCAGATGGTGATAGAGGGGACGATGTACACATGGGGACCATGTGTACTGGCCATGCTATATTTTTAGTTGCATCAGATAGCATATCAGGGAGTGCAGACTTTGAACTATGGAGTCACATTGCTACAGGTATGGGCATTCGAGCACATAGCCATATGTCGACCGATTGTAGAGAGACAGGTATTGCACATCAGCCATATGTGTACTGCTATGGGGGAGCACTGAGACAGGGTCCATTTGGATACATATTGTATTGGTGACACGAGCTAGACAGACTGAGAGATTTCACATGGAGGCCATATTGTGATTGCCCTAGATGGTCAGATGATAGTGATGAGCTACCGTATTGTAGATAGGAGAGGTACTTGATTGGGCGACCAGTGAATCGCCAAAGAGTGATTGAGATGTACCTACCGAAGAGAGTCAGACGACAGTTTGGAGAGAGGCGGGATGTACCTAGGAGGACTGCACACTTTGCCCGATCTCACAAAGAGACGAGTCAGTGGGGGAGTATGATTCAGCCACACATAGCATATGCTGACTTCACACAGCTATAGCAGAGACAGTGGGATTGGAGATTAGATGTGGAGGACACAGATATGACAGAGGAGTATGAGAGATGGTTTGCACAATGATGGCCAGTGCCATTGACAGATCCAAACATTCCAGTACCGAGGAGACAGGAGGACTTCCCACTCGTAGGAGAGGAGGAGGGAGATGATGAAGATGAGGAGGATTAGGGCAGTGATGAGGATGAGGGGGATGACAAGGACAGAGATGATGAGAGGGATGACGATTATGGGCTAGGTGCAGCTGATTAGGAGCCATTGCAGGATATACCCATAGAGCTGGAGATAGCTAGGATAGAGGAGATGGAGATGTGCAGGGCTACCATAGCGAGTTAGCATGATCACATTGCAACTTTAGAGAGATAGAATGCCATATTGGGGATAGAGTAGGATCAGTTCAGAGTGGAGATAGCCAGACTTACACCGGCTCGAGATACAACAATAGCTCAGGCACAATGAGAAGAACAAAGAGTCACTGAGTATATTGGGTCGATTAGGGATGCTAGTGCATGGGAGATGGCACAGATGTTGGTAGAGATCGGAGAGGAGATACGCCATTGGAGGACACTATATGAGAGTACAGTTCCATCAGAGCAGAGAACAGCTTCATATCGGGTACGATCGAGGACAGAGAGCAGGGCACGCTCTCGAAGGTCATTGAGCAGCATGGGGGTGAGTGGACCTATGAGACCACCATAGCCAGGACCAGGAGGGACATCATCCTTAAGACATGGTAGGGATGAGGAGGATAGAGGGAGCACCCAGTGATAGAGGCACATGCTCCTTATGACAGACAGAGACAGATGTAGTTTGACATTATGTAGTCAGCCTGCGGGCCATACTTAGGACAGACAGTCCAATTTTGTACTCCAATATTATTTGGATATATGATATGATATGCATCGATATGATGGGATGCAATGTGTTATGACTTATAGTTGTTTTCCATGTATGGATGACTTATACACTGTTTAGGTACCATTATGGAACATGTATGGATGTATTTTTTATGTGTTTTTGATGTATTTATAATATGAAATGGATAAAATACTTGATATGATGTTTGATGTAATGCAAATGTTCTAACCAAATGGATGTAGAATGCAACATATGTGTGTGGAGAAATTAGAGCACTAGACCGAACTAACTATCCGAACTGACGAAAGAAATGTTAGTAAGAAGAAATGAGATAGAGGATAGTTAGAGACGAAGAAAAACTTGCTTTCAGTAATGCACTTTGTAGGTGAGAACCTTTATTTTAATGTAGCAAAATGGATGCGTAGCATCATGGCATTGAAGGCCAGAGCTGAAATGCAACCCTTTTTGCAAAAGACAGACACATCCCTGACAAACAGCAATCACAAAAACAAAAAGGAAAGGGACCATGAACTATCCCGGTCACTCTAAATCACTCAGTGACATCATCAAGCAACATAGGAACATGATCGAAGCCAAAGATAAATCAGTAAAAAGATAAGACTCACAAATTCCAACAAGCCAAACAAACATCTTGATCTTCATTGTCAAAAGTTGAAAGTGTTGATAGGACGATCATGTTGTCTAGTTGCAGGGAATGTGGTACCCCATCTAAGACAGGACACAATCTAGTTTCGAGTATACCACAACCTGTATAAGACCCATGATAGTAGAGACAAGGACAAATGATTTTGAGGTTGATTGATATGACAATTTTGATCAGTTTGAATGTCTGGTTTGATTGAAAAGTTCATCTGTTAATGCATGATTTGCAGTAAAGCACAATGTGTTGGATTGCATGTCGTTGGATGTATGCTCAGTGATTTGTCTTATGCACAAAAGTGATATTGTTTTATTGCAAAATGCTTTTCGAGTTTTTACAATTTTTTTTGTGTTCATTTTTTTTTTTCAGGACTTTATTTGACTTTTTAAGGATTTTTTTCAGGACATTATTTGATGTTTAGGGATTTTTTTTTTTTTTAGGACATTTTTCAATTTTTTTGAATTATTTCAGGACATTTTTCAATTTTTTTTGAATTATTTCAGGACATTTTCAATTTTTTTGAATTATTTCAAGACAATTTTCAATTTTTTTTGAATTATTTTATTACATTTTTCAATTTTTTTGAATTATTGTAGGACATTTTTCAATTTTTTTGAATTATTTCAGGACATTTTTCAATTTTTTTTGAATTATTTCAGGACATTTTTCAATTTTTTTGAATTATTTCAGGACATTTTTCAATTTTTTTTGAATTATTTTAGGACATTTTTCAATTTTTTTTTGAATTATTTCAGGACATTTTTCAATTTTTTTGAATTATTTCAGGACATTTTTCAATTTTTTTTGAATTATTTCAGGACATTTTTCAATTTTTATGATTTTGCCCCCAATGTCTAGCAAGGCAAGGAATATGATAGATGAATAAATAGGCTTGCTAAAATGATGGTGGATAGAGGGAAGACAAAGGCCTTTTATCATGGAGACAATACAGATGCAATTTTCAAGGGCTATGGCGTGATGGGACAAGAGACTGGATATGACAATGTAAAGTAGTGACATGGCATGAGGGACATGTCAAGAGGTTTTTGAAACCATGTTTAAATTTTGCGTCCTTATGTCAGATCAAGATCAAGGAATGAAAAAGAGTGTATGGATAGTGATAAGATATGGATAGGATAAGCAAGACCAAGAATGGATAAGGGACATGGACTGAAGGTCGGGGTAGGCTAAGGGATAGTGGCAGAAAGTTGCAATAAGACAGGGAATATGGATGAAAAGTTATAATAAGAAAATGGATAAATGACCAAAAGCTATGATGGACTAAAAGATGCAAACAAGATGCGTGATGCTCATGAAGATCCTTAGCCTTGTCAAGATCAAAGGTGGAAAGGGAAACTAGACATGAGGGACAATAGGATAATGGAGGAGTATGACATGGTATGATAGGATAATGAAGGGCAATAGGATATGAAGGAGGAAACCTGCCCCCAAGTGTGGTATGCAAGAAGTTCATAGATTACGCATGATGCCTATTTGCCAGGTTTTCATCACGGTACTTGCCCAAGGCGCCTGTTTGCCAGGTTTTCACCAGTGGATGAATCATTTTTCTTTACTTTTTTCTTTTGTCTTTTTTTTCTTTTTCACTTTTTAAAAAATTTTTTTTTTTTGTATTTCGACTTTTTCAATAAAAGATAGACACATGATAGGGGATGGAAGAAGGACTCAAGTGTCTTTTTGTTTGGATAGTAGCCTTGAAAAAAATGGACCATGACCTATAAAAGTATGCTCAAAGATGTTGGTAGGATAAGGACATGGAAAATGAGATGAAACTAATGCAAAGGATTGGACCAGAGGGATTGAAGGATGGAAAATATGCATTGGATAATGGATAGGGTATTGGAAGAATTATGCTTGAGTGGACAAAAATGTTGGCAAGATCGACATTGGCACACACCTTGAGGGTGATGGACTGATGGAGGAAAAATAGATCTCAAATTGTGAGATTTGGATGGAGGAATAGCTTGGGATTTTGGGATATAAGGGCCCAAAATGGATGAAGAAGGTGATGAAGGAATAGACTTGGAAGGTTTGGATGGAGGAATAACAATTTTGGATGCCAAGTTGGATTTTTCTTTTTGTGCTTCAAGAAGCTGCTTAGGGATCCACATGGTTTTTGATTTTTCATGCTTTTGTGGTTCCTTGGAGTGCATTGCTTGCACAAGGGATTTAGGAACCCATATATATTTTGACTTTTGTTTTTGATTTTTCTCAGTGGGCCTTTATGGCCTTTTGGATATTTCTTTTTCTTTATAGATCATATTGTTCTTTGTTTTGACATGTCGATTATATTGGACATGTTGAGCCTTGAATACATGTGGATTTCTAGACTTATGACTTTTATACTTGGCATCCAAATTGCTTGGAGGGGGAAAGGAATGAATGGATGGATATGAATGAAATGGACTTCTTTTGGATGGATGAAATTTACTCAAAAATGTGTGCCTTTTCTGACCTTGCATAGAGGACGAAGGAATATAAGGACCTAAGATGGATGGAAAGTATGATGGGGAAGGTGTATGTTTTGATTTTGATGGAGGGATACCAACGTCTTGAGAGTGAGGTGTGTGGACATGACCCTTAAGATCTTCTTTGACATGAAGGGATTCTTGCTTATGGAGATCTACTCCTTTGCCTTTATGAATATCTTGACTTGTAGGATACTCTTTTCTTTGAGAAGAAGATGCGAGTCCATTATGAGGTGGATATGAGATGACAGAAATAATGAGATCTTGAAGTGGATCGGATTGGACCAAAGTGGAAGAACCCATTATGCCTGTCGAGGGTTTATGAACATCTTGCACTGACATGTTAGAATCATGAGGGGGATTAGGATCATGAGGGGGACTAGGATTGTGTGGTGGACATGGTTCAATGACAGGCTTTTCAAGAGATGGAATGGGAGAAATAATGGGATCATCAAAAGAAATGCGATCTTGGAGTGGATATGCTGGATTAGGATGTGGAGATGGAGGAACAAGTGGATCTTGTGGAGGATCTGAAGGAATAATTTGATCTTGACAAGGAGGAAGATCATTGGAATCCTCTTTAAAGGTGCTTTGCTCTTGACTTTTAATGGGATCATCGAAAAGGATGGAAAGGATATCTTGATCTTTCTTAGGAAGTGGAATGCCAATGGGATTTGAAAGGACATTTTGTTCATGAAATGGAAGGGGATCATTTGGGATTGGATGGACTAGGATATCTTGAGCTTGCTTGGGAAATGGAGTGTCAATAGGACTTTGGATAGGATGGACAAGAATAGGGGAATTGTCATGAGTTTCTGGGAAGATGGGGTCCTAGTGAACAATTGGATAGGATGATAAGGTTTCAAGATCTTGATCTTGATCTATTTTAAGACATGTTTCTTCATGCTCTAAATTATCCTCTTGACATGAGGTTGGACTTTGGATATGCATGGGGGATTCTGACAAGGAATCAATGTTTTGGCATGAAGGAAATGCAATTTGAACACTTGTGATGGATTCTGGCAAGGAATCAATGCTTTGGCATGAAGGAAATGCACTTTGAACATTTGTGATGGATTCTGGCAAGGAATCAATGCTTGAACATGAGGAAGAGGGACTTCGAATGGGGTCCTCTAAAGCAGGTAATGGCAATAAAGTGCATGGTGGCATTGGGTCTTGTATTTCTGATAAAAGACAAGGATGTGCATAATGAATTAGATTATCTTGGCAATCAATTATGGATAGCCCTTGGATAATTTCATCCTTGGGTGTATTGTTTGATGAGGACAATATGGAAGGTTCCTGTGAAACTTCTAAAGGTGTAGGGATAGATGACACAAGAGAGTCAATTTGTTTGTGGGGGGATGAGGCATTGCTAGACATAAGTGTATTATCTTGATCTTCTTCAAAGAACTCACTTGGTAATTTCTTTAAGAGCCTTGCAATAAAGCCACCTTTCTTTCGAGGTTTTGACATGGTTGTATTTGGAATTTGAACTTGTTTGGCAAGAATTTGGTTCTGGTCTAATGTCATGTTTTGATTTTGAACTAGATGTTGATCAAATTGGTTTGACATGTTCAAAACTTGGCTTGGTGTGTGCTGCAACCTTTGTTTTTGAATGTTTGGTTGTGGTTGTTGACATTGATATGTTGATTGAACTTGTTGATATTCCCCCATTGGTTGAACTATTTGTTGACATTGTATAGTTGGTTGGACATATTGTTGAAATTGGACCATTGATTGTGTCTGTTGGAAATGTTGGAGCTGTTGAACAATTGGTTGTGATGGTTGAAAATCTGATTGATAGTAAACACATTCTTGTTCTTGTTGTGGAGGCACATAATGTTGAAATTGATGTTGTCTCTTTTCTTGAAATTGTTTCATCATCTCTATTTGTGAGAGGAGAGCTGGTATGTCTGATCGTTCAAGAAGAGATCTTACATCAATTGGCTCAATCTTTGGATTTCGACCTGGAAATTTTTGAAACATTTTGGACATTTGTGATCTATTCTTCTCAATGTTTTTCACTCTTTGTTCCAATATCTCCTCTTCTTGAGCTAGCTTCTCCTCTAGTTTTTGTATTTGGAGACTTGTTTCATCATAAAAAGTTTGATCAATGTTGCTTTGTTGTTGGGTTGGATAGAATTGTGATTGCCTTGGATTAAAATTAGATTGCATTGTTGGTTGATACGTCAAACTTTGTTGCATCATTGGTGCTTGGAACCTTGTTTCAATAGACATGTCACTATGCAAATGGAATTTTTAAAGGATGATGTATGATATACAACTAAATGCAAACTAAATAGACGAAAATGCAATCTATGGCAAGAATGCAACCTATGTTTTTGGTTGTTTTTCAAGATTTTGACAAACTCATGAATGTAATTCTAAGAATGAGACCCTTAGGAAATTGAAAGGATGTCTAGACCTCAAAGGACAAAAGGACCAAGTGACAAAAGGACAAAATGACAATGTCTCCCCTATATGCTTGGATACTAAGCTAGGTTTGACCAAATGACAATAATGACATAAAGAGAAAAGGTTTGATATGGTCCAGACTTCCTAACAATGACTTAGGGTTTATCAAAGATTTGGATTACTCAAGTATGACAAAACCTAGTTTTGACACTATATGCTAAGGGACAGTTACTATGAAAATGATCCTAATATGATATGATAATGACCTAAGCTTAATGAAGAGACCTAGGGTATGCAAATATGAATGTATGACAATGGTATTACTCTAATGCAAGAGGACACATGAAAATGGATGACCCTTATTGATATGCAAAGGAGTATGACCTAGGTGAAACCTAACCTTGGTAGTTGACAATGAATTTGCAAAATGCAAACCTAAGATGAATTTAGACCTAAGTGACATGAATGTTGAGACAAGATTTTGAAAAATGTTTGACAACCATGTTTGAAGGTGTTTTGAACTTTGTTGGATGAAATGTTCTTGTGTTTAACCTTGTTTTGAATCAATTTGTCTTGTTCTTGAAATGAGATGCAATTCAACTTTTGACAAACAAAGAAGACAAGATATTTCAACTTAGACTCAAGACAATCATGCTCATTCACACATTTCTTATGGTAGGCAAGGATAGTAGGTACTTGAGAGGTAGACTCGTTATGAGATTCAAGGAGAATACATAGATGCTTGACCCCATGGGCTCCCCTCCATGACACTCACTTCTCAGGGCAGCCAAGCACTAGTCCCCATGGAAATCTCCCCATGGCGAACTTAGTATCTCTTCCAAGTATCTAAACTTGTCCTTCTCAAGCAACTAGAAGGATTTTTGGCCTCTAAATACAAGGTGTTTAGTAAGGATTTCTATTAAGTGTTACTCCTTGGTGTCACGCAAGTGTGATTGAGACATTAAGCCCACCAAGATACCAAACAAATGTAGTCTCACAAGCATGATTTAGACTGTGAGGCCCTACTTAGATGTTGATATGAGAAAGAGTTCAAGGGTCATCACTTCCCAAGTAACTACAATTCCCACGTAACCCTTCCTTCAAAGCTTTCACCCATCAGGTATTTATTTATAGTGAGTTAGAATGCCAAGGTATTCTAGCCGTACTCACTTTGGGTCATTCCCTTCTCACAATTATCACTTGCTTGCAAAAGCAAATGGTCGGGAAGGCAGGCCCTCTAAAGGTGACACACAATCAAAAACATGAGCATGGTATCAAAGATCTGGATTTCTGATCACCCTAAGAAGGATGAGAGCATACTCTCCTACTCCAATGTCAAACTCAACAATAAAAGCAAACATACATTCATTCCATCCTATTTAGAAATCATACTAGGTGCCTAAATATTAATTACAAACACAAAGTTTAGTTGTAGTCCAAGGCAACCTGCAAAGCCCAAGTCAAAAGTTTGATATGTTTAGTCTTTGACTATCGAACCTGCATAAAATGTGTTAGTAGTTTCATTTGTTGTCTTTTCCATGCATAATGCCAAGGTGTTGCACAGAGAATCAATACCAAAAACCAAAAAAGCAAAAACAACATGCAAAACAGAACAATTTGCAAGTAAAAAAAACACTATCTTTTACCTCTGTTTCTGGCCCTACACAGGTGCAGAATGTCTCACACAAGCACAGAATGCTTGACACAGGCATATATTGTCCTTGAAATAGGCACATAATGCTTGACACATGCATAGATTGTCTCACACAGGCACAGAAGTTCCCAGAAAACCCTGCATTACCCTGTTTCTTGGGTTTTTAACTTGCAAATCAACTCAAAAGAGCTCAAAAGCATGATTAGGGGGGTTAGTTCACATCGGGTTCACCAATTAATGTAGGTTAGGAATTTGGAAATCATCAAAGCAAGTAGTATTAGTAATCTAGCTCAATCACGAAAGCTCAAATGCAATGATAAATCCTAAACACACTCAATAAAGACATGAAAACAAGACATTCAAGATTGAAAATTAAGCAAACCAAATGCAGACTTGAATATCTCCTTCATGTGGCTCCATTGTCCTTCTTTCTCCTTCAAATATCTTTGTTTGTGGATCTCACCTACTAGTGCATAAGCATGATATGAAAGCAAGTAGATAAGATTGTAGCGCAAGAATACTCGAAGCGTGATTGATTTGACTAGGTAGGGGATTCGAAAAAGTGATTAGTTCGATCATGTGATTAGTTGGGATTGAAGAAATTCATCCAATTTATAGACAAATTGGAGAAAAGATCAAATTAGCATGAAGAGATTCAAATGGAAATTGCAAATCAAGAATGTCAATTATGACAAATTATGACAAATTTGCACTTTCTATGTAAAATTGATTGATTGATAATTCATGACAAAATTATGACAAATTTCTATGTCAAAATTGATTGATTGTCAATTATGACAAATTATGACAAATTTCTATGTCAAAATTGATTGATTGTCAATTATGACAAATTATGACAAATTGAAATGTCATTCCCATGAAATTAGGAGAAAAATAGGAGAGAATTGAAAAATAGATGAAATAGAAATTAGGAAATTAGGAATTAGAAATTGATGAAAAATTAGGAAATTAGGTAAATCAATTAATAATTTGTCATTTATTAATTAATTCACAAAAAGAGGAATAATTAGTTAGCCAATTAAATAAATATTTAATTGTGACACGAAGACTTAGGATAAATAAATAATTTATTAATCCTAGAGGGGGAAATGTCAAACAGGGTTAAATGAATAAAATCATGAAACCCTAAAAGATGAATTAGAAAATGCAAGAATGACAATTAGGTCTTGACAAAAGATAATTGATATGATTCGATTTGATCATTATTCTAATTAACAAAAGACCAATGCTGACAAAGGATTTGATTAATAAATGCGCCAATTGATGAGGAACAATGACTAATTGATCCAAATTGACACAATTGACAAAGACGATGATTGATGACAAATTGATCACAAAAATGACAAAATTGACAAGAAGACAAGGATCGATGACAAAATAGATTGCAAAATGTCAAGATTGAAAATGTCAACGATCGATGACAAATCGATCACAAGACAACAAGATTGATGACAAATTGATCAAAAGACAAGGATCGATGACAAATCGATCGCAATATAATAAGATTGAAAATGACAATGATCGATGACAAATCAATCACATGATGAAAAGATGATAAGAGGAGAAAACCCTAATTAGGATTGACGATGTCCAAAATGATGACAAATGAATACGCACATTGATGCGACAGGATAAGATTGACCAAAATCATGACAAATATTGTTATCGACAAGACCAAATTTGAAAGAGAGAAAAATGGAGAATGCAGAAGAAAGACTCGATGCTCACAAATGATAAAGACCAAGTGCGAATCATAGGAGAAATGTTAATGTGACGCAAAACCCTAAAATAAGGCAATGCGCAAATGTTAAAGTATGATTCCGCAAGCATTGACCATTTATAGACATCTACAATTTCATTTCACCAATCATGGTATCTCAAATTAAGTTTGCATGTCTTTAGCAAATTTCTTACATAGAAAATCATTTCCTCCAAAGATAATATCATCAACAAAAACTTCAACTATCAAAATGTCATTCTGATTAATCTTAAAATAGAGATTACTGTCAACAGTACCCGTAGTGTCATAGAATTGTGACCCTAGCAATTTTAACTACATTTGAGGTCCTCACCTTGGTGACAACATCTTCCTTTCCAACTGAGACTTCTCTTTGCATTTTTACCTTGAACCTCTCCTTGTTAAAACCCTGAGATGACCTCAGGACCCTATTCGGACCCCCGGATAGGGCAGGACAAAGGCATGGCACCCCTATCCCCCCCTCTTAGGGTGGTCCCAAGATAGGTCCCTCTGGTCCTATCTGCATTTCAGGATTCCAAACTTCCCTTATGTTGGCCTTTGGTGAATTAATCCTTTGAGGCATGTATAAAAGGGAGTTGGTCCTCTCATTTGCATATACATGAATGGGCAATACAAAAGAGACAAAAGAAGAAATATACACAATAGGAGAAGTTCAAGAATTCAAGTCTTCTTCTTCATGTGTTTTCTTCATTCATCCATTAGAGCAACATTTACAATATTCATTTGCAAGCATATGTGTGTGTTAGGTTTTTGTCATGCTACATGCTTGCATACAACATTTGTGATTACATTCAAGAAGAAAATCAACCATTATCAACAAATCGTAGATCTACAAGGTATACATTTCTATTGTTTACATTCAAGCATTTGCAATTACTTTCTTTCAAGGTTGATTCCTCAATCAGGGTTTGACTATGGAAAACCCCTATCCACAACCCTTCTTCCCCTCTTTTCTACGTGTAGGTTGCGATGTACAACTGAAATTGCAGGTTTTAGCTTCATTTGTAGAGACGGAGAAACCCTTTTCATTTCACAGATTTTTCGAAGGACCATGGACACTTTCAGCACGGTCCTAACAACTTCTCCTCAAATTTGTAGGAAAGATCTATACCAGTCTAGATATCTCAGATCTGAAGTTACAATGCAATCCCAAATTAGTAGCCCCTCATTTCACTCATTTCATCTCTCTTTCCTACATAGTCAACAAGTCAACTTTCTTATTTACAAAAGAGGGTAAATCACACTTCAACCCTTGCAATCCACCTAGAATTCACATCCATGTTTCCCTTGGATTTGGATCTAGTGGATTCAAGCCCCTCTTTTGAATGTAAAGTCTTTCTAAGTGAAAATCATCCTAGTGGCTTCCTTTCTTGCCCCTAGGTGGGGAGTCACTAGGATCCAATTTTCCACTTTACATTTTGGTGAACCCAACGTCTTACACATTAATTCTGAATTCTCATTATTAGATCTGATTAAGTGCAATTTGAATTTCAAATTTTCATTTCCAAGCTTGATCTATTTGCAAATTTTAGATGTTAATTGCATTGAAATTCTAATTTTTCATTTCATGAACATTAAGCTTGTGAAGTGCAAAATTTTAATTGTTTGTTTCAGATCTGGTTTTTATTTCACAATTGAAATTCAAATATGCCTTGTTATTCTGAAAATTCAGTGGTTAAACAACAAAACCCTAATTTTTAAGATCCTTTTATTTTCAACCTTTAATTGCCAATTTGACCGATATAGACATTTCCAAATCAGCTATTTTTTTTAGATTCTGCAGTAAAATCATAATATCTATAATCTTTGAAATTTTTTTAAAAAGTTGGTCGGACCGTGTGCACTTTCAGCATGGTCCCTATCTTTTTTCTTAAAATTTTGAGAGATTGAATTGACAATATTTTTCTGCTTAAATCAATAAAATTGGCGTACTTTATCAATTTTAACACCTCCTAAGGTCGAACACAAATTCAACTTTCATCAAATTCAAAATTTCAATTAATTTTGATAAAAAGGTCCTAATTTTAGATCTTCTTTTCCAACAAATTAAGATTTTAAATAAGCGACTTTCCATGGCAATTACTCAATTGGATTTACTTGCTCTTTCATATATGATTACATTATTTTTCACATATATTTACTACAATCATGTGTCAAATAAGAGTTTCTTTCATTTCATGTTGCTTCTCTTTATTCATAGCACTTGGTCATATTGTGTTGTTAGGATTTACAAATTATTTTCTTTTCAATTAGATCTCAAATATTTCATGTATCATTTATGCTGCATTATGGTGATGTTGTTAACAAAATGCATTTCCTATGTTAATCACCTTAATACTTTTGTAGGTCCTAAACCTAAAGATCCTAACCCTTGTCCCTCTCCTAGGGTATCTTATGTGGATGAGATGAGACCTAATGATTTAACCAATTCTCTCTTTAAACAAGTGCAAGCATTGGAAAGTAACAAGGACCCATCTTCTTCTACACATACTGTTGAGCAAGGGGGGAATGTTGAACACAATGTGCCACTAAGAGAGGGGGGTGAACCAGTGGTTCTTAAAATCTTCTCTTCTTAACCAACCTCAGAATACCGGTTATCACGCCAAGCACCAATCAATCAAACCGATAAGATAAAAGTGGATATCAAAAGAGGCAAACACACAAATGCATAACCCATAACACCAAATGTATGAGGAAAACCCAATATGGGAAAAACCTCAGTGATAAATGTTGTTGGAGTCTACTGCTCCATTCTAGCCTCACAATGAAACAATGAATTACAATGATTTAGGGAATTAGCCCAAGGAGCACCAACCCATACTAATTTAGGGCACCAAACCAAGGAGCATCAATCCCTGCACCAAGCTCCAACTTGTTGTTGTATAATGAAATACAATTTTGATACAGTGATAGCACCTGGTTGCAAATAAGTTCAACAACACTTAATCAATGGATTTCTATCAGTTAACAAACTCCTCTTCTTTACTGATTCTCACACTATTGATTATCAGATCACTCTCTCTGATCAGTTACCAGTTACTCTCTACCTTTTTTCTTTCTCCCTCAGCCTCACACGACACTGTGTCACTCTTGGATTCCCTCCTAACCAATCACACCTCACCACTTAGCTTGACTATTAGAATTGCAACAGTTTATCGATTACTCTGTCTCTACCGGCTAGACCCTCTCACCAGTTCGCCTGCTAACTCACACTACAACTTTCTTAGAATAAACTCTAAGGTAGACAATCTTTATCCTTGCTCAGGCTCTCTTCTCTCTCACCCTTCGTATCAAGCATTAACTCATTCCATTCTCAAGCTGATATATTTATCTTTTAGGGTTCCCACCAAAACAATATTCAAATGGTGTTGTGTTAGGTCTTACCTTCACCAACTTGATCCATATTATATTTGATCTGATCTGCCTTTTTGTTTTTGGAGAGATGATCTGCATGTCATCGATCAACACTGCCAACACCTTGCATTGCAATGTGCATTTTCTATATTCATTTGTCTATACCATGATTTTTTGCATTTCTCTATCAAATGCCATTAATGGCTTGGTTGTTTCCTTCAAAAAAATGAGTATGAAGATCAGATCATCTTGCGGGATCAGTTCAATCACTTGCCACCTTGTCTTCCTCCAGCCACAAGCTTCTGCCATCCTTCCACGATTTGCGGTTTCTTCATAAAAGCTGACCTGCTTGCTGACTGTTACATCAATGAACACTTCACCGACCTCTGCATGATCACCACCTAGCTTCCACCTATCATCCTTGTCGACATTCACCTATGCTTGGTTTGTTATATTGGTTTGACATCCTTCACCGACCAAGATTGACTACCGGTTCAACTCACTTTACTGGTGGAACCTAACTTCACCCTTACCAGTTACCATTACCTTCTCACCGGTGACCATTCCATACCGGTTGACATCAATGACAACATAATGCCAACAATCTCCCCCTTTGGCATTGATGTGAACTTATTGCAAGACTTCACACTGGCAAGACTTCAGGTTGGCATCAATGACAACATAATGCCTATAATATCCCCCTTTGGTATTGATGTCAACTCACTACAAGATTTCACACCGATAGATTTACTCCCCTTTGACATAATGACAAAGGGTCAGGGTACTTCATTCTCCCCTGATTATACAATGTATTCTCCCCCTATATCTAGAATATGGTTCAAGAGATATGATATTTTACAATGAACTCCCCCTGAACCATAGATCTCCTTCCAATCTTAAGTGCATGAGGTAGGTGACACAACTCCCAACTTGTATCTCAAGTACTCAAAAGTGCTTACTGGTAATTTTTTGGTAAAGATGTCTACTACATGTTCTCCTATAGGAACATATTCTATCTTTACTTCATGCCCTTCAACCTTCTCTTTGAGAAAATGTTACTTGATG
Organism: Cryptomeria japonica; assembly: GCF_030272615.1. NCBI lineage: Eukaryota > Viridiplantae > Streptophyta > Pinopsida > Cupressales > Cupressaceae > Cryptomeria > Cryptomeria japonica. The sequence goes on along the minus strand of NC_081407.1, from coordinate 443,504,409 downwards.
GCTATATGCTTTGTCCTTGAATGCATTATTAGATTCTTTGATATGTTAATGGCACTTGAATTATCACACGAGATGGGAATAGGATAAGAGATGTCCACCTATATGTCCTTGAGATTTTGCTTCATCCAAAGCACCTAACAGAAACATGTAGCAACAACAATGTATTCTGATTCAACAGTTGATAGGGAGACTGAATCCTGCTTCTTGCTATGCCATGAGACCAACCAGTCACCCAGGAAGAATGCACCACCACTTGTGCTCTTCTATTCATCAATGCAACCTTCCCAATCAGCATCAGTAAATGCTTCCAAGATGAATTCCCCTTGTTTGGGGTACCACAATCCATAATTGAGTGTTCCTTGCAGGTACCTAAAAATTCTACTTATGACATTCATATGTGATTGCTTAGGTGCTTCTTGAAATCTAGCCACCATGCACACTTCCTGCACTATATCTGGTCTAGAAGTAGTAAGATATAATAAGTTGCCTATCATAGATCTATACAATGTATGATCCACCATTGATGATTCATCATTCTTGCTTAATTTTCTTCTGGTCACCATGGGGGTACTCACCGGTTTGTAGTCCTCCATTTGAAATTTCTTTAACATATCCTTTGCATACTTGGTTTGTGAGATAAAGATTCCTTTATCTTTCTATGATATCTGCAAACCAAGGAAGTATGTTAATTCTTCAAGCATTGACATCTCAAATTTTGACTGCATCTGATTAGCAAATTCTTTGCAAAGGGTGTCCTTTTTGCCTCCAAAAATAATGTCATCTACATACACAACCACAATGATCATATGGTTTCCATCTTTCTTGATGTATAAATTGTTGTCAGCACTCCTGTTTTTGAATCCTTTCTCCTTCAGGTACTAGTCTAGCCTTGAATACCATGCTCTAGGAGGCTTCTTTAAACCATACAGAGCTTTCTTCAACCAACACACAAAGGTTTCATCATCATGTAACAACCCTTCCGATTTCTCCATGTACACTTCTTCTTCCAAATTTCCATTTAGGAAGGTAGATTTTACATCCATTTGATATACCTTATAACCTTTGTAGGCAGAAAAAGCTAGAAACATTCTAATTGCTTCTAATCTAGCTACCAGTGCAAATGTTTCTTCAAAATCAATGCCCTCTACTTGAGAGTAACCCTTGCACACAAGTATAGATTTATGCCAAAACATTTTACCTTATTCATTCATCTTATTTTGGTAGACCCATTTGGTGCCAATGATGTTCTTGTCTTCTGGTCTAGGGACTAATTCCCAAGTCTTGTCCTTCTCAATCTGTTGCAACTCTTCTCCCATGGCATCCATCCATTTCTAACTTTTGTTGGCCTCATTGAATGTTTTAGGTTCTACTTTAGTCATGAGGCAGAAGTTGACTTGTTCATCATTCTAGGCAAGTCTTCTCCTAGTCTGCACACCATCACTCTTATTACCTAAAATCTGCTCTTCCAAGTGGTTCATCTGCACATACCAGTTAGGAGCCTTTTTAGAAGCTTCTTTTGGTTCATTGTTTGACTAAGCTTCTTCACCTACATCATCTGAATCATCATACCGATTCTCCTGTGATTGTCTTCCTTTGTGCATATCCTCATCAACTCTTACATGCACACTCTCAATGACTCTTCTTAGTCTTTTGTTGTAGCATTTATAGGCCTTGCTGTTAGTTGAGTAACCAAGGAAGATTCCTTTATCACTCCTGGAATCAAAACTGCCTAAACCATCCATGTCTCTCTTGATAAAACACTTGCTTCCAAATACCTTGAAGTACTTGACAGGTGGTTTACAGTCAAACCACAACTCATAATATGTTATTTTATTGTTTGTTCTTAGTTGAACCTGGTTCAAGGTATTCACAACAGTATGAACCGCTTCCTCCAATACATGCTAGACAAAATTGCCTCATTTAACATGGTTCTAGCCATCTCCTTGACTATCCTATTCTTCCTTTCTACCACACCATTTTTATCTAGTGTCCTAGGGGCTGAGTATTGCCTTCTGATTCCATGTCTTTCACAGTAATCTTCAAACTCATTTGATGTGAACTCTCCACCCTGATCTGATCTTATACACTTCATCTTGCACCCAATTTCCTTCTCTACCATCTTCCAAAATATCTTGAATCTATCAAATTCTTGTGATTTATCTTGTAGGAAAGTGACCCATGTCATCCTTGAGTAGTCATCGATGAAGAGCATAAAATATATTTCATCGGCAAGATCTCTTGTCCTAGTTGGACCACATAGATATGTATGTACAATTTCATGTGGTCTTGAGGTGTTGTGTTCTTTTGTTATCAAGCTCACCTTAGTCCGCTTTCCTTTCACACATTCATCACAAAATATGCTTACTAGTTTGATGATGGGTGGAATATTTCTTACACACCCCTTTTTGCTTACTGCAACTAAGTTATCAAAATTTATGTTGCCTAGTCTTCTATGCTAAAGCCAACTTTCATCCACTTGTCTCAACATGCATTGGTATTCAAAAAATTCTTTCAAATTATATACATTACCATTTGTCCTATTGCCTTCAGCTATAGTCCATCCAGTACTCTCCTTCTTTATCTGGTAGCTGGTAGAATCAAAGGTGAATTTAAAACCTTTGTCACACATCTGACTCACAATTAGCAAGTTGTGCTTCAAGGCTTCCACATAATACATGTCATGTTCTTTCAGTTTTCCATCAATGTTTAGAGTACCTTTTCCCTTTATCTTGATTGATGAGTTGTCTCCAAATCTCACTGAACCACCATTCGAATCTTCAAGCTTGATAAATTTATTTTTATCACTGGTCATGTGGTTGGAACAACCACTACCTACAAGCCATATATTTCTTCTTTCAGCATGTAGGGCAATCTGCACTATCACACCTGATTCTGCTTTGTCCTTTTCTTTCTCAACCCATACCGATTTAGTTTCCTACTTCTTATTAGCTATAATTTTGTGCTCCAGTTTAACTACCAATTCCTAATCAGGATCTATCTTCTTCTACTTGATTCTCCTATTCTTACATAACTCTTCTATATGTCCAAACTCTTGATAGTTATAGCATTTCACATTTTCATCGAAGGATGAATCTTTGAAACTATTATAGGATACCAGTTTACTCTTCCTACATTCAATACTCCTCTGACCAAATCCATTGTACTGATAATAGACAACATTCATATCCCAAAGTGTATTAAATGGATTTTTACTTTCATAATGCATAGTGGTCTTATTGGTTAATCTACAGTCAGTTAACCTATGTCTAAATTTGTTACACTAGTAACAATAACCATAAAATTTTGAAACATATCTGTTAGGTTGCCATGGTCTTGCAAACGTTTGCCTCATTGGGGGTCTTCATTTCATGTTGTTGACTATGGTAAATCCTTCATGATCAACTCTTTTATTTCTCCTAGTATCTGTATGTTGGTACATTGAGTGTGGTCTTTGGTTCATTGATCGTGTATACTAGTTTGTGTGATGGTTTCTAACAGCATCTGCATAAGACTTCTTACCGTAAATGTCTTCTTCTCTTCACCTTCACTTGAAGAAGTGAATTGTATCTCCTTACTTGGATGTGTCTTTTCTGTTTGAACTTTGCCCTTCTTCAAATCCTAAGCCACTGGTATCTTTAGATTGCTTCTATTTTCTCAATATCTTGTCTAAGGCTTTGGTGCTACCCTCATATTTTCTCCTCATTTTCAGTTCATCCTTGCTCTCTTCAAGCTCTTTCTCGAGATTCACTATTTTTGCTTCCAGATCTTGATGCTCCTTTTCCTTCTTCATTAGATCAGAGGATGTAACTTCACATATCCTCTTGGCTTCTCCTAACTAGAGTTTCAAGTCAGAGATAACTTGATTGGACTCATCTAGGGATTGCTTCAAGAGATCTTGTTTTTCTACTGCAGCAAGCTTGAACTTCTTGACTTCTCTTCTTTTTTTACTTAACTCTTGAAGGGCGCTTATGAGCTCATCTTCTAGATCCACTTTGGCTTCAATGTCTTCTTCTTCCTCATCTTCAACAACCAGTTCATCAAGTGCTATAAAGAGATTAACTTTTCTTTCATTCTCATCGTAGTCATCTTCTAAAGCACTTTCTTCATCTGTGGCATCATCTTCAATAGAATATAGGTTGTTCTGCTTATGGTAGCATCTTCTTCCTTGCCAATAGACATTCCTTTCTTTGTCTTTACCAGTAGATCTACCAAAACTTCTTTTCTCATCTCCACCAGTTTCATTATAAGGACATTTTCCAGCAAAGTGTCCAACTTTACCAAAGTTGAAGCATTTGAGTGGTAACTTTCCTTCATACTTGTCAGATCCTCTCTTGATCTTTCTGACAAAGTTATCTACCTCTGCATCCGAGTCTTCACTGGATCCTTTATTAGCAACCTCTTCCTTCCCCTTTTTGGTGGAGTTGAATGTTGCCTCTTTCCTTGAAGATGCTTCACCAATTGTTCTCATTTCATAAGTTGTTAGAGAGCCAAATAACTCATCCATTGTGAAGGTCTTTAGATCCATGGCTTCCTCTATGGCATAAACCTTAGTATCATACTTAGATGTGAGAGATCTAAGTACCTTCTTGACAATAATCTCATCTGTAATTTCTTCTCCAAGTCCTCTGATGGTGTTCACAATTTCATCTATTATGTGAAGGTAGTCTGCAATCTTTTCTTCATCTTTCATCTTGATACCTTCAAGTTGACCTCTTAGTGATTACAACTTGGCCTCTTTGACTTTGGCATCCCCTTCAAATAATCTTTGCAATTTATCCCAAGTCTCCTTGGTGGATGTATGGTGCATGACCTTGACAAACTTATTATCTGACATCCCACTTAAGATAGCATGTTTAGCCTTTGGATTGTTCTCATACTTCTTCTTAGCATCTAGATCAATGGGAGGAACACTAGGGACACTATACCCATTCTTGACAGACATCCACACATCAAATCCAAGTGAAGAGATATAGGTCTCCATCAAACATGGGGGCTTTTGAGGAGGCAGAGTCATTTCTTGCCATTATGTTCTTTGACCAGAATCTACCCAAGCTAGAGAAATCTTTAATCAACTAGGAACCTAGGCTCTAATAGCAATTTTGAACACAATGTGCCACTGAGAGGGGGGAGGGGTGATTCAGTGGTTCTTGAAATCTTCTCTTCTTAACCAACCTCGGAATACTGGTTATCACCCTAAGCACCAAACAATCAAACTGGTAAGATAAAAGTGGATATCGAAAGAGGCAAACACACAAATGCATAACCCACAACACTAGATGTATGAGGAAAACCCAATATGGGAAAAACCTAGGTAAGAAATGTTGCTGGAGTCTACTGCTCCAATCTAGTCTCACAATGAAACAATTAATTACAATGATTTAGGGCATCAGCCTAAGGAGCACGAACCCAAGCAGCACCAAGCTCCAACTCAATGTTGTATAATGAAATACAATTTTGATACAGTGATAGTAGGTGGTTGCAAATGAGTTCAACAAAACTTAATCAATGGATTTTTGTTGGTTAACAAACTCCTCTTCTTTATTGATTCTCACACTACTGATTATCAGATCACACTCTCTGATCAGTTACCGGTTACTCTCTGCCTCTCTTCTTTATCCCTTAGCCTCACACCACACTGTGTCACTCTTGGATGCCTTCCTACCTAATCACACCTCACCCATTAGCTTGATTGTTAGAACTGCAATAGTTTACCGGTTAGACCCTCTCACCGGTTTGCCTGCTAACTCACACTACAAATTTCTTAGAATAAACTCTAAGATAGATAATCTTTCTCCTTGCTCAGACTCTCTTCTCTCTCACCCTTTCTATCAAGCATCAACTCATTCCAGTCTCAAGATGACATGTTTATCTTTTAGGGTTCCTGCTAAAACAACATTCAAATAGTGTCATGTTAGGCTTTACCTTTACCAACTTGATCCATATTATATTTGATCCAATCTACCTTTTTTTCTTGGGAGAGATGATCTACATGTCATCAATCAACACTGCCAACACCTTTCATTCCAATGTGCATTTTCTATATTTAGTTGTCTACACCATGCTTTTCTACGTTTCTCTGTCAAACACCATTAATGGCTTGGCTATTTCCTTTGACAAATGGCTACGAAGATTAGATCGTCTTGCAGGATCAATTCAATTTCTTGCCACCTTGTCTTCCTTGAGCCACAACCTTCTACCATCCTTCCATGATTTGCAATTTCTTTAAAAAAAGTTGACCTACTTGTTGACTGTTATGTCGATGAGCACTTCACCGACCTCTGCATGATCACCACCTAGCTTCCACCTATCATCATTGTCGACATCCACCTATGCTTGGTTTTCTATGTTGGTTTGACATTCTTCACTGACCAAGATTGACTACCAGTTCAACTCACTTTACCAGTGTAACCTAACTTCACCCATACTAGTCACCATTACCTTCTCATCGATGACCATTCCATACCAGTTGACATCAATGAGAACATAATGCTAGAAGGAAAAACCAAAATATTAACATTCTTACATCTTTAGCTCCTCCTTATTCTCCTAAGACCTATCTTCAACATCAAAGTATATGTAAGGAGGATGATGTTATGCATTTTATTCAGGATCATTCCCCTCACATAGAAATAACTAAAAATGAGCTTCTAGATGATGAATATGTTCATCCCCAATCCCCCACAAAGGATAAGCTTGATAAAGGAAAGGAGATTGTCATTTCACATGATACTCCTTCTTCATATACAAATCCTTTTCTTCCCCCTTATTCATCAGATTTCCAAGAAATCCATGATCTCATTCTTCTATCTAGTCAATTGTGGCTTTCATATAATCACAAAACATGATTTTAAAGGACAAGGAATTGGGAAATTTGAGAAAGGAATTCATGTCCCTATAAATCTTCCTACACAAACTAATACAAAAGGCCTAGGAAATGATGCTCCTCTTTCTACGGACGAACTCCTTAGGCTCCAAATTTTTGAAAATTATCTTAAAAAACAATAAATCAAAAGAGCCCGCAAGAATGCTTCTTCTTCAAAATGTCCATTTTGTTCATCTCATCAAACCCATGACCATAATGTTGACGATTGCCCTAATTTTCAAAAGTCTATTCAAGATGGCATAGACAATGGCAAAATTAGAATCATGGATGATAAACCTCCTTCTTCTACTAATTCTTCTCCTTTATGTCAAGACAATATCTATCACCCTGAAAGATTGGCTGCAAGAATCTATTGGACACTGAAGTATGATAAGAACATTTCCTTTCCTCAGAATAAAAACAAATATCTTACGCTAATGAGAGGTATTGAATACTGGATTTTTCATCATTCACATTCACATTCTCTTGGGAAATGTTATGCATTTAAGAAATTTGTTCAAAAGCAATATGACCTTTCATGAATTTCTCTTACAGTAGATCTAGTTGTCTTCCTTGACATAAAAATAGTACCTTAGCACTTCTTTTCTCTTCATGTTTCTCCTCACCCTTATTACATAAATAGTCAACTTAGTTCAGGGCTCTATCATTTGTGGTGGTGTTGTTTCATCTTTACATACTTTGGGGCAGCAACATGAAATTCATTTCTCTTCATATTCATCTCTATCTTGGTGCATTATACATCATTATATATCTTTTCTAGCATATTAATCATTCCTATGTGAGAATATAATTTTTCTTGGGTTTTTTCTTTGCTGAAGAGTAGTTTCTTTAATGGGTAGTGCTCCTTTTCTCTCTCCTTCATTCTCTTGGAAACTTACCTCTTCTACGGTCTCAATTATTAGCAAATAGGATATGCCCCTTGGCATAGAATGATCTCTTAAGAGGTATGTATCCTTTCCATGCAAGGATTTTCTCCATTAGGAAGGCATATCATTTGCCAAGACTCGCCATTAGAAGATGTGTAATGTTTCTCTTTGTCTTCCTCACGTGTGGGGCAAGGATTTTTCTCATGTATCACTCTTTCCTTTACGGGCTACATTTATCATATGTAATTATCATTTCTCACAATGGCAGGTTTTTATGATTAATCCCCCTTGGGGAATATGTTATTCTTTTTCTCTCTTCCTTTTGAAGATTACCACTTCTTGAGACATGTATTTTACATATACTAATGTCTTTCCTTCCATGCATTCATGAAAGTACATTGTGAATTTGCTTATGTTTAATCTCTCTAGAAGATTGTGTAAGCTCTTCTCATTGTCCCTACACTTGGGGGGAAATGATCTCTTTCTCCCTCTCTCTTTCTCTAAGGATCCACTCTTTCCTATGTTGTGGATGGTGTGAGTTTTATTACTTGATGTCATTCCTTTTGTGGAATTGTTGTTATTCACTCAAGGGTTCTCTCTTATACAAGAGGTGTAAGTCCTTGACTACAACCTCTTTCACACTTGGTAATGTAGATCTATAATTAATTCACCCACCCCCATTGGGTTAAAAGTGAGTCATCCTTCATCAATAATCCCTTTCACCCAGTGATAGGAGGAAGGATTGAATTCTTGTTCTCTTATGCGCTTCATTCCAGAAGATGTTATCTTTGTCTAAGACAACTCCTCTTGGAGGTAGATGTATTTTGTGCAAATATCTCTTCTCCTCCAAGGATCTCCTTTACATTTATAGCAAGATATCTCTTTTCAACTATCTTATCCTGGCTTGAAGAAGTATTCCCTCTCTTGCCTAGATTTATGACACTGTTGCATAGTAGATATCTTCTTTATGATGAAGGTAGGTATCCTTGTTCTAGTTTCCTTTAGATATCAAAATCAACCTATGTTGACATCTTAAGGGGGGGGGCACCCACACCGCTCCTTTGTACTATACTTCTCTCATGCATTGTATAGTGGATCATTCTCAGAACCATAACACAGACTCTTAGAGTGAGATGTCATCACTTGTTCCATGTATAGTAGGTCATCCTCAAAACTAGAGCACAGACTCTTAGAGAAAGGTGATGCTACTTTTTCTCTTATACAGTGGGTTATTCTCAAAACTAGAGCACATACTCTTAGAGAAAGATGATGCCACTTTTCTCTTATGTAGGGTGATTATTATCAAAACCAAAGCACAGACTCTTAGAGAGAGATATCATGCCTTTTTGACACTTGTACTATACATTCTATAAAGGTTGTAGCATACTCGGGAATAGACTCCTATGAGGCACTTCAAACCTCACTTGTACACACACGCGCTTGAGGTTGGGTGGAACTAATGGTTTTCTCACTCTCCTCCCTTACATGGATCACCTAGACAGACTCTAGGGGCTAGATTTCCATGTCCTTCTCTCCATGGATCACCAAAGTGTGTATTCATGTCCTCTCTCTTCTTCCTATCATGAACCCATAGTTTTACTATTAACAGTTCATGGATGATGTTAGTTTTTCTCTTTTATGTGATTATGGGTGTTTATGTGATGACATTTGTCTTTGTGCTTCAATTAGTTGTTGAGACATTTGGATATTAAGGTCTCTTCAACTAGTTGGTTTGTGGTCTTGTGTCTTGTCTTCGTTGTATGTATTTTGTACTTTGTTTTGTTTCATGTGTCTTGTTCCTTGTTGTTGTTGTGTGCTCTTTCATATGTTTGAGTGAGTTAAGATCTTAAGATTGGGGGCTTTGTTCCTCAAGATTAGTGATGTCTTATACTCCTTGTGGTATTTCTATGTATCTCTCAACTTCATCTTTACTTCTTCTACTTTACCTGCATTATTGGCTTAGGCCATACTCCTCCTAAAGTGGGGGCTAAATGTAGTGTCATAAATTTGCGACCCTAGCAATTTTAACCACATTTGAGGTCCTCACCTTGGCGACAACATCTTCATTCCCAACTAGGACTTCTCTCTACATTTTTACCTTGAACCTCCTCGTTAAAGTCCTAAGATGACCTCAGGACCCTATTCGGACCCCAATATAGGGCAGGACAAGGGTGTGGCACCCCTGTCCCCCCCTCTTAGGGTGGTCCCAAGATAGGTCTCTCCAGTCCTATCTGCATTTTGGGATTCTAAACTTCCTTGATGTCGGCCTTTGGTGAATTAATCCTCTGAGGCATGTATAAAAGGGAGTTGGTCCTCTCATTTGTATATACATGAATGAGCGATAAAAAAGAGACAAAAGAAGAAATATACACAATAGGTGAAGTTCAAGCATTCAAGTCTTCCAGCATTCATCAAGTCTTCTTCTTCATGTATTTTCTTCATTCATCCATTGGAGCAACATTTACAATATTCATTTGCATGCATATGTGTGTTTTAGGTTTTTGTCATGCTATATGCCATTGCATACAACATTTGTGATTACATTCAAGAAGCAAAGCAACCATTATCAACAAATTGCAGATCTACAAGGTATTCATTTCCATTATTTATATTCAAGCATTTTCAATTACATTCTTTCAAGGTTGATTCCTCAACCGAGGTTTGACTGAGGCAAACCGCTATCCACAACCCTTCTTCCCCTCTTTTATGTGTGTAAGTTGCAGGTGCACAATTGTAATTGCAGGTTTGGGCTTCATTTGCAAAGATAGAGAAACCCTTTTCATTTTGTAGATTTTTCAGAGGACTGTGGACACTTTTAGCATGGTCTCGACAACTTCTCCTCAAATTCGTAGGGTAGATTTGTACTAGTCTAGATATCTTAGATCTGAAGTTACAACGCGATCTTGAACCGATAGCCCCTCGTTTCACTCATTTCATCTCTCTTTTCTACATAGTCAACAAGTCAACTTTCTTATTTACAAAAGAGGGAAAATCACACTTCAACCCTTGCAATCCACCTAGAATTCACATCCTTGTTTCCCTTGGATTTGGATCTAGTGGATTCAAGCCCCTCTTTTGAATGTAAAGTCTTTCCAAGTGAAAATCATCCTAGTGTCTTCCTTTCTCTCTCCTAGGTGGGGAGTCAATAGGATCCAATTTTCCACTTTACAGTACCTTTATCAAATCCAAGCTTCATCAAGTAACTATCCAATCTGGCATACCAAGTTGTAGAATCTTGCTCCAATCCATACAGTGCTTTCTTCAACCAACAAACCATTTCCTTCTCTTTTGTTAGAAAAAATCCATCTGGTTGCTAAATGTAGACTTCTTCTTCCAACTCACCATTTAGAAAGGCTGATTTGACATCCATCTTATAGACTTTGAAATCTTTGTGAGCAGCATAGGCAAGAAATAATCTAACAACTTCAATCCTAGCTACCAAAGCAAAAGTCTCCTCATAGTCAATTCCTTCCATCTATGGATAACCTTTAAAAACAAGTCTAGCTTTATTTTGGACAACTTCACCCTATTCATTCAACTGATTTCAAAATACCCATTTAGTTCCAATTACATATTTTATTCTTAGGTCTAGGGACAATAATCCATTTTTTTTTTTTCTCAATTTCATTTAATTTTTGTTCCATAGCTCTAATCCAATTTTCATCTTTACAAGCTTCATCAACACTTTTAAGCTCAATCTTAGAAATTAAATAAATTTCCTCAACAAGTCTTCTCCTAGTCATCACACCTTTATTCTTATCACCAATAATCTAATTTTCTGAATGATTCAGTCTCACATACCTGGGAGTTTTAGGATTTTCTGGAATTTCAAGTTCTTGAACTCTTTCTTCAGCATCATCTACACTTTCATTTTTAGGCTTATCCAGAGCAGTCTAAACTTGACTTTGGGTCTGCATTTGTCTTTATCTGAACTAGCATCCTGGTCATCAGAATCATATCCACAAGGTCTAATCTAAAACATACTACCTGCATCAAATTTCACATTAGAACTTTCAACAATCTTTCTCAATCTCTTATTATAACATCGGTAGGCCTTACTTTTAGTAGAATAACCAAGAAGGATTCCTTCATCACTTCTAGCATCAAATTTTTCAAGATCTTCATATCTTTTAATATAGCATTTGCTACCAAAAATTTAGAAATATCTAACAATAGGAGCATGACCAAACCATAACTCATAAGGAGTCTTACCAATACCAATTTTGACATTTACTTGGTTAAGAGTGTATACTGCAATACTCACAACTTCTCTCCAAAACATATGCAAAATATTTCCTTCAATCATCATGGTTCTAGAAGCTTCTTGAATTGCTCTATTATTTCTTTCTACAACACCATTCTACAATGGTGTCCTTGAAGTAGATAACTGTCTCTTGATTCCATGCTCTTCAAAATATGAAATAAAATCATTGGAGGTAAATTCTCCACCTTTGTCAAATCTCAGACACTTTAGCTTCAAACCAGACTCTGTCTCAACCATAGTCTTGAAAATCTTGAATGTATCTAATGCTTCTAATTTATCTCTTAGGAAGGTAACCCACATCAACCTTGAATAATCATCAATCAACAACATGAAATACCTATCACCCAACAAGCTTCTTGTTCTAGAGGGACCACATAGATCAGTATACACAAAGATCTAACAATCCATTAGAATTATACTATTTTCTCTTATAAGTAACTCTTGTATGCTTCCCTAACTGACATTCTTGACATACCAGATTAGAAGGCTTTATCAACTTCTACAATTCTCTTACAGCTCTAGTAGAACTTATCTTTACCATGCAATCAAAATATACATGACACATCCTTTTATGCCATAACCAATTTTCATCAATCTGAGAAATCAAACAATTTTTACCGTCAGCATTCAAGTGAAAGATATTACCTTTTGTATGTGTTCCTAATGCAATTTTGGTTCAAGAGCTACTCAATATCTCACATTTGTCATTTTTGAATTGCAAGTTATAAACTTTATCAACCATTTGACCAACACTCAAAAGATTATGCTTTAATCCTTCAACATACAACACATCATCAGTATTATGCTTACCATCAAGAGAAGTATAACCTCTGCCACAAATTGTACAAGTTTTATTATCACCAAATATTACCAAACCACCATCATACTTTTCAAAGTTCACAAATTTACTCTTATCACATGTCATATGATGAGAGAAACCACTGTCAATAACCCATTCATCTTTCTCTTCAACTTACGCAGCTAATGCAGTGTCCCTCCTTGACTTGTCTTTTGTTGCATGTATGATAGACTTCTTTAGACTCATTTATGATTTTTTGGATTAGGACTATGACTCTATTTTATATTTCAGATGTTTGTGATGATGCTATACACTATATGGACATATGCTACTTGATGTTCTATGTGGTTGATGATATTTTCTATTTATGATCATGCATTATGATGTGTTGATGGATCCTATATGTTTTTCTATGTTGGATGGATTATATTGCTTATAGATTTGATGACATTTTGGTTAACTAATCCTATTTCATGACTATATGTGATGATTATCATTATGATGTGTATGTACATTCTATGACTATCTTCGTGATAGGGATGTTGTCACATCACTTATTGTGAGTATCTTGTGATGTTGTGATTCTCTATCACTTTCTTTTCTATGATATATTTGTATATGTTGTATCATGGCTTTGTGGTGTAGGATTGTAGGTACCAGACATCGACTCCAACTGGCTTCATAGGTTTGAGCATGTTTTTAAATCCCAATGGCAAGCTGTCGGAGATGGCATGAGCTCCCTTCATATACTCTAGGCTTAAGATGTCTACCTTGGGTTGTTAGTTGTCTTGGCATGATTCACCATGTCAATCTGTGAGATGTGATTCTTGTTTTGATAAATATGAAAAACATGTTTTAAGGACCTAAAACCTTTAACATAGGAGCATAAGATAGTTCACCAAAAAGCATCCAGACTAGCATTGAAATAGCTTACAAAATGACTGGCAAAAAGGCCAGTAAATCAAATGGACAGCTAAAGAAAGGAATAGCAAAGTGGAAAAACCAGATATAAGACAAAAATGACAAACAACAACTATAAAGACTTAAGAAGATTAGCCACCTTATTGACCAGCTGGTCATAGTTTTCCAAAACAACTTTGAGTTCTTCCATATCCTTGTTTGGCTTCTTCTCCTTCTTTTTGCCTCTGTTCCTCGTTCTAGGTCCTTGCACTTCTCCCATACCTTCAATGTTAGGTTCCAACTCCAAGGAATCCTTCTCATTCTCCAGTTTGCTGATGAGAATTTTGGTATTGTCGGCCGAGGCCTTTAGAATGCTATAGCTTTGTTCAAAAATGCTTTTGAGGCACTTTTCAATTTTGTTGAATTTATTGTCAGTTTCCGCCATTCTCTAGTCCATAGCATTGTCATTGGTTTTTATCTCTATAAGGACCTTCTCAATTTTCTCAAACCTAGGGTTGAAGGAATCTCTGATCCCTTCAGCTCTGACAATAGTTTTACTCAAATCCTCAACATATTCCACCATTGATTTGCCTTCACCAATACTGATTGTCTCCAGAATTTGGACCCTGTGGCTCAGCTTCTTATTATCCTCCACAACTTTCTTGTAACTGTTAATTAACCAATTGATGGTGTCCACAAACCCTTTCAAACCCTCAGTGGGAGGATTTGAAGGGGGGATTTTCTCACCAGGATTGTCTTGTTCATTTTTGGGGATGTCGCCACTAGTGATCTTATCAACTTTTCCACCAAGCCTCTGATCAAAACCTTCCCCTATGATCTCCTCCTCCAATTTCTGGTCGACGTCAGGATCCTTTCTCTGCACTTTATTCACCAGTTCCATATCAAAACCATCTTGCCTCTTCTGTTTGTTCCTTATCTGAATGGAAGTTTTAGTTTTCTTTTTCTGAGGAGACTGGAGTTCATCCTTCTCAGAATCCTCAAAGACCTCCAAGGAGGAGGAGGAGCGGATCTAGAAAACCTTTTCTTTATTTTTTTGTTACCCTTAGAAGAGGAGGGCTTGGTACTCACCTGTTTTCTTTTCTTACCAATTTCAGCTTCAGAGTCTTCCAGAATCTCCTCTGAATCACTCATCGAATCACTTCAGACTCCTCACCCATAGAAAAACCAGAATCCGACCCTTCCTCCTCAGACTCAGAGATAGAAGGCTGGGGACAGACAATTTGGTTAGCTTTTAAATGTTCATAAATTAACACCATAAGACCTTGATACATGGCTATATCACCCTTAAAGTTCTCTCTATGGGCTTTAATGGTTTGTGAGATGTGATTCTTGTTGGTTTGTGAGTATGTAGTTGTTTATTTATTTATTTAATTAATTGATGGATTATTATAGTTCGATTTGATTATTTATTTATTTGGTATTTAGAGTTTATTTATTAATTATTTGGTATTTATTGTTTAAATATTATTTATTTATTAATTTATTGTTTAATGCTACTTTTATATTTTAGTGTTGATAAATATTTATTTACTTCTACTTTAGTTATTTGTATTTAATTATTTATTTGTTTAATTGGATTTATTTTAATTAATAGCCCTTAGTATTTATTGGGTATGGTTATTATTAATGCATTGGTAAATAATACTTATAGTGTTATTATTATTATATTCTCTTGTTACTTGGTAAATAAGCTTTATTATATTTCCTACCTACCATTAATTGTTATTGGTTAAATATGTATTGGGGAAATAAAATATTATATGAGGTTGGGTAGGTAAGATTTATTGGTTTTTGGATTATTTTCATTGGCTGACATCGGGGCTATGTTTTAAATGATTTTCTATTTGAATGGTAGCCTGTGTATTTTGTCAGGTTACGATCTGGAGAATTTACTTGGCTTGCTGATAATTTTGGTTAAGGCTTGGAGCTTGGATTTTTGCTTTGGATTGTTGCACTTCTTCAGATTTCTCTTTCCATCACTTCAATTACCTAGTTGGAGGTTCTCTCTTTGAATTTTATTTTTGTTTCTTGTCTTCTCTGTGTCTACAGAGAAAAGATTGTTTTCCAAGGAATGGGAAAAATATTTGTATAGTTTTTATATAGTTGAGTTAAAATATTTCATGGAAAAATTTATATACTATGGTTTACAATATAGTTTTGGGGGAAATATTATTAATATTCTGAGATGATTGTTTTCCGTGAGTAAACGGCTCTACAATATGTGTCTGTGAATTTTTGAATCTATGAATCTGTGAGATTTTGGTTTTCTTATACCTTGGATTCCCTATTATTGAATTTGGGGAAAACGGTATTGTTCCTGGACATCTCTATGACTTTCTTAGTCTGGTATTTCCATAAGGGAGATGTCATAGAGTTTCCATGGTTATTGTTAATATCTATCTATGCTTAGTACTGGTCTTCCCTAAGTTTTATTTGGTTTGAAGTTATATTGAATGAGTTATCGAGCCTTGTTAGACTCTCGGTGAGTTAGTTTCTGAGAAATTTTTGTCGGAAGCTATTAAGCTATGTTTTGCATTTGCTCTCATTATGGTTTATGGATTTATATCTATTTATGTCATCCACTTCATTTAGCCTGGGCATCTCTTTTGAGCCCTTATTTAAGATTTCGTGATCCTTTGGATTTTATCTTCATGTCAAAAATTTTGTCTATCCGTGTCTATTTTTTATCAAATGTGCTAAAGTTTTTGTCATATGCACCTCTTTACATTTCATATGCGTTGTTCTGTTGATTATATGTGCTACTTTATGTTTCATATGCACTACAAGAATTATTGAATGCCCTATCAGAGGATGTATATGCATTGCAGAGTTAGTCATATACGCTACTCTGTGTATCATATGTGCTAGTTTGTATAATTTTGGTGTTTTTCCCAGTTTTACTTATCTGTGATCAATTTTCCGAATTTGTTCTTTTACTAGAGGCTTATGTTGAGCATTGAATTTTATCTTATTTGGTTATTTATTATGGTTATATGTTCCGGTGAGTTGATAAGCCTTGCCATAGAGGTTTTGATGCTTCTCCAACATGTTTTTGATTAAGGTAAAAACAAGTTTTGAAGGGTCCCCGAAACCCTTTTTACAAAAGATCCTTATGAGAGAAAAGCATTAAGAAACCAAAAGGAACATACAAAGGAAAAAATAGCAAAGCAACTAGAGAAAACCAGCAAAAAAGCCCCAAAAAACTAGCGACAGCCAGCCAAACCAGACAAAGCACAGAAAAGGAAGTATTTTATGTTTTTTAGGGCATTAGCCAAGTTACTACTAATCCCATACAGTTCTTTGATATTATCCCTAAGATTAGGGATTTCCTTAGCAGACACCACAACTGCTTTCTTCAAGCTTGCCCTAGTTCTCTTTATTGCTCCACTAGGAGTAGACTCCCCTATCCCAGTCTCGATAGTATCTTCATCAATGTCGATGTCCACCACCAGTTTAGGAGAACTAGAGCTTTCAAGGACCTTAGAGATTTCCTCTAGGTTCTTTGTAACAATGGTCAAGATGTTCGGGATCATTCCCAATAGGTTTTTCATTGCCGCTTTACCTTCTTCCAGATTGTCAATCTGAGCTTCCATTTTCCTTTCTTTTTCCTCCATATCCTACTTCCATTACTTCTGGTTCATATCATCTTCCTTCCTTTTCTCATCCGTCTGCTTACCATTTTTTTCCATATTCTTCAAAAATTCATAAGTCCACCTATCGAAACCCAATCTAGCCTCGGTAAGGTTTTTGAGGTTATCCAAGAATAACCCTTCTCCAGCACCCTCCTTATCCTTACTCAAACTATCCTTAGCCGTTTCCTTCTCGGGTTCCTTATTCTTCTCCCTCTCAAAATCCGTTTCTTTTTCCTCATTAACCTTATCATCCTTCTGCACCATGGGCTAGCTGTTGACATTGCCAAGGTTAGCACTATGAGTTGGGTTATCTTGGTCTGACATGTCCTCAACTTCATCTTCCTTGGCTCCCACATCCTCATCATTCCATCTTTCCTCACCTCCAGACTCATCCATATCCATTTCACTGCCATCTTTTCCAGTTTCCTTTGTGTTCTTCTTGTCCTCTTGGGTATTCATGCCAGTAGCACTCTTTCTCTTTTTGTTCTGAGTCGACTCTTCCTTGCTGGGTCCACCTTCCTCCAACTTTCTCTTGCCTTTCCCTAGAGAAGAAGACAGTCTCTTGTTTTCCTGAATGGTGAGGATTTTGTAGTGCTCATAAATGAGTAGGATGAGGCCACAATGAAGCACCGTGTTCAAAGGATTCTTGTTGTGTTTTTTGAGAGACCTCGACAAAGACCTGAAGAGGTAGTAGGGCAGGGAAACCCTTTTCTCATGCCTAAAGTTGTTTAATAGCACAAAATGGTAAGTATGGGCCCTAGTAAAATGACCCTCCACTGTTATGTATTCCATGATAGCATTCAACACACAGCCTCAAATTTATTTGATGTTGGAGGCATCATAATAACCCCTCGTGGCTTTGCCTATTTTAGCCCTCTCCTTCTCCTTACGCAGCAAAATTTTAACCACGTTATTGGAAACTTTAAGATCTCTGAAAAAATTGAGACCTGAGTGGGGCATACCTATTACAATCGCAATGATGCCCGTGTCCAATTTGAACCTCACACCATGGATTTTAAAAGACCCATTACTCCAATTTTTCAGTTCTTTTGGAGACTGCAAGATTAACCCTGCCTTTATCGTAATCAATGAACTTCTCCATAAAATTTGTCAGGGACCCTTTTTCCATCTTCGTCCATACTTTTGGCATTTCCTTCCATCTGGATATGTTATCTGGTTCCTCCCTCCTTAGATCCCCTCCCATATTCAATTTCAAAATGTAACCTCTGTTCTTCTGCAAACGTAGAGCTTCTTTCCCATTGTCTCTCAAAATTTTTAAAATATTAACCCACAAAGTGTGCAGAGGGTTAATATCTTTGATTACGATCCTGCCACTTTGCCATGTAATCATTACCTTTCTATAAATGCATAAATTACTCATTTCAACTATCATAATTGTGCGGTCCTTCTTTCCCCATGAATCTATCCTTTCTTAGGAGATCTTTAATACTAAAATTGAAATTATCTTCCCCATGCCAAATGGTTTGAGCTTCGGAATTAACGCCTAGGTTTTCCAGGCCATCCGCAACCAAATTTTTTTCTCTAAAGGCATCTTGAATTATTATAATTTTGAAGCTAGAGATAATTTCTTTAGCTTTAAAAATTATGTTTTCTATAGACCATGAAGGCTCGGTTTCCCCCTTCAAGCACTTGATAATATTTAGTGAGTCTCCCTCCAGCCATAAGTTGTCATGATTTAGGTTCTTAGCAATTATCAAGGTATTCAGAGCTGCTGAAGCTTCAACATAATGACTAGTTTGACTACCCAGAGGACCAGTGACCACCACTAGGAAACTTCTAGCAAAATTCCTGACAAAGCCCCCATAACCAGCTTTACCTGGATTTCCCTTCGATTCCCCATCAAAGTTGGCCTTTATCCATCCCTGAAGAGGAAAGCACCACACCAGACCTTCCCTACCCTTATCCTTACTAGATTTGGTGATAGAAAGATTCCATCTATCATTAAGTCTTCTTTAGCTGCTAAACCATGATCAGTACCATTGAGACATTTGAATATACCTCTATATATTTTATCCACCACAACTTTAGGGTTAGCACTTTTATCCCTAAAGATCCTATTATTGCGCTCCTTCCAGATGTTCCAGATAACATTAGGGAAAGTAAATTTCCAAAGCTCCACAATCTTAGGGTTGGAATTAGGACAATACCATTTCTACCAGGACTCTCCTAGAGAGTTCGAGAAAACCCAGCTCAACTTCCACCTACTAAAAATAATTTTCCAAATTTCCTGGCTGAAAGTACACTAGTGGAAAATGTGGCAAGCAAACTCTTCTTCCCTGCAACAAAGAGAACACCTGTTAGGAAAAACAAATCCCCTCTTTTGAAGGTTGTCCAAAGTCAGCATCTTATTCTAGATAAAGATCCAAAAAAAGATATTAACTTTAGGAGTTAATTTCTTATTCCACACTTTAGCCCAAATTGGAATCTCTTCCATAACTTTTTTGTGGATAGCCACAACCGATGACACAGAGTAATTCCCATCCGAGGTCTCCCTCCAAATCAAACTATCCTCTTTGTTGTCCCTCAAAATTTTAGAAGAAAGCAAAATCTCAAGAAACTTTAAACTTGGACAATGCTGGCTAAACTCAATCCAATCCCCATTTCTCTAGTAGTCTCTAACCAAACCCCCATGCCTGTTTTTGAACCAATCTTTCCAATCATTAAGGATAGGAATTTATTCCAAAGGTTTATCCATAAGCCATCTGTCTTCCCAAAATCTTATACCTCTTCCATTCCCCAATTTCCACATTCTACCACCAACAGCTCAACTTTTAGCCGATTGAACTGCATTCCAAATTGCAGAACCTTCAACCATAAAAGATTTATCCTGAAATTCTTCCTCATAAGGTTGCATATGAAGATATTTCTTTTTCCAGATTAAATTCCACTCTCTTTCCTCCCCTTTCATTCTCTAGATTTGTTTTGCTAATAAGGCATTATTCATAGAGCTGATATTCCTTAAACCCAACCTCCCAGAGGCCTTGGGAGAATAGATTTTGTTCCAAGCTATAAGGGGAATTCTATTCTTGTCTTCCACTGCCGACCAAAGAAACTTTTTTTGGATTCTTTCAATTGCCTCTGCAAACTTTCTAGGGATTTTAAACAGACTGAGGGCATAAATAGGAAAGTTTTGGAGAGTAGCTTTAAGCAATGTCACCTTACCCGCTTGACTAAGGATAGCCCCTTTCCAACCTACCAGTTTAGAGTTGAATCTATCAACCAACTTAATCCATAAATTATCCACAGACTTAAAATATAGGGGAAGCCCCAAGTAAGTAGAGGGAAAATCAGCAATGTTACATCCAATAATTCTTTCAATCCTTAATTGTCTTTGAACAAGGGTGTTGATGAAGAACAAAGAGCTCTTATCCCGATTAATTTTTTGGCCAGAAGCAAATTCATAAATATTCATTACATTCTTCATATTTCTTGCTTCCCTAATAGTAGCTTCCCCCATGGTAATTGAATCATCAACAAAATGTTCATGAGTACAAGTAATATTGGATGAAGAAGGTTTCAGACCTTTGAGATTCCCTTCTTCCACATTTTTAAAAATAAATCTTCCCACAATTTTGACTAAAATAGTAAACAGGATAGGGGAGATGGGATCCCCCTATCTTAGACCTCTAGTGCTTTTGAAGAAACTGGAAGGATATCCATTGACAATAATAGCAGATGAGGAAGTTTACATCAATTGAGAGCAGAGCTAAATAAATTTTTCTCCAAAACCAAAGGCTTTCATAATCCTAAAAAGGAAATGCCAGTTCACTCTATCATAGGCTTTAGACATATCTAACTTAAGAAAAAAGCTTTGATTTTTAGTAGCCGTTAGAGAATGAATATTTTTGTGAACTAAAATAATGGAATCCAGAATTTGTCTACTAGGGACAAAACCATTTTGCTAAGCAGAAATTATTCTGGGAAGAATATCCAACAATCTAGAAGTGAGAACCTTAGATAAAATCTTGTATACAAAGTTATAAAGACTAATAGGTCTAAATTTATTGAGAGATTCAGCTCCTGAAATCTTCAGAATAAGAACAATGAATGTCGCATTCAATTCTTTTAGAAGCCTTCTAGAACCAAAGAATTCTTTAACTCCCTTACATATATCAGTCTCCACAATGTGCCAAAAGGACTAGAAAAAGAACATTGGAAAACCATCCAGACTAGGAGACTTATCTCCCTGTAAAAAAAACACCGCTTTTTTGATTTCCTGACTAGAAGGTATCCGAGAGAGAAATTTGTTGTCTTCCTCATTCAAGGTAGAAGGGATAGCCTACAAAAGGAGGTTTTTATTACTAACATTAAGCTCATCCACTTCTCCCAGGAGGCTACTAAAATAATCCAAAGCTTCCTTTCTTATATCATTATCATCCGTTAAAATTCCCCTATTATAGGATAACCTGGAAATCTTGTTTACCGCCCTATGCTTAAGAGCAGTTAAGTGAAAAAACTGGGTATTTTTATCACCTTCCTTCAAATACAAGGCTCTAGATCTTTGTCTCTAGAATGTCTCTTCATTAGAAATAATAGTGTGGTATTTAGACAACAAACCATTTTCAACAGATCTCAAATCTTTTGAAAGCCTATTCTCTTGGATTTTATCTTGGACTTCTTTTATTTCAGCCTTAATTTGGGCTTTACTTTTGAAGATATCCCCCAATGTCTCTTTGTTCCAAATTTTGATTTTGGACTTTATAATATTGAGCTTTTTTGCTATTCTAAATAAAGTCATTTCCTCAACCTCAGAGCTCCACCAATCAGCAACACAAACTTCTAGAGACGGATGGGATAACCATGCTTTTTCAAATCTAAAGTGAAATTTCTCTTAGCAGAAAAAGAATTGGCAGTAAAAGAAATAGAACAATAATCAGAACCAATCTTAATAATAGAAGCTAAGGAACAACTATACTTAGATAACAACTCAGGGGAAATCAAGGTTCTATCTAACCTTACTTGGATAAGATTAGCTCCAGTTCTTATATTAGTCCAGTTATAGTTGATCCCTTGATGATCCACATCCATAAAAGCTTGATCATTGATAAAATCCATAAGATATTGTTTACCATCAAGGTACAAGGGGAGGCCTCCCATCTTCTCATCTTCTTTAAGCAGAGTATTAAAATCTCCCATTATTATCCAACTTTTATTAGCAAAATTTAATTTCTCTTCTACAAGGCTTCTCCAATATTTAAATCTTCTAGCTTTGGTATTAGGCACATAGACATTAGTAATAACCCAAACAAAGTTATCCTTAATATGCTTGAGCAGCACAAAAGTCCTATTGATTTCAGAAATGATTTCCTTACCTTTAATAGTTTTTTGGTTCCAAAAAATTGTTGTTCCTCCAGAAGCACCCTCCAAACTAGTTCCTATAACTCCATTATTTTTAAATATTCTAATCCTTTCCACTTTATCCTTACACATCTTAGTCTCTCAAACAAGGACCACATCCGGTTTATGATCTCATAATATTACGCAACACATCCTGCTTATGAGGGGCCCTCTTATATTCCAAGAAATTATCTTCATACTTTAATTGGAGATAGAGCTGACTTGATGGAGCTCTATGTTCCATTAGCACAGTTCTTCCAACTTTCCTATTCCCTTTGATTTTTTAGAGAAGGCCTCCCTTGCTTTTTGTTGTGGCTTCCAACATTTGCATTTTTCTTATTCTTACTTCTAGTTGAGATTCCTCCATTGGGTCCTTCCTTCTTCGATTTTCCCTCTTTAGTATGGAGAATACTAAGATTTCCCTCCAAAGCCAATATTTCCACACTATTAGATGGGGTTTTGCATTGAAGTGGCTTAGGGATTCCATTGGTTAATAACAGAAAAGGCTCAAAATCAGAGATGTTGAAGTCCTACGCTTCATTGAAGTCTTCCCTGATAGATTTTGTATGAGATGAAGCAGAAGCATCATCATTGGAACTCTCCTCTACTTTATCTCGACTGACAGGCCCTACCTTCTTTTCTCTGGATCATGTTTATGCACATTTGCCTCTATCCTTTCTCTTCTTCTTTGGAGCTTTCTATTTGATTATTAGAACAGGCACAAATAGGTTTATCATTATTATTATTTGCATCTTTCTTCTCCTCATTTTCTAGCTCAATCACTTCCTTATTAGGAACACACTCTACTAGTGGGTCTTCTCTCTTATCTTTTGTTTGCCATTTCTACTTCAGTCTGTTATCACTCTTGTTATTCTTACTCTTCTTAAGTGGACAAGATTTTGCCCAATGAACCAACTTTTTGCAATGAAAACAGGCAAATGGGAGCGATTCATATTCAATCACTTGGGTCTATTTCCCCAATTTAGAAATAATCTCAATAGATTGGGGCATATCCATCATTTGATTAACATTAACACAGATACGGGCAAAAACCAACCTTGATATAGCAGCAGTCATTGGATCAATCGAGAGGAGTTCTCCAAAAGAACTCTCTATCCCCTTGAAGACTTCTTCATTCCAGAACTCCAACGGGAGGCCCGAGAGTCATGTCCACATAGGCATTGACACAAAAAAGCACTCATCAAGAGAAAGGTTTGGAGCCCATTTTTGTAAAGCCAAAGTTGACTTACCAAAGATCCATGGTCCTTCACATAGAGATTTATTCATATCTTCTTTAGAATTGAAAGCAAAGGAAAAAAAACCCCTAGGCAAAGCCGCCACATCCACTTGACCCTTGAGAACCCATTTTCTCCTTATAAAATTCCTAACAACATCAATGTTAGGCCTGAAACTAGCAAACCTTCCAACTAAGGTCATAGCTAATCCAGAGACAGTGATATCAACCAGCTTATCTGGAACAGAGATTGCAACAACCCTTGTCGCAAGATCAGATATATTTTTAACTTCCGGTAGCCCTGATTTAACCAGCGGCTTCACTCCAAAAAGAGGACCATTTTTTTTCCTTACCTCTATCATGTGGGTCCCCGATTTTGGAATCTTTGTCTTCCACCAATTTGAATGTTTTCTTGTCCCCTTCAGTACCTTGGGATTCCTAGAAACCATCCTGATTACCAGTTCCACCCATAGAAAGACTACCATCCCCAGGGAATCCGCCATTCCTAGATTTGAAATTTGAAATTCCTGCTCATTGCTCTCCTTGCCGCTCCGCTACCATGTTGTTCTAAATCAATACACAAGATTTTTGGTCCTTCTCCAACATGTTAATAAGAGATGTTGTGAGGTTTATTTTATTTCTTTTTCTCTAGCGAGTTGATAAGCCTTTCTCTTGAGGATTTCTTCATGCTTATGGTAGATCTTTGATTGCCCATGAGATGAATTTTGATTCATTATCTTGCATTGAGGCTCTTGATTGATATTTATAGCTATGTCTTTTTATGTGTTGTTATGAATTCTTTTGGATGTTTCTTTGAGGCTCCTTATTGTTATAGTTGTTTTCGGAACATGTTAGGGGGAGTCGACTTTCATGTGATGATCGGGGTCATGAGAGATAGGCTACTAGGAGGTTCCTTGTAAGGATGCTTAGAGTCTAGACCGCTTGGGCACATTGGAAGTTTTCTTTATTGTAAACAAGTGATAACATTAATAATTAATTAGATGGGTTAAGTAATTAGGACTCACCTAATCAAGATAATTAATAGTTGTGAGCCCTAAGACTTGATCCTAGGGAGGATGTTGTAGGATAAACTTGGGAAGGACGTTGCGATGGAAAGTCAATCTCCCTTTATTCTCTCATAGGTTGAGATGGCTCCACATGTCTATCAGGATTATACCTTTTTGGGTAGTGTTTTTATGTTTGGAGGATAGCATATAATTACACTCCACTCCTACATGTGTCCTTTGCTTGACTTATTCTTATATATTGATTGATTGGAACACCTCTAGGATTTAATATTTGTGGTTTCCTTGTGATTGATGTATGATTATGTATTGTTGTAGTGTTTGAGTTGTTGAGTCTCTTTGGTTTTTAGGTGTCAGCTTAGGTCTAGAGTGTGTGATGGGACCTTGTGTCATCTCCTAGCATGGGGGGTGGTTCCTTTGGTTCCACATGCTCAAGTGGTTGATGCCTTCTTCCATTGGGATGACTTCATTGGTGCTTCATGCATGGATGCGGATTATTCTTCATTATAGCTTTTGGATGATTATTCTAGCATATAACATTTGTAATGTAATTATCATGTAAAGATGTAGATGGGATTATGTATTTGGAGAGCCATGTTCTTGATGTATAGCTCATGTATTTTTTATAGTGGATGTGCGCCATAGATACACTTGATGCGAGCATTAAATAGTAAACCATTGTTTCAGTTTTGAATTCTGATGAGACAACGGTTCATTGGGATAAGTCTTCCCAATGTATATTTCCCTCTTGCGCCATCTGCAAAACCTTTCTTTTATTTCAGTAACTTATTCTTCTTCAATAGGATATCCTACGCCAACAACTGTATTATCTAATGCATCAGTGTAGGTTTCCCTAATACTTTCATCGGTTGTTGGGTTAACTTATTTGGCAGCATAGCGATAAGTATTGTTTCCCCGATAGCTTTCTTTTTGCTACAACCTTCACCGATGGACATTTTCATTATTGCCCTTATCGGTATAAGTCTTACCGATAGCCTCATCGACTATCGGTAAGACAATTTTCTGCTTTTTCCACTTACATTCACTATACTGATGAGCCTTATCAGTATATGCTTATCCAATATAACCATCATTGACTCCATGCTATAATTGGCAAGACTGATGTCGATAGATCTGACCTTGGATTTCCATGCTTGCTTATTGGTATATGATACACCGATCAAAAGCTAGTATTTGTTGCCTAAGTGTTTTCATCGGGGTAACTTAGCTCGATAGTGCAACTTTCAATTATTTGTAACTTTCTACTTCCTCTTAAGGATACAAAGGATTAATAATCAAACAGGAACTTCCACCATTCATAAGGGATATTCCTTTTCTCATTATGCTTCCTGAGATGCTATAAAAACATACACCTTGGCAAGAGTTGTGCCTATAAGGATCTCAAATTGCCTTATCCTATCTCAATGCCACCTCGAATATGCCTAACTTATGGTTGAATCTCAGGAGATGGATCATAAATAGAAGAGGACTAATGTTGTGAGATCATCCTGCACAAGAAATCTAGCAGTAACTATTCTTATGATAAAAAGTGTTCGATGTATAAAGCCAAGAAATAGAGGAGAACAACATTTTAAGAGCATAATTAATTTGAAAAATTATATGCTAACACACTGAAAGTAAACATATCATGTTAAATGCATATAATAAAAGATAGAAATTAAGTGTATTTGCATTGTTAATGAATATCTTAGTGTTGTAATGGAAATGAGTAGATTGTTATTGCTTATGTTGGTAGTATAAGTAATGACGTTGAGATACCCTAGGGAGATGATAGTAATGTAATGTTATTCCACTTCTGTAATTAGTTTTATCTGTTATGATTCAAGTTCATAAGGATTAGATGATAATGGATATAATTTATATTGCATGTATGATGATATGTGCTGCATTAGATGTTATTTAAATTTTTTTTTCTCTTCATTAGTATATTAGTTGCTTTATTTCTCTAGGGTATTTTGGTAGGCATTATAGCTAAGGCTTTCTCCTCATTAATACAGCTTGTAGAATTTGTAGTCATAGGATCATCTTCCCTGATAGAAATGAACACAAATTCATCTGCTGAATTTCCCTTATCTAACTCATCATTTGTCACACCTTTATCAGTAGTATAATAACACTTCTTCTGATACTTAGGCTTACATGGTTTAAAAGGCTTCTTAGGATTTCTCTCTCTTTCTTGACACCTTGATGCAAAATGTCCTATCTTATTACATGAAAAGAATTTAAGTGGCAACTTACCTTCATACTTACCGACACCTTTAGGCAATCTTCTGACAATAAGTGCTTCAAGATCGTCAAGCTCTCTTTCCTCACCTTTCATTTCTTTCATCTCTTTCTCATATCTAGATACTCTTGTATAACTTTCTCGTGGATCATATCTCTGCTTCCTGGAAAGAGTAGCTTTAAATGCAGATTCAGTTTTAGGAAGGGAGTCTCCAAACTTACTTAGCTCAAAAGAATCAAGTTTACCAATTAACATATCTCTTGTTACATTTGTCATAGTCTGAATCTCATTTATAGCAGCAACCTTATGTTTATAGGTAGGAGGCAAGGATCTCAATACCTTGGCAACAATCTCAGACTCTTCTAGCACTCCACTGACACATATGATTCTACACACAAGCTTGTTTACTTTTTGCATAAAAGAGGTGACATTCTCATCTTCACTCATCTTCAGGTTCTCATATTTACCTTTCAGACTCTATAGCTTAGCAATATTTACATGACTATCTCCTTCATGCGAAGTTTCTAGTTTTACTTAGATCTCATGTGCAGTCTCTAAGTCTATTACATTTTTCATCTTAGAATCTGACAAGGCACTCATCAATGCTTCCTTCGCTTTGATGTTACATTCTTATTTCTTAACTTCATTCGAAGTAGTAGGACTATTCTACGAAAGATTGTATACATTCTTAGTGATCTTCTAGTACTCTTCTCCTATGCATCTTAAATGAACTATCATCCGGTTCTTCCAGAGAGTGTAATTTGTTCCATCAACCTTAGACTGTCCTTAAAAGAAAAGGTCACCATCCTGGATCTCCCTCAAGTGGTCAAGCTTCCTTTGGAGGATCTAGCTTTGATACCAATTGTTGGCAACCAACAATAAACTGAGAGGGGGGGCTGAATTAGTTTGCACAAAACTTTCTGGAACTTATACCACAAATCAGATCTGATAATTAACAATTAAAACATGAAACAACACCACATCAATATCACACATAACACCAAGATTTTTGACATGGAAAACTTGGTTAAGGGAAAAAACATGGTGGGAACCTACCCATAATGATATAATACCCTATTAGGAGTAAATGAATTATTACAATAGGGAGTACACATGCATTCAGGCTCACTGCCTAGAGCTCACTGCTCAAATAAGAAACCCAGAAAGGCTACAACCTTAAGGGAAGGCTCACTGCCTTACAAGAAATCTCACTGACTTACAAAATCATTCAGACAACAATCCAAATTACATGAACTGCAAATATAGCATTTGCAAATGCCTGAGTATAGTTCTGGTTAAGCATACAGTCTTCTCTACAACACTTCTCTTCTGCAAGATAAAATCACTTGTTCACACATACAAATTGATCATAAACACTTCAAAGATCACAGACATACATCTTACATGATTTATACATGACATCATCTTATGAAGTATAGGTTGGCTAAACCCTCAACACAAATTAAAAAATAATAACCTCACATGCAACAACAACATATGCGAACCAAAACAATGTCAGCTAAGACATATCTACCCAAATCAACACCACAAACTCGCAACACCTCCAACAATTATGCCTCGATCATTCACAACATGCTACAACATCCAAGAATGGCGCATAACATGAAGAACATCACCAAACCAAAAAAGTCTTCAATAGCGCACACAACGATCAGTGCGGACCACTAATACTCATAGAACATGATCTAGAAATATTCAAAAGCAATGTTAATTGCACCACAACAACTCAGATTACAAGAATCATCACCATCTCACCACTGGAGATTAATAACATCATCAAAACTGACTAACATGAAATATTTGCTTGTGGAAATCCAAACCATGAACCAATCGAATTGAGGATACACATCCCATACATCCACAACTGAAGATATAGCAATTCTAGAGAAATGTGGAGCACAAACAAAATATCGAATAACACAAACAATGAATACCAATCTCAATACAAAATCTCAAAACTTGATCTAAACAATATGTAAACCACTGAGAACTATGTTGAATCAACTAGAGATACTTATCTCAAAACTCATTAAACCACATCATCTCATCTGAAAAAACTGACCTAACTAGCTCATTTAATTTGACTGCAATACTAAAATACACAAAAGAATATGTTGACATCAATGACAACACATCTTCGTGGTAGCATCCAACATGTTGAACCCACCGATATGCTTGCAAAAAAAATCATATCTAGCATCACTCTTAATGCTCATCCCACTCCACAATTCTCATTGCATCTAATCATTCTCTGAAATCTCAAGCCTATCAAATTTGATGTGAATTTTCCCATTGAATCTAATTAATCACAAGTTTGAGTGGGTTCCTCTTCCCTCTTTTTGTTGAAATAAATTTGCTCCATTGTCTCTGCCACTAGAAAATTTATCTTCTTTAATTCTTTTCATTGAGGATGCTCCTTGCTTTGAGTTTTTCACTACTCCTTTTTCAT